>NC_044584.1:11318818-11620295 GCF_901933205.1 Camarhynchus parvulus | reverse complement strand
TACATATTCATATGAGCACATACACCATAAAAGACAGCACTCCCCTCCTAACCCAAAGCTCTTTCTTTAATGACAGCATCAGATAAACTCTATGCCCTGTTAACTTAGCAAAGGTTAAAGTCAAAATGGAGTACATTAAATGAATATAATCTCATTTTCCATCAGTTCCTGCTGCATTATTTCCTGCACAATGTAATCTGCTGCTTTATTTTAAAAAGACAGATTTGTCATTAGTCTTTTGAAGCATTAAGATTTCCTCTCTTCCCCCAACAGTTACTAGTTCTGAAACACTCTAAGGTTGGACAATTAAATAAAGCACCAAGGAAAAATCATGAGCTGTCTTCACATCAGCTCTTGAAAAATAAAGGCATTCCTGCTTGGTCAATTGTTTATAGTTTTACTACAACACTGTATTCTCAATCAACAATGGCTGAAGGCCTGGTTGTGATACTATTTAATGGTTCATGAGTATTTGTGCAGTTGGTCATTGTACATGACTGAATTATACTCCGTAATTTGGCCCTCTTTTCCCCAGGAAATCCTACAAAAGTAATACAGCCATAAAAATCACAGCTGTGGGTTTATTAAGAAAACCATAACAGTTAACTCTGGTGTATACCATAAAGTCTTGTTTACCTCAGCATAAGCTTCCATATCTTCCAAAAACTGACCCAAGAGTGTGGTAGAAAAAGTTAGATCAGCCACCCAAAAGGGCTCCAAGCTCTGCAGCCATCCTGTACAAAAATACCAAGCCAATTAATACAGGCTGACATACAACCATTAAATTTTAGTTGCATATTTCTGAGGGAAAAGTTGCTGAGCTAAGAGGTCATCTACATGAAAATACTAACACTAGATGTTTTAAAAAGAAATGCAAATTGTATCTCCCTCTTCTGTCCTTTTGCAAAAATAATTTTAAGGTTCAGTTCTGCCCCACAGCAGTAAACACCAAAGATAGAATCTAGGGCTACGACACAAGAAGCATAATAAACTTGCTGTGAATAACTCCCAAGAAAACTGACAAAGCTACTGGAAAAACTCTCCTCATTTTTAAATGCCAGTACAGGATCTTTATGAGAAAGATTTTCTAAAAGTACATAGGGAAAATACATATTCTTTCACAGAGGATATACTAAGACCTATAAATTTATTAAAGATTGTTATAAAATTGCACAAAACAATTGGTGCTTAAATGTACCCTAAATAAAGCATACAATTTTTCCAGAATTAGCAAAAAATGGAAAATGCAAATTTGCTAAAAAGTTAAGAACAAAGTGTCTTATTATGTAGCCAGAAACTTATTTTGGTTTTATGTCAGTTTGCATGTCAGAAGACCCAAACTGGTGTAAATAAACCCCAAACATCTGCAAGCCAGATAAGACCCTCCATGAGCTCCTCTGGCCAAACTTACCAGAGACCTGTTGTGTCAAGGAAGGTTTCTGAGTATGATCTATGTGCCACCCAACCAGGATGTCCACCGTGTCCTGGAAAGCAATTGTGAAAACAGAATCATTACCCAAATTAATGCACCAACATTTCCATTGTAGAAAGAGAACACAAAGCACAAAGAAAGCTTACCCTAAAATTGGTGCTGAAAATGTGTGGGTAGCATCGAGACACCAAAAGGATGCACTTGACACACTTGCACAGTAACTCTGGTGTATCAACATTTTCTAGGATGGACTGCAGGCTGGTCATTACAAGCTGAAAAGTAAAGCAAAGCCACCAGATATTTCACATTAAAACATGACAGAGAACACACTGTAACAAACTAGTCTGATTCAATCAACAAAACTCTACTCCTTCTGCAGGAACAAAATGTAAAAGGCATCACATACACTGCATGAAAATAATCACTTCAAGGGGGCATTTGCTTGATATACGGCAGAGCCAGGGAACACTTGTCTTTAGGTCTTTAGCCACAGAACAACTGTGTAATTTTAAGCTCTATTTCTCCTGCCAAAGCTTTCTGGCTCTGTAAAGTAACTATTAAATTGGAGCACAGACCTGGCCATAGCTGTTCTACACCCAAAATAAGAAACTCTAAAACTTGTACAAGGGGACTTCATCTTGTCTGCACACATCCTACTCCTTCTCAGATCTACCCACAATTCCAGTTAGAAATGGTAAATAGGAGGTGACACAAAACAAGCAAAAGGTTGGATTTTGTGTAGCAGTCCACATAAGTTCTTTCTGGTCTCAACAAGATTCTTCTTGGATCTGCCATAAATACTAGAAAATTGCTCCAAATACGTATCCCACAAAGACTTGTCATTCTTTTCTAATGTAACCAGAATTGAAGAATCTCATTCAGTCAGAAAGTTCCCTCCCAGCTGTAATGATAATTACTTATTATGTCAATATAGCATTACTTACTGTTCATTCCAGTTTAAAAAGTTCATTCAAGCATTGCACTGAGAAAATCATTAATAATCATGTTTTAACTTATAGTCTTACCTGCATTAAAGATGAAAATGCTTTCTTTTCTCCTACAGTCTCTAGTGCTTTGTAGGTTGCACACAAATAAAGAAGTTTAACTTCATCTTTTGTGGATGAACTGAATTTGCTAAAAATCCATTTAAAGATCTTCTCAGCCTCGTAGCTCAGAGAAGCACAAAGAAGGCCAAGACAGCAAGCTCCTTCCTGTCTCAATTCCTGAAGCAATTTGCTACTGTATTTTTAGAGAGAAAAAAAGAAACTTGGCATCTCCAGCCATGACAGCAAAACAGAAGCATGAACAAAATTACGCATTTTCTAATGCAAATGAAAATATATGCAGAAATGACGCTGCTTCTCTTCTACTTAATGGCAGCAGTGGCAAAGCTAAGATAAAATTCTAAGAAATATTATTTCTATGGAGTAAATCAGCTGGAATAAAAGTATGCAAATGTGCTGTTTTACTAGCAACACAGTACCCAATAGAAATAGTTCTTAATATGCAGCTGACTGGGAAATAACACTGACCTAAGCACCTAAAAGCCCAGAGAAACCTCAGCATCCTCTATATACATTCTTAACTGGATGTAAATGACTCAGCTTGTAGAAAAACTCATTTCATTTTGGAAGCTACACCACCACAGCAGTGCACAGCTCCACCAGCTGAGTGAACACACCTGAGACAGACTCCACACTACCCACAGCATCAAAGCCACACTTGTGCCTTCACATGCTGTCCAAGGGAGGTGTACTCTAGACAGCCCAACAGAACTGTTGATATGCCTAAGAGCCTTTACTCCCCGCTAATTTCATTCTGCTCCTGCAATAGGACACCCATGCAAAACTAGCAAATTACTTTCTTTCAAACTTTTCCCTCTCTATTTCAAACCTAATGCTGACATTATTTTTCCCCTTTAGAGCATTTTTTCAACTTACCTTTCATTGAGCACATCATGAATGGCAGTCAGGATATTATCCAGTTGTTTAACAAGTACCTGCAATACAAGATACATAAAAGGCATAAGCACAGCAATTGCCCAATACTGCCTCCACAATAGGCCCTGCTTACACCCACATTAAACACAACACTCCCAGTTCTCCTTGCCAAGAGAATGCCATTATGCTTTCCATGGCCATTGCAGACTAGCATCAACTATATTAAGCAACACTGCAATATTATCCTAGATGTTATATTTGATATTTATTTACAGTAGCCATGAAAATACTGGCAGCCTGCTATCAAGGTTTGTTCCAAGTTTAGCTCTTGCTGATAACATTACATCACCATGGAAGACTCATCACACAGCTAAGGAGTAGCATCTACTAAAGACCAAATCTCTAACACTAATGAATCAATTGTATCACCGGAAAACTTAATGGAACCCATAATATGATCTGAAGTACTAAAGGTTCTACTTAGGCAATCCTGCATTTTAGTGAAATGGAATAAAATTTTGAGATGAAGCATTATTGATGAACCAGTACTTCTCAGTGAACATAATCAGAAAGACTTGTTTTCCTAAATGCACTAAACCCCTGCCACATTAGTGATCTGACTGAAAAATCACACTTTAGCTGCAACTGTGTAACACATTAACAGGGAGTTTTCTTGACAAGTTAACAAAAAAAGTTTATTCTCCTTTCTTCACAAAGACATTCCTTTAACACAATGGAAAGTTTTGAGCAACATCATGCTTTTGAGGGACAGAGATCCACATGCTTGACCCCTCAGAACTCATAAGGGCATTTTGAAAATGTGTCTGGTACCTGCAAGACAGGCTAAAAAGGAAAAGACATCTCTATAATTTAGAAGCTAAAGCTGGACTCCATTAGATGACAAGAGACTACTGACTTCTACCACTTTACTCTGAACTCATATTTCAGCCCTGAAGAGGAAAAGAACTTAGTTAAACTACACTAAGTAGTGTCAAGACCTGCAGGAACTACTGCTGGGTTAAACACTGTCCATTATGAAGTTTTGGCCTTAATATCACTTGACATCTGATCTTATTCTCATTAGTGAGCTCAGGGAAGCTTCTAGGTGACAAACTTCTAATATTCTGACCACTAACAAAGTTTGTCATCACTGACTTAGACATTACAATGGCAATTTCAGTACATTCTGAGATACCAATAAACCTAAATAAAATGCAGTTACAAAATTAAAATTTTAAATGAGAAAAAGCTCATGGAGAACAATGGAAGTAACTAAAAATAACCACAGAATAACTGTGGAAAGCATTTACTTCCTAAACCCTTGTAGCAACAAGAGGAAAGCTGAAGTGTTAACTAGGCTTGCACAGGGGCTGTTTACACCTAGGTGCACAGACCAGAATACTCCCCATATTCAAGTCTCATGTCCTTTGGAAAACAGCACAGTTATCACTGGTTAATTAACATACAACGAGAAAATGAACCAATTTCTTATAAATAAGGACAGACACAGATCCCACAGCTAAAGTATCAGAGCACTGCTTGCAAATGAGTGGCAGGATATTAAACCATCACTTCCTGCCTTTTCAGTACTTGGAGAACTCTTAAGCTTTCCAAAACAGTGGGGGAGATGTGTCAGACAATATGCTCTCTAATATTTCATTTCAAAATACGTAATATTAAAAATTTATACCCACAGTGGGATACCTCCCTTCCCATCCCCATATCCTTAAAAAACACTTAAGGACATTAGAGATTTCAGCAAACCACCAAAACTCCTAAAGATATAATGAAAACAAAGATTTACTTAGTTCCCTTCCCACATAGAGATGTTTAGAAAGCTGAGTAGCTCTAAGATGAGCTGTTCACAAGAATAAAAAAACGGTGTATTTTTAATTTAAAATACAGAAGCAGTTCTTGAACAAGACAACAACACTTTACTCCCCTTTCCCTCTGCTTCCTTTCTGAGGGATCCAGAGGCTATTCCTAAGAGCAGTCAAAGAAAGCCACACACATGCCATGTTAATTCCTATAATAGCTAATCTACATTAGTTCAGGCATTCAGCTGTTTAGTTTAAGGCAACACATCCTAATAAAACATTTCCTGAATTATGGGAAACAAGACAGACAATCCAGGAATACACTCTCCTTTCTTGTGGAATGAAATTCTTTGTATACAAGATAATCCTGCAGACATATCCCAATACTCAGATTTGAAAAAGACAATTTTGTAAAACAAGAACTACCCAATGCAATGGAAAAGGAAGAATTGCTGACCAGTTTGTTTTCTGGTTGCTGAATGAATTCTTTCAGTTGCTTTACAGTAGCCAGTCTTCGGTCTCTGTCGTCTTCCCGAGTAATCCTCCGAAGAAGATTTGACAGTCGAGACTCGTCAGAATAAGACAACGGTCGCTCTGAAAAAAGCAATTCTTTATTTTTTCCTACAGCATTTATCAACAGTACTGTATTGTCCAATACATGTATGAGTGGAATCAATAAGTCATAATAGTCATTTAAGAAAATAATTAAAAATAAATCCTGATTGGTTTTAAGCTTTCATAAAAAGAAGTTAAATGTAAAATCCAATTTAGCTATCAAAATGTTTCATTTCTTCATGGAGACAGCCCACTATCTCTATTGAACTCATTCAGAACTAAGCAGAACTGTCTTATTTCTACACAAAAACTTGGACTTAGTTTCCTTCTACATAAATGTAACTAAAAAAAATGGTGTGGGGTAAGATTAAACCAGACTTCTCATAGAATAAACAAAAATAATTCAACAAATAATATTTTGAGAAAACCTTGTGGAAAAAACAAGCTGCTTCCTGAAGCAAAGAACCAGATTTAAGTTCAAGCAACTACAAACAAACAATATTTTCTCTGTGATAGGTAGCAGGGGTTCTGCTTCAAACAGGAAAATAGAACTGCTCTTTATTTACTGAGGAACAGAAGCCCCAGTGTGAAGAGGGACCTGGCAGTTCACTTAACCAGATCATGATGGGGGAGAATGAACATTCCTAAGGCAACACCTCATCAAACCTGGCCAACAGCACACAATAGCAGAGATGGTCACAATGCAACTCACCTGCCTCAGGGACAAATTACCTACGAATTCATACAAATAATTAATTGCCCTCATTTGAAAAAAGGAAACAAAATTTCTTTCAATAAGTTTAATATTAGATGTTTTGTGGTGGTTCCAATCAGAGGATTCGTGGAGTATGATGAGGTATCCTTAGTCAATATGACTAATGAGAAAATCCAAGACAGCTACAGAGCTTTCTGCTCTACTCTGCTAGACATCAGTCATCTGATGTGACTAAAGCAGCTTTGTCTTTATTCAGTTCATAGCTAATCTACATTGGCATTACTCCCCAAGAGTGTCAGCTAATTGTTAAGTCACAATTACAACTTTAAGAAAAAAATAGAAGCAAAAACCATTAACCAAGAACACGACTGAAGCTACACTAATCAAAGCACTAGGTAACAAATACCTGTGACATTCACTTTGTGAAAATTCAGCAAGGTCTCAGCCACATGCTAACTCACAGAAGACTATTTTTAAAATTGTTTAATGAGTATACTAACAAGAAAAATCAAAGAACTTAAAACCCAAAATCTTGTTGCAGCATAATCCCATTGTATTTTAAAGAAGATACAAAAAACCAAAATGACTTGCTGAAACCTACAACAATCAAAGACAGCCACGTTCAAAAGGAGAAACATTTGAAATCTGACATTTCAAGGAGAGAAAACATGCAAGTCATAGGCAACAACTTCAGTCATCCAAAATTATACATCCTAACCTTTTAAGTATTAGAGATGCTCACATACCCTGGAAAACAGTCTGAATTAACCATTATTTAGTACTGGCAGAAAGTTTTTTCATTTGAAGAGTTTTCTATTTCCTGTACATAAACATAAAAAGACACTAAAAGGACTACATAATTTTAGACCAAGACACCAGAATGGGATTCTAAAGTCTGAGTTTAACTCATTCTTAAAATCACATTTTTGAAACAGTCATGGCACCACTTACACTTCAGCTCTTCCACTGCAAAGTACACTGAACATTCCCATTTCTCCTCTGAAATATTAATTCTTGAGAAGAAACAGCCTGTCCTCATGTTTATAATGTGCTTGGCATAAAGCAGGCAGATTTTACCAGTGGCTCAACTACTACTTATACTAAGTGATGCAATAAGTGACAGTGCTTAGTCATAAAGTTTCTATTTTCATTCAAAAAATGCTTAGAATAACTTCTTTTTGGTTTTTTTTTTAACTATGACTCAAACCTCAAATAGTGGGAAGAGTGAAGCCTTCTTCCTCAAAAACACAAGCCCAGCATTCCTGCAGCCTCTTGAAACTCCAAATTTGTTCTTGCTGCATCTCCCCAGACGGTGCCCACATTCTTAGGATACTTCCAGCTCCTCCCTGGCCTCTGTTCCTCAGCAAGAGGGAGCAGGAGCAGTGTCAGGCTCAGGAGGACACAGTGACAGGACATGATCACTGTTTGTCCTTCAGCTCAGGGACAACAGGAACAGCTGAGCTGCTCCCAACCATTGCTGCTCTTCCCACGCTGGGGCTCATTAATTACAACTTTTTACTCAGGCATCCATTTGCAACAAAATCCAAAGCAAGTTCTCTTTCTTACAGATGTCTCTGCCAAACCTGGCTAACCTAAGCAAGGGTTCAAAAGCCACCTAAAGGAAATTGAAAGATTAACAGTCTAAGCCAGGTTGTTGAGAGATCTGCCAAACCTATGGAGGAAGCCTCAGCACAAGGAACAGTAAAACAAGACAAAAAATGAGCAAAACAAGTTTCCATCAACACCATCTAATCATGTATCACAAAAAATAAAATCCATACAGACTGCATAACCACAGTGAATTTCTTTTCATATTCTGAACAGGAGAAATATTGCCAAAAGAGATATCCTCTTCCTGAAACTCAGCAATGTCCTTACCCTGTGATTTCCTCATGTCTTTTGTGGCTAAAGCACGATTCCCATGCGGAACACTGGTAAAATCAGGATTGGTCACATTGTTAACTCTCAGCTCTTGCCCCAACGACTTCCGACCATAAGTATTTTCCCCAGATCCTCCATTGACACTGTAGCCACCTGTGGACAAACCAATGTGACATTAGAACAGGCTCTCAGACCACACATTTACCAGGGTGGTGAGCTGTGAGTTATTCAATTCGTATGCAAATTAGCAGCTCTATCCTCTATCACCTCCTTTAGCTTCCTTCTTCACTTCCACATGCATCAATGTTTTGTTATATCCTGTAAATTTCCAGGTCACAGATTAAGAATCTCATCTGTCTTTTTTTTTAATACAGGAGAAAATCACTATTGTCATAAAGTTTAGTATCAAATTTGTTGCATTTAATGTTTTCTTATTATTACTTTGACTTTAAAGGCTTTGTAAAATACAAGGTCAAACTGCTGGTACACATGGCTAGGTATTTTCACTTACTTGCTCCTTTATGTACATGAAATCTCCATTCTGTTTTTCCTATGAATCCACTATACAAGCTAAGTAAAATGGCCAAAAAAAGGAAAGTTTTTGAAAAGACAAACATGATCTGCTTGCACAGACTGAACAACTCTCCTTAAACGTTAAGGTCAACATTTTCACTAATACTGGCACCATCCTCAATTAAGGAGTCTACATTCTACATTCTCTCACTTAAGACACATCTTTGGTAACAATATAAAATGAAAATAAAAGCATCATTTTGAGTAATTCAATTGATCTTACTCCTAGATGCACAAGAATAAACATACTCAAATGCTGGCAATTTTCCAGCCTGCCACACCACTTTGAGGGCAGGTTCTTCCCCTCAATACTGTAGAGAAGTGAAACTGTCCCCTGAGCCTGCCCAATCCTTCACTCAAGGTATCAGAGCTCACCTCCAAGGAACATTTCTGAAGTGCCCTTCCCTGTCCAAGACAGGGAACAATCAACTAATAAAATTAAACCCAGAAAAACAAAAAACACACAAGATTTCTTTCAGAAAAGATATTTCCACAAGTCCACCTGCTTCAATGTATAAAAGAAGGCCAGGGCAAAAAGAAGAGGTGGCTCCCCATAAGAGGCTGCCTACCGAGACTAAAGGATTGATAAAAAAGTAGAGTTCAAACACTGAGGTGAACCTAGACCTTAGGAGATTTAACAAATGTTTCTTTAAGGCAAAATATTTGATAAAAAGCAGATATTAACTACCAGTATACATTTGTGCATTCCTATACCCATGGGGCTACCCTACCATTACAGAAAACCCTGTGCAAAGTCTTACTTGTAATTGGCTAACTACAATTACAGAAAAGATAGTTTGTATCTATTTAGATTTACAACATTATTTTTTACAGCTCAGTTTTTAAACAGCAACTAGCAAGTTTGCCCCTTTTCACTGTATTTTGTCAGAACAAACCACACTGTCCTATGAAGGAAGTAACTTCTAAGAGCAATTAATGCATTTGAGCCTACACATAAGAGTCACATCCTTGGAGGTTTTCAAACCTGAAAAACTTCCAAAAATTATAAATTTCTACGTGATTTTTATTATTAACACCAGAAACTGCGGGGAGGCAGGTAGGGAGCATATGGAAGCCAGGACAGAAAATCTCAAATGAAAATTCCATGCTGGCAGACTCCAACAGATGAACTGAAAGATCTTAGTAAACAAAGAGACTATTCTGCATCTTTAAGCTTACAAATTTCTCCAATCATAAAAATGAACAAGATACACCTGGAACTTGGTTTTATAGTGAGAATATCCTAATCACTTCTTTTCAAGTCACACCTGAACAAAACAGCACAAAGTGCTGAGCTAGCAGAGACATGCCCTGCAAGATACAGCACTGGAGGGAGCCAGGTACATTTTTCTTCTCAAATGGCACTTTCCCAGCAACTTCACAAACTACCTTTCTGAATTTGTCCAAAACTTACTATTTCACTGCACTGCCAGTACATTCTTTAAATACCAGCACCCTTCAACTTACAAGAACAACCTCCTATGCCAGTCTGTGTTAAACACAGTACAACATTCCACATTAGCAGACAGACAAATACACTCACCTCCTAAGCAGTTTCTCTACTGAAGTAAAACAAATCTTAAGGTTCTCAAACTATGCAGATAAACATGCTTCATGCTTCTCCCACCTACTAACACTATCTTCTACTTATAAAAAAATAATTTGCATCCAGCTGTAATTTCCCCTAAGATACAGCAATTATTTACAGTCAGTTACAGGCCAGAGAAGTGGGGGGAGTTCAAATACTTTTTAGGTTCCTGAACAAAAACTCCCACACTACTATTCCTGCGAGATTTCTTCTTGAGTCTGGCCTGCTTGAGGATTTACATAGTCAAAAAGTGACTCTGCAAGTAAGAAATCCTCTAATTTGATATCTGTATTTGGCAATTAAAGAAAAAAAATCAGAATATAGACTTCTCATAATTACAGAAAAGATATGAATTTGACTGTTTAGTTATCTCCTAGAGATAGTATTTACATCCTAAAAAAAAAAAAAAAAACAAAACCAGTAAAAATGTATGAATCACACATCACATGATTTACATGAAGTCAGATTGAGGTACATGAAACTAGAAACTGCCATTAATGATAAGAATATAGATCTGATTACTGAACAAAGATTCCAGTTTGGTGCAGTAAAGCTACAACAGGCAATAGATCAGCCTTGTAGCCCTTTTAATCCAATACCTGAAGTACTGGAGACTATTCAGGAAGAAATTACAGTCTGAAGACCAGACACATCCAGAATATCATTCTTCAGAAAAAAGTACTAATTCTGTTAACACATCAAGCCTTCTCTTGCATTCTTCTCCTAACACAAGTGCACGTTTTTCTCAGTATTCACAACAACCACAGCAATTCTTTGATCCCTGACAAATCTCCCAAAACACTGATACTTGTGGCAACGAGACAAATCAGTTCATCTCCACCATTTCGGTTTCCTGCCTTTCCCTGCTCATCCCCTCACAACCACACATGAAACAGCAATCTGTGTACCTTTTTCTTCATTCTGTATGTCAGTGTGGACTCTGATATCATCGTGTCTTTGCCGAGACACCACAGCTGAATTTGAGGGTTGTAATCCATAGGAGGCAGAACTGCCCCGATCTCTGGATGAAGAATATTTTAAATTGTCCTGGTCAGCTGATGCACTGTCAGTTCTACAAAGAGAAAAATATTTTTTTTTATGTAGGGATATAACAGGAGTGGGATTCACATTCACTTATAAATGCAACATATTTAAATGACAATCCCAAATGTATTTCACTACGTCAAAAAAGTTGTTTGTCTAACCCGTTGCTTAAAAAGTGACCTTAAATTCACATTGGGGCAGGAATTGACTAATTATCACAGCAACATGCAAAGGAAATGCATTCTAGTGTGCCAATGCCTTTTCTTATGACCTTCTCCAGTCTCTTTCCAGTTGCATGTCTATACAAGGCAAACATTACTTCCCAGAGGTGACAAATAAAACAAAACTAGGTCCAGGTATGTATCATAGCTGGATGATACAGTGCCTACCATTTGTGAAAGTCATCACTAATCTACAGATGAACATTTATATAATATGCCATGGGCCTTACTCAGCAACATAAACCCTCTTATTAGATCGAAGAATGTAACTGATGATCAGCACAAAAATCACATATGAAGTTTTTAAAAAATAAAAAAGGAAGGAAGCAGACTTTACTGTGAAAAAACTGAAAGGTAAATTAAGAGCTGTGATCCTGAAGTGTAAATGTCTGCAGATAATAGGCAACTTTAAAAAAAATCTGCATTAGGTTTGAACCACTCTCATATCAGAAAACTGATAAAGACCAGACTAAACTTTTAAGGAAAAAGATTAAAATTATGAAATCAACTCTTCTCCCTGGACACACTAAGTGGTTTAATTTTTAAACATGCGGGACTTTAATAATAAACATGCGTGCATGAGACTTCAGAACGTAAACTCAACCAATCACTTCAAATGCACTCTTACAAGCAACGATGGGGGGATGACATTAAAACAAATAAAGCAATACCCATCCAAAGGGAGAATCAGCAGAATTTCACTCAACTCCAGTATATTTGGAATCAGACTATTCAGATTATTTACAGCAAGCCTTCACTACTCTAAAGATCTACTATTTTTACTTAAACTTTTGGCTAGCTCATTCAACTATTTAACAAAAAAGCAGGACAGATCATTCCTGTAAATTAACTACAATTTGTGTAAGGATAAACACCACAGGTTCTTAAAGAAAATCTCTTTCATTTTTCCTTTTCAAGACAACACTGTGATTAGAACTGGCAGACAAATTCAGGAAAAAGGGAAATACATCTCAAGGCCAACAGGGAAAAACACGGGTAAACTTTTTGATAAGCAGTTGTTACTTAAGCAGTACTAAAGGCTTGCTACTGTCCAACACAGCTCGGCCTCAGTACAACCGGAAGAGGAATACCATGAGCATTGACACTTGCAAAACCAACTGGAATTAAAGACATACATTTTATTCTCCTGAGAATGTTAAAAGACATTATATTATCAGTTTGGAACAATAAGAAAACTGTGCTTTTTCTGTGTTCTCACGGTGCAAGTTGATATTAGATTTGTTGGCAGGTATTATTCCCTTTTGCACTGTAAGCAAGTTCATTTTTAGACATACACAGCAAGACACTTTTTCTCACTCAGTATTCACTGTGCCATCACATCTACTGCTTTGTTGGGCACTTGCTTGGACTATTTGAAAAATAGGCTATGTTACTCTAGAGGCAAAGCCTTACTAAAAGTCTTTATTCATGACAGTTAGCTAGGATTGTAAAAATCTTTATTCAATTGTTCCATCATCATTCACCCAAGCTATGCTGAACAGAAAAGTTCTGCACTTCACATGGTATGAACTTTAAATGTGACCAAAAATCATGTGCAAATTTCCAGACATACAGAGACCCCAGATCTTCTCCTAAAACCTCCCAGTTCACTTTGAGCAATTACATTAGTCTTTCAATGAAACAGCCTGACAAATTTAAGTACTGGTGGCTTCTTACATTTACCTTCCCAAAGGGCATCGCTTTTTTAAGGCAATGCACTGTAAACTGAATCATCTCTAATTGTCAACCATTAACACTGAAATTCCTACGTCTGTACAAAAGCTGATTAAACGTACAATTTTTAACACTGTTCTGTGCATCCCTATCAACTGAAGGACTACACATGTTCTCAGCTAACCCCACTTCCCACAGGACAGCCTTTGAACGCTTTGTAAAATTTTCCACTGTGGTAAAATACGTGAGCCTATTGTTTCCCCAGGAAAACCCACACACTCACTTCATTCGGGCTTCTGGAACAGCCAACTGCAAGCCAACCTGCTCACACTTTATCACCAACTGAAAGGTGAGTCCAATTTTAGTAAAAAATATGTAATTGTTCTCCTATAGATCAATTTAAGAGACAATAATGCCCACTGACCACACTGTTCCCACTACAATAAACGTGTAGCTTCAATTGGACAGAAACTCCTGGCTATCTTTATGAGGCAGAGACAAAAATCATCCTAGAAAGATGCTGGTATTCTGTGACCCAACTGACTGCTACAGCCTGTATTGCCTGGAAAGAGGATTTCCAATGGGAAGGAGCTTGTAAGGAGCTGCACAGCAGAGGCAGAGCAGAGGACCTGATGGACATGTGCATTTCCAGCTGTTCTAGAGTTCCCTCAGTGGGAAAGGAATTCCAGAGCTGTGCTGTGGGCTCCTGCAACACCACTCTGGGACTTGTGGCAAGGGCTCATCAAGAGCTGGGGCTGTGACCCAGCACCTGTCACCTGCCCCTGTGCTCCAGACACCTGGGTGACACTGCTGTGCACACCCACTGCGTGCACAGGCAGACACACTCAATTCCAAATCCATTTCTGAAAGATACCATTTTTCATGTCAGGAATGTGGGTATGATTTTGAAAGACAGCCCCTCACAACTCAAAGGCAGGCACTCTGTGCTCAGGTCCTTGCCAAAGTTTTAAAAATAATTAATTTTTCTGCCTCCCTTCCAGCCATTCCACCAGGCAATGGGCAGAACTGTACTGTGGTCACCTCAGCTCATGCCTGCATTTCAGAGGGCACTGCTCTGCTCACATGGTGATATTTACACTGAAATTGCACCAAGCAGATGGCAGGTTACACGACAGATCTAATGCTCAGCATTATCCTACGTAACAACAAATTTAAGTTAAATGCATTGACATTGTCACACACCTAACAAATATCACATATTGATAGAGTCTCATGTACAATGTTAGCAACAGATAAGCAAAAATACAAATGCTATATTAGATGAAGTCAAAATGGGAAACTGCAAGGATGAACATGACTATGATTACCTTATACTGTAGCTTCCAAAGTTTATTAGGCACTTTATGAGAGACTACACTGCATTACTTCTACCTGAAAAGCTCACTGATGGAGAGTAAACAAAGTACTTCAAGAGCTCACATGAGAGTTTTCATCTGCGTCTGGTTCTGGTGAAGATTACCCATCACCACCAAGTGGCTGCAGACACTGTTTTAGCAATATCTTTAAACAGAAGATACTGCACTCAGTTTTCTGCAGGGTGATTTTAGTTTAACTAGTTTAACTTATCCAGAAAAAAAGAAAAATAGATCAAAAATGTGTTGCTATTTTTGTTATATGGAAGCCTTAAGAATTTTTGCCCAAGAAACTTGCTACAATCTAGTGTATACTGTTCATTATGTGTAGCTTTTTCAGAACAGCCCTGCCATATGGACATTATTTTGAGACAAAAATCACTTAATTATTCTATTTGATTTTATTTCCAAGTACAGAACCTACATGAAAGATTTACTCCAAGGCAACTCTACTGAGTGAGTTCTATTATTGCCCAAGTCAGTTGATTTTACTTGCTTACTTGCTGTATTTGCCAAGTTTATTTGAAGTCATGTCGATAAATTCTTCATTACTGAAATTCTTTATCAGTAAAATATGTAAAACTTTAAAGAGTCACTGTATTCACCCAAATTAACAGCTTCCCACCAAGTTTCTGACTGTTCTGCCATTGGCATGCAGAGCTTCCTTTTGCCATGACCTTCTCCTCACTTGGTCCATCCTGCCAAGCCAGAGCCCGGCTGAGCCCACCCCAAAGCCTACTTCTGCTTCTTCTCCTGGGAAAATACAAGTGGCTGTGTTTTCTATTCATGAAATAACTAATAAACTATCTTCCTACTGCAATTCTGCCAGCTCCATTGCTGGACATCTACCTGTCATCACAGAAGCATTTCAAATCACCTCTGATTCTGTGTCACTCCCTTCTCAGACAGAAGCTCACCAATTTCATTCTGTTCCACACTGGGCATTATGAGAAGGGAATGTCAGGGAAAGGTATCACATATACACATCCTCTTCTTTTGCCACAGGTGTTTTCCAACAGACATTTTGGGGTACAGGATGCTGAACTAGCTAAACCCTTGGTCTGATTTAGTATGGCTGTTCTTGAATGGAAAATGATCTGCACTCCAAGTTTCTTCTGCTTCCCACTGACACACTTTCATCTTCTTTAATCTTTCTCACACTCATTCTCCTCTGTCTTCACATTAAAAACAAAGGTTCTTACATTACAAATTTCAGCTCCTCCATTTTACCAAAACCCAAAAAAAGCTTGGGAAGGTGTGAGATCAAAGAGTTATCATCATACTTAACACAAATGTGAAAGGAGATCAAGAATTATGGCTGCAACTCCAGAACTGAACCCATTCCTGTTCAGCATCTCCCACATGCAGGCCACTGAATTTCTTCCCAAGGTTTCCACTGATGTTTTCACAATGGCACCTTACAACTGATCCTGCATCTCATTTTTTAAGCTGCCTTAACATCACTGACTACTTTTCTCTCTCCTTCCCTATCTTAGTCTTTGCTCTCCTCTCTCTCAGCAACCCCTGAAGGGACAGAAGTCATATCCACTTTCACCCTACATGACTCTACACCCATTCTTAGGTAATCACAGCAACATCCTCAAACTCCTGTATGTTGCCAGCCTTCAGGTCTCTCACCTATGCAAACAATGGTTTCAGCCTATTTCTAACAAAGGTTTTACAGGTACTTTGCTGTACATGCAAGCACAGAAGAAACAGAGTCTGTCTCAACTTTCCTTCTACGTAGAACTGCTACTATCACCTGTTTGTCATTCACTGCCTGGACGCAGCATTATAACCAGACAATTTCCACAGTGAGTGCTTGCTTTTTGTAAAAGACATGCCTCTGCCCCTCACAGCCATGTGAAAAGCACTGCTCTGAGCAGCACTTTCCTGGGCCATTTGGTCTAATGAGTTTCTTTGCTCCCTGCCAGTATCTCCCAACCTGTCTGAATTAAAGACAGGGTACTTACCTGTCCTCAGTTACAAACTTCCAGCCAATTTGCTGGAAGGGCTGCTTAGGCCACAATCTACCTGGAAGGAGACCATATTTTACTGTCTTGTCTCCTCAAGTCTAAACCTATGAGGATCAGGCAGTAACTTGGTTTGGCAAGCACCATGCTAACAGAAATTAGTAACTCATAACAATGACATGCTGTAGGAGAGGACACATGCCATTTTCATTATTTCAGTACTAAAACCTAATAGGACACTTCTGCAAATTTGCTCAGAGGTGAAAGATGTTGTTTTACACTTTTTTGCATCCTCCCCTGCTAACCTACATTTATGATAGGTAAGGGAGACAGAGAGGTCCTGTTAATTAAAATCTTATCTTCCTTTTCACACTTTCACCTAAGAATGCCATAGTGCACACTGCACTTGCTACCCCTGCACTCACACTCCTGCATTTCCTCCCAAAGAGCAGCACTGCTTCTTTCAGTACCTAATTAGCCCTCAGCACTCTAACAAATGAACTCTGTTCACACACAAGGCCTGCACACTGAAATGATTTATTTTTTGCCCCAAGAGTTGTAACAGGGAAAATGCAGTCAGATCTGCTGAACAAAGAGAGAAGAAAGAAAGAAGCAAAGGTCTAGACAGCTGCAAAGATTAGGAGAAGGGGGAACAAAATCTTACCAAGCCTTCTCAAGAAATCCTTCACTGTTCTCTGTCACATCCATCCAACATCTGTCTACGAAGTTTTTGTGTTGCTATTAACTGAGTCTGGTACACAGCAGTGCACAAAGTAATACGCCCCTATACATCAGGACAACTTCTTCCCCTGTAACACACAGGCAGCTCTATCTGCACACACACTGCTGGAAAACCAGTCCATGTGGATGACTGCATCCACACACACACACAGAAGAAATCTCATGTTCATTAAAAACTACTTTTTCTTAAAAGAAACTCTGTGCTCCAACTTTCAGTTTCACACTCTTTTCACCACAAGCCCCAGTGCTGACTAGCATTACTAAAAACTGAGAGGAAATCTGGACCTACTAATGAAAATCAATCTAGTCACTTTTACACACATAAAAAAGTGCATTTGAAAACAATCCATCTGATGATACACCCATGTATCAGCAGTTCCTTTTTTTGCCCTTAGGAACTTGAAACAACTACAATTATTACAGCTTTCACTACCTGGGCCACTTCCTTCACCTCTTCCACACCCTGCAAGAAAGCATTTACCAGCAGTATCACCTGAAGTAAACGAAACCAACAGCCAGCAGAAAGGGGAAGGAAAGAATATGTGGATATATTTGTGTTGTGGGGTTTGTCCAAGATCATATTTCAAATTATGAAAGAAACAAAGGCTGTCAGTTTTATATAACAGATCTCCTTTCAACCGTGCATGTGAATCACTTTTAAAAATTAGTTAACACCAAATCAACAGACTGATTTAATCTCTGCACCGTCCTTAAATTCATAGTGTAGACTCAGGCTTCCCATCACCAATCTTTCTGAGATGCAAAAAAATGGAGCACTGCACACATATGAAAATGTGCTGTGTTCAGGATTGTGTGAACATTTCTGATTCCTGGTATCCCCCACCATAATAATAATAATAAAGTAATATTTAAAGGAAATGATACAGTTAAATTCTGAAAAGTGTCAGGACCAGCGTAGAGGTGCTGGCTATTTCTTAGCAGAAGCTCTTGATCACACAGTGTGATGGAAACAGAACAAGGCCCCATCCATGCTGAGGCTCCCTAAGGCTGCCACACTTTCCCTGGTGCTCTCAGAGCTTTGGCTCTGCTGTGGCTTTGTGGACAATTATTTCAGCAGCCCAGGTCACACAGCTGTACTTGAGAGCTAAGGAGGCACCAGACTACAGGGAACACACCAGAGCCACACATGGAGGTAACTTCTTAAACCTTTTCACCAGGCAAAGCACTTCTGCAGCTACACTCTTACTTTCACCCTTAACTCTACTGAACCCTCTGTAGGCAATACTACATTGGGTAAAATCAGCTTCCTAACTCTCAGAAGATGTATTTTTTAGATAAAAAGATAGAACTCATGACAAATTCATATATCCAACCAAAATGCATTTATAGAAGTCATCCACTGCAAAGACACATCCAATTTCTTCCAGGTCGAAGGGTCACGAGTTAGGGCCCAGAATTACAGACTGCAGCCCAGGAAGCTGAAGTGAAGAAGTAGGTAAGGAGTAAGAGATCAGTCCTCCTAATTATCTCCCAAAAAAATCTAGACGCTCTAAGAAAATGTCACCAATAATGTTCATAAGTTCTTAAGTGAGGGAAAAAGACTAAGTTATGTGACCAAGTTATGTGACCAAGTATTTCAATCACAGAAGAAATCAGAATTTAAATAACCATGCCCCATACACCATTGAGAATTGAACAGCCTCTAGCACTGGCCCTAGAGGCAGTGCTGTTGGCTGTTCAAGCAAAAGGAAAGTTTATTTCACAGTAAATGCTGAAGTGACCTTCACATTCACCCTATTTTTCTAGTCCAAACTACATGAGACTGGGACCATCACCTGCAAATATATTCCCAAGCATGTGCCACTCTGGTCTCTACTGGAAAGTTTGTAAGTAGAGTCCTATGCTGCGTTAAACTTCCAAAAACTCTTTTAAAAGCCTCAAACCCACATATTTTTTAAAAAACCTAAGAAACAACAAATTTATTTACATTTCTACATGACAATTTTGATGCTGAAAACAGCAAGACTGAGCAGCAGAGCAAATACACTGGCATGAGATAGACTAGAAATAATTAAGACCTGAAATACACACTCTACATCTAACTAAATCATTGAACAGATTTTGAATTTTACTAAAACGTACCAGATGTAAACACACCTAAAGCCTTACAACTCATTTTAAATAGACTGGGTTGAGAGCTTATAGAGATCAACTAGTCTCCCCAGATTGATAAAAAAATATCTAAAATAAATCTAGGTAGTACGATGTTAACCCTCAAAATACTACGAGTACTCCTGCAGCCTCAGCTCTTCCCTGGCTGTGTTCCAGCTGAAAAACAGGCTGAAAATACGGGACCCGAGCCCACCCCCGCTCCGCCGCCCGGGGCCGCCAGGGAGGGACGCGCTGCCCGCAGGCACACACCGGCCACCGGCCGCACACGTTACAGGCCGCGGGAGCTCCCACCCCGCCGAGCGCTGACACACCGGCCCCGTCCCGCCTCCGGCAGACGCGGCCCCGTCCCGCCGCCTGGGCCCGCCCGCCCTCCCGCGCTAGGCCCGGTCGCCAGGAAGTGGCTCAGCCGCCGCCCCGCTCCCCCAGGCCCGGCGGTGGGGCCCGGCCGAGCCGCCCGCCCCGCTCTCACAGCCCCGAGCCCGCGCCCCCGGCCCCAGCCCTGCCCACCTGGGTTGCCAGTCATTCCAGCCCCGCGGGTGGTAGTGCTGCCTGCTGCCGGTGCCGCTCAGCCGAGACCCCGGGGCTCTGCGGCTCATTACCTTGCCCGAGACGGCATGGCCGGCCGGGCAGCGGCGCGGGACAGGGCGGAGGAGCAGCAGGAGCAGGAGGACGCGGGGGGAGAGGCGCGGGCGGCGGCTCCTCACTCGCGCTCCGCGGGCGGTGCTGCTGTCTCACAGCGCAGGGAGGGGACGCGGCCGTCGCGGCTGCTCCGGCTGCTGCCCGGGCGCGCAGCACGCCGGGATGGCGGACATGAGCCGCCCGCCCCTCCGCGGGGCACGCCGGGAGGGCGGGCACGGGGCGCGGGGGTGGTGGCTCCGCCTCCGGCAGCCGCGGGACGGGATCCCCGCCCGGGGGGTCCCCGCTGCTCTCCGCCCGTGCCTCCCGCGGGAGCGGCTGGCCGGCGGCGGCACCGCCCCGGGCGGTCACCGGGGTGTCAGCCCCCGGCCCTGCGGGGAGCCGGTGACAGCCCCCCAGCTGCCGGGGGAGCCCGTGCGGGAGGGCAGCCAGGGCGTCCCAACGCCAGCAGCGTGAAGGGGTCGCGGAATCCCTGGGATTGGAAAAGACCTCTGAGATCATCGAGTTCAACCTCTCTGCGAACATCACCACGTCAATGTACCATGGCTCTGAGTGCCACGTCCAGTATTTCCTTAAACACCGCCGGGGACGGTGACTCCACCACCTCCCTGGGCCGCCCATTTCAGAGTCTAATCCTTCTTGTGAACTTCTTCCTAATATCCAACCTAAACCTTCCCTGGGCGCAGCTCAAGACGCTATCCTGCCATCCTGAGGGTCAGGGTACCCCAGGCCCCGAGGGCACCCTGGCGCCTGAGGAGCCCCGGTGTGCCCACGACACGGCGGGAGGCGGCGGGTTCATTCCCCAGCTGTGAGGGGAGCCGGGGATCGCAGACCCCGAGTCCCGAGGGGAGCCCGGGGATCGCAGACCCTGAGTCCCGAGGGGAGCCAGGGGATCCCAGACCCCGAGTCCCGAGGGGAGCCAGGGGAAGACCCCGAGTCCCGAGGGGGCCCCCGGCGCTCCGAGGTTTCCAAGGCGTGAGGGGACCCTGGGGCCCTTGAGCCCCGGGAGCAGCCGGGGCTGACAGGACCGGAGCGAGGCTGGAGGGCGGACCCTGGCCTGCTGCCATCCCCCCTTCCCTCTGCACGGGTCTGTCTGTGCTGCCCCACGCCCCGCTGGAGTCTGTAGGGAGCTGTGTCCGTCCGGATGGAGCAGATCCCCATCCCCACGCTTCTCCCATTAGGGCATGCCACCCGTCCATGAGTGGCAGGGAGTCTGATGTTCAGCAGCCATCAGCAGAAAGCTGACCAGGCCCAAATCAAACACTAACCAAACCCCGAAGGTTTCCCCATCTTCCTCACAGGAACCTTCTAAAATGCATTTCAAAAGCAAAATAGTGTCCTTCTAAACCCGGAGACATTTCCGTATATCTCCATGGCTATCTGTGCTGTCCTCCGGAGCTCTCTTCACAGCCGCTGGAAGGGCATTTGGTGCCCACTGTTGGCAAAGCCTATTACCAGGGAGGCAGACAATTCTGAGGAGAGAAAAAAGGTCACCTCCATTTGGTAGATATTCTAAGGACATTTCCCCCAAAAAAGGTGCGTACACTGTCTCTGGCGTATTTTTATTTCTCCTGCAAGGTCTGGAAACTTACAATAGCTGATTCATTAAGTCCAATTCCTGACAGCAGACTATTCCTCATTTATGAAAAATCATAATAGTTTGGTCAGGTATTCAGCAAAGAGACATGAGTAGACAAAATATTTTTTTAATTGCAATATCTGAGGCTTGAGACCACTGCAAGACCTGAGGAGACTTCTGAAATTCTCCTGTGCCTATTTCCATATTAGAAATCCTCGTACTATGCCAGGGTTCTGTTGGAGTCTTCCCTCAGACAGATGGCATCCTGCCGCCTCCCTTGGACTCCGCTGGGCAGCCCTCATCCTGCTGATCCACTCCTATTGCCTGGCACTCAATCAGCAGCGCCTGCAAGACATAGCGATTTCAAGATCAATTTCAGGACAAAAAGAAAAAATTGTATCACAAGGCTTCATCACAATAAAATGCCACTTCTATGCAATGACCCCCGGCCATCAGTCTGACTTTCAGCTGATGTACATTTGTACATCTTAAGTGAATTAGTTTTCCAAAACCAATGAATTCCGTGAGCCCTGACAGATTTTTTCCCGTCCTTTATAATTGAGATGGACATCCAAAATTACAAAATACATGACAAAGTTATTTTCTGTAAGTATAACAACAGTACCTGCTGCAAATTTCCTGACCCATCCCTATTAATTCAAGCAGATTCTTGGCCCCAGTGATGCTGCAAGTGATTCTTTTTGTTTCATTACTGAGTAGCATCCCAGTGGTAACAAACATGAATCACTTAAGGGAAAAGGTAATTGTAGCAATGTATTTTTAACTACACTTCCAATTAATTTACCCAGGGATAAATAAGCAACCTGGATACTATGACAAACAACTGCCTGTATCCACCAAGAGTTTAACCGCTGATTTAGTGTTCAGTGGAGTAAATTTTGTATCAGAAATCCTGTATTCTAGTGGTGAATTTGCTGCAGTCTGTGTGGTCTAATGCAGATCCCTCTTCAGAGTGCAGTTGTCTCCATTTGTAAAATGGATCAGTGATGTTCAGCTTTCTAAACTGCTTTTGTGCACAGCCTTAACATTGTAAGATATTATATAGCTACCAAAATAAAAGATATTTTAGATTTGTTTCTACAAAGATGATTATATTGTGAAATTTGAATGGTATTAAAGATATTAGTTAAAAAGCTCATCAAGATTTGTGAGATAGAGTAGTAATTATTCCTACAGCATTTTCTCAGCAGATTTCAATCAGCCAAAGATGGATAAGGCCATTCAGATATCACATTAGGAATTAAGAAACCTGGGGAAGCTGAGGCCAGGATTTTCAAAACTGCCTTCTAAATTTCAGCCCTCAAGTTTGGAACTTATACTGAGTAGCCAGCACAGACATCAGCTGGAGCTGTACATTCTGAAGTCTTGCTAAAAATTAAAGTGTTTAAATATGGACTCTCTCAAAATAGAAATAAATGTACTTAAAAGACCTGCCTTAAATTCCAGAAGGAGTCGATGACACTTGTGGAGATACGTGCCCTCACTCCTGGGTGTATGCTCAGTCCGCTCCATCAAACTGCCCACATCCATCCTAACGCACAGCCCTGGAGTGACAGACACCGTGAAACACACTTTTCCTGCTTTGTAATTCATGCTAATGATTTCTCTATTTAATATATCAAAGAAAGCTGCATTAATCTGAGTGTTATTTTTAGTGGGAATGAAGTGCAGATTGTATATATTTAATGTGCTGAAATTGGGTGGTAAGCACATATTGCGTCTTTTACCCCTCGCTAATTTATTTCCTTACTAAGCAGTATGTCTGGAGAAACCAGCATGTGCTGAGGATTGCAAGTCACTCCTGGCCCTTGGCTCCCTCTGATTCATAATAAAGCTACAGATTGAGAGAAAAACAATCACCAGCCATGAGAGGGAAAGAGATGCTATTTCCTCTTGTGGAAATAGGACAGAAGCCAAGGAGCAAAACAGTATTTAACTAGAGCAGAGAAGTACCAGTCGCCAAGATCCTGTAGTCTGTGAATTTCAGATAGATGCCTCTTAAAAATAAGAAAGGATTCTTAGAGGAGTTACCCCCTATACCTGCCAATTCTACTGTTTTGATGGCAGAATCCAATTTTCATCAACCAACCAAATTTTCAGTTGACTGGCCCCACAGACTATTCTGGGCACAGCAGTCTCAGAGCACATATGATGTGTGGCCAGTCTGTGCAGGCACCGAGAGCACAGGGTGTCCAGAACACGTTGTACTGGCGGCTCAGGCACAGCCCCCAGGCGTGCACAGGAGCTCCTCCAGGACTCCCACTGTGCTTTCATTAAAAACCTGTGCAGGTACAGGGATCCACAGAGATCTCTGTCCAGCAGGGACACTGTCCAGCAGCAACAAATGCTGCAGCCCCTGTTGAGGCCTACCTTATCTCATCCCAAACTAGAATTTTTCCTTATCCTATGAGGGATATTGATACAGAAATCCAGTGTACAAATAATTCTAATAACAATGCATATTGAACCATTAGTTCACCACCAGTTTTGAATTGAAAATCATTTTAGTGTAAAAAAGTCAATCTTTTGTTTTGGAATTCCAATTTGAATGTCAACAAAAAAATCAACTTTTAGCTTCTTTTACTTGTATAAAGGACCAGAGAAACATTGCTTTATTTTTTCTGAGTATTTATAAAGCCACTTTGAATTTAAGTGGGATAGCACATACAACCATCTGCTCCATTTCCTCAAGGTCTTTTAGAGGATATTTTTTCCTGAACAGTATTCCTCTACTACAGAGCAACAAATATAAGACATAAAATTTCTTAGAACTTGCTCTCCTGAATTTCCTTATGATTATTACATCTTTAAGGCATTTTACATCTCCTAGGTGAGATGTATATCTTCCAGCATTATGTACAGTATGTAAGTATCTGAGTTCCTGCCACAGACATCATCCTGTCATAGATTTATTACATTGTGGGCTACATTAGTCCTTGTTTGTGTGTATAAGCTGTTTCTTCATATTCTGTTTATTAACAGTATGTTTTTCTGTGTATTAAGTGTATACTTCCCTAAATGTCCTAGATATTATTACATATTACCAGCCACTGTCATACATAACATACAAACTAAGCACTTCCATTTAAGTGACAGGTTTCTAAACAAGTAGTTGTTGCACTAATTTTGACCTGATAAATACATAACTTAATCCAGTTTCAGGTCTTTAAAACTTTAGGTCCTGAAAGGAAAAATAGTAGGAGAGTAAATTTTTTTGTCGATACAAGCAGTCGTATTATATGTATTAAATTTCAGCCAGGGTTAAAATGATGAGATAACCCAAAGCAGTAGTGTCCATGCTGGTTTCAGGAGAGTGGGAACTGCAACAATCCTTTTCTGAGTTTTGGAATCCACACAGAGCTCCTCAGAGGGAAGTCATAGTCTGCCTGCAGTGTGTTACGTAGTTAAATTGACAGCATTGTAACAACTCAGTTACAAAAATTTTTCAACCTCTCTGAAAATCAAACTTCGTGGAACAGCTGAATGTCTGATGTGTAGACAGTGCTGGCTGAGAAGCAAGTGTGCTTTTACTCACAGCAACTGCAAGGTGCTCCACGAGCAGCAGCTCCCTCTGCTCTGATCAGTGAGACACTGCTGTCCTGCCCGAGATTTCTGTTACCTGCAAGCCAAGCCTGGCTGCAGATCAGTTCATGGTGCTGCAAGAGCTCACTGTTCAGGGGCTGTGGGGAGATTTGTGCTTCTTGCAGGATTCCTGAGAGCCTGGGCAGAAGCCTGAGAAGCACCGCATGCTGCAAGAGGGAAAAGCTGAGTCGGGGCTCACGAGCAATTGCACATGATGAAATGCTGCACAGTGGTGGAGCAGAGCTGGCGTGCTCTGTGCTGCACTGCAGAGAAAGGCAGAGTTGCAGCAAGAAGCAGTTAGCTCTCACCGTGGATGCCAATAGTACAAGACTATTATACTGTGAAGCCCTTTTGAAAAATTAATGGTGTACTTGATGCTTCACCTTTCTGGCGAATCTGAGACTTTCCACCTGTTAAAATAACTGCTCTCGCACATAAATTTTCATGCTCTGTAGACCCAAGTTTATGTCATGTTTGTTGAAAGGGTAATTTGAAAGAGGCTGGCAGGAAAGTATCAAGCCTTTAGGTGTAATAAGCCCAGGGAAATTTGTTTGAATGGTGTAATGAATCCAGCTTGTTAATTTAGATCAGTTTGGTGCTTATGTTGATAGTGGAGTGCTATGAAAATGAAAAGAAAAATGGGTCTAAAAGGTGCAGTACAAATAGAAGTGAAACATACAGTAAACTCCCCTAAGGTATTTATCCTTTAATCTTCACTAGCTTTAATTGCTTTTTCTAGGCTTATTTTCCTACCTGTTTTTTTAATGTGTTCCAGATCTCAACATTACCAAGTCCTTATCTCTCTATCTTTCCTTGAAGCCTCTGGAAAAGACTTTGATGAGATCAGTAGAGATGTCACCTGAGTCATACTTCGTGAGACAGCTCGATAACCAGCGTTTATGAGAAAAAACACAGTATCAGAGACTGAAAGAGAGGAGCCATGAGTCCAGAAAGAGATTTAAGCAGCAGGTCCTTATCTCTCAGAGTTCAGTGCTCTGACCCAGACAGTGGGACTAATTTTATGTGTGATGTACAACCATATTTTCTGTCAGTTTTGTACACGTTTCTCAAGCACCACTCAGGTTTTCTCACAACCTTTCTAGGGCATTTTTGTGGAAACTCACAAGTTGAGGCATCCAACCACAAAGCTGGCAATGGGACCAAAAGTAATTCCTAGAGGAATTCCTAGAGGACCCATGGCTCATCTGCTGGCCAAGGGACCATGTGAGCTCTGCTTCCATACAAAACCAGCTAAAAAGACAAAATCTTTCACATCTCTGGTTGTTTGCATGATAACATGCTAACAGGGTGGGAAAACACTCATCAGCAGAAAACAAATTGAGTTGGATAGATTTGTGGCATGTGGATAAAATCTGGGTAAACGCAGGGAGCAACAGCAGTTCCCTTGGTTCTTCTGCAAGCAGGGCACTGCAGAGGATGGGCAGTGACAGCAGTCACTGGCACTATCTAGAGCAAACCCAGGAGGGTTCAAAGTCTCCACAAGGGGAATTGAGGCCCCAGGCACTGCTTGGTTGAAATCTCACCTGCATAGTTGTTACTGCGTGTTACTTTTGTGAGAAAGGCTGTGTCCATGGCTGAATAATGACACTATTCAACCTGAATCAAAGGAGGATAAATTGCCTTTTACTGCCTGATACATGCAGTGCAAGGACTCAGAATTCCTCTGAGCCTATGAAAAGCTTGGTGTGGGAGAGCTGTCTAGCATTATGTAAAAGGGAATCTGATTTCCCAAATAACATACACGCATTGTAACCACCAAATCATCTTCCCATACTGCCTTGTATAAATCACTACAATTTGCAGCTTCTCTAACAACAGCCTTACAAACCACAGCTTCCTTCAAAAGCAACTTTGACTCATCTCCAGGCCAGGGTGAAAAAATAGCATATGGCTTTGTGCATGAAAAGCACACATCATCCCCAGTCAACCTGATTTCTGACTTTTTCTCCAATTTTCAAGTTTTGCTTTTTTCAGCCTTCATAAAGTTCTTTTAATTCAATTTTTGCATGTTTACAGAGAAAACTGCAAGGATTTACTCAGAAATAAGCAAAAGAAAGACAGCAGATCTCATTAAGCCCTATTGACATGTTCTTTCAAATTTTTATTTTGTCATACTCCTTATTCCCAAGTACTTGTGATTTCCTACATAAAAATAAGTTATTCTATAAACTGCTGTATAACTTAAAGCTTTCTAGGCAGAAATTACATTTTTTTAATGTTTAGAATAGTCAGACCTTGATCAGGTTGGCATCTTGAAGCATAACATAATATGGTCTAATATTCTGCTATAAAAGAGATCATCATCTGAAGCAGATTGAGGCCTTAAACAGAGCACTTCTCTCTCTTTCTCATTGTTTTCCTAGACCACATTTATGCTACGCTTTTTCCCACTTCCCTGTAGCACCACCATCCTTCTTACCCACAGCTTGTGCAGCCAATGCACACGGAGCATTACAGCCCTGTTAACAAACACAGCCAGCCTTTCATTCAGCTAGAAATGTTACATAAACTTACTGTTTTCTTTCACATAAGTTCCTTTAAATTCTTATTTGAAATATTAATTCGGTTGTTTCAACATATGGTTTGCAATTATTTGGTTCTTTCAGTTTCTTGAACTTGTTGTTCCACAGCCTTACAGATATGGTGATCCTCCAGAATAAATAAAATTAACTTTGCAATAATCACTAATGCACAAAGATAGTGCTTCATCATGGTGCTTTTTCTTGTTATTTCTGTTCGCTGAATATAAAAACAGTCGATGTTTTGTTCTCTCAGCTCATTTATTCAGATGTTTTTGTAAAACACGGACACTAGAAGCTGCCCTGCATTTATTCCATGTCTGATGTGCCATTAGTTAAACACCTACTCTCCAGATAAATGGAATTTAGCTCCAAGCATGCAGACCCAATCCACCAACCCCTTAATGACATGTTTGCAAATCCATAAATCCTGGCTGTAAGCTTTCACCAACACACAGCTGAAGAGCAAGCCAAGCCTTTAAACACCCAGAAGAAAACCCATTATAAGACCAAAAAAAGTGCCTCTGAGAAATGTAGCCATATGAACCAGAGCTGCACATGGAATTGCTGCTTGGGCATAGTTATCCCCATGAAATGCAATCCCATGTGTAGTGTGTGCATACATACATTTCTATGGATACTAATTGGAATTTCAAATCTGGGATCCAAGTTGAAAACAACAAATCTAAATTTGAGTGAAATATATCCTTTACCTTTTGAACTTCACAAGATTAAAAATGGCACTGAAGCAAATTACAAAGCAGCCCATCACTGCTGAGACACTGGAATTAACTGCTCAGGGTAGATTTCTAATGCATTTCCCTCCTCTTTTCCTTCTCCACTGCCTGTGAGTGTGCTGGCTCTGTAATGCAGAGGGGGATTTTGGGGTGCACATCCTACACCAGCCCAGCTCTGGGTTGTGCTGAGCCAGCCTCAGTGCAGCACATGGAAACAGCCCAACACGCATCTGGGAGATGCACATCAGCATTTTAAAGCAATTTCATGTGCAGCCAACTGATACTATAAATCAGTGAACAGAGAGTGATTTGCATAAGTGACAGGGTATATGTGAATCCTTTGGGTTTCCCAAATCCTACTTCATTAAAAATCACATGCCTTTGTAAAATATGTAAATTTGTACATTTTTGTTAAATTACTGAATTGATTAATTACTTCATTTTATTTATTTATTTATTTATATTCTATGAGCTGGGTTCAGCTGCTCCTAGTACCTGTTGGCTATTTATGGCCCTGTGTAGCACTAAGGTGGAGATTTGGAGGCTGTCTGGCTACTTACAGACTTCTGGGTACAGATGGACTCTGGCTTTCCCAGGGAAGGTAATGGGGTCACTGTCCCTATCTCAGCCCTGCCATGGCCTTCCTGCCCCAGTAGCCAGATGAGAGTCTGTGTGCTCCTGAGGTACTGCAGGGCAGAGACTGACACATTAATGCAAGCTGGAATTGAGGATTGTGCTGATATGTCAGATTGTGCACTGGAGTGGGGAAACAGGGCAGGGAGCTGGGAACCACAGCCTCAGCTGCCATCTCAGCATCTCACCACAGAGCTGTAATTCCCACCTTGAACCTGGGACTTGATTGTTTTATGGGCTGCCCCATTTATTTTCTCCTGCTTACTTGCATCAGCTTTGGAAGGGATCTCTCCCCGGCATTAAGTCCCTGTGGGACCATTTTGCCAGATCCTTCTCCCTTGTGTCTCAGAAGGAAGATGCTCTGGTGTGCTCAAACCCACTGCTGCAGGCCCTTCAGCCAGCAGTGACTGCTTTCCTGTGCAGCAGCTGTTGTAAATCCCAGGTGATAACTTCTCTTATGTCTTACTTTTCTCATTAAAGCCTACTCTTCTGTGCTGGCCAAAGTGGTTTGAGTGCACACACCTGGGCTCCTCCAGGCTGCTGGTGCCACTTCTGCTGCTGGGCTGCTGCGGTCTGCAGTGCAGCTGTGCCCCAGCTCCCTGGGAGCCCGAGTGCCACCGTGTGACTGTCACAAACTCCGGAGCTGCCCCGAGGGGGTGCAGCCCATCTGCAGCAGCAGGAGCTGACAAAACCAGCCACGGATCCCCCCTCCCTGCTCCCTGTCCCTGCTAGCCCCGCTGCACTGCTCCCTCCCTCCTGCCCTGCAGCAGAGGCCAGCAGAGTGGTTCTGCTTACCTCTCCTTTGCACTATTAGAGTTAGGCGTTTTTCTTGGTTTCACCTCAGTTCAGAACCCAGTAGAATGCCAGCTGGAGACCTGGAGAATGAGAGGGGTTTGGACTTGGAGAGCCATGCCGAGTGGCCAGGGCAAGAATTTGGCTATCTCCCACACACAAGGCTTGTCTCAGCTTCCAAACTGTCCCCATCGAAGGCACCTTTGTGCAGCCCTGCCCTTAGAGCCACGCTGTGTCAGCTCATGAGGGCTCAGCACAAACAGTCCCTGGCACAGCCAGGCTGGACATGCAGGTGAGCAGCCAAAAATTAAACAGCACTCCTTGTTCTGAGGAGTGAGTTATGAAATACATATTCCTCGTGGGGCATCGGGGAGTTGCTAAATGAGTTTGTGATAGTCTCCATAGCAATGGAAAAGCATACTAAGAGGAGAAACCACAGAGAAGATGTATGCCAGAGATATGTCTCCTTGACAACAACCCAGGCATGGGACTGAGAGAGCTGCCTGGAGGAGCTAAAGCTGGATCCTCATGTCCTTCTCTCTGAAGTGACTCAGGACATCAGAAGAAGCTGCTCTTAATAAAAGCAACAAGCACCAGGACAAGAATAAATTAAACCACTAACACTGATTTACATGAGTTAGAAATATATGTCTGGGTATATCAGTTCCTTTACATACCTATATGAATCATGTATGAATTTTATATATTCATATGCTGTGAAGTCAAGTATTCAAAAATTATCAATCTTACTCAAGGCCATGCAGCTGTCTCCAGTTCTCCTGTCTCTTTGCCTTTCAAGATATTCTTTAACAACATGATCAAGGAGACTTTTCTTGTAGGACCCATGCCTTGTTCAGCACAGTGGGCAGATGATGCTCACTGAATTGTTGAGTCAATATTTTGTCTTTTCCTTGTTCTTCAATAGCTTGCCTCAGGCCTTCTTTATTTCATGCAGTGCAAACATACTCACAAAGACAGAATAAATTCCCTCATGACAGCTTCTGCAGCAGTTATTATAGCAACCAAGTTAAATGCTACCAAACTGGAATAAGGCTAAAAATATCAGCAAAAAACCCAAAAAACATGCAACTACAAAGGCAAAAAAACCAAGAGACAGCAAGCCCAAACTTCTCCAGCTGTGCCACTCACCAACTCGCCTGCAGCCAACAAATCCAGCTGTTACTTTTGCTCTCATGTCACTTTCTACTTGCCCAGATGTTGCTATGTTGCTCCAGCCTGGGACTGCTGGAAGACTCCCCTCACATCTTGCTGAGTGCTGAGCCTCTTCAGGGAGAGCCTGAGATGGCTGTGTGTTCTGTAGAGGAACTACAATACTTGGGGGAATCTAAAAAATATTCTTGATAAGTAATACCCAAACAAGCAGGTCACCATTCAGTTCAGTGCTGGGTTCCCCCAGTGACCTTTGGCTCTCATAACAGATATTGCTGCATAGACTTGGAAATGTTATTTTAAAACAAAGTGTAGGGCCCTGTTTTCTTTTTCAATCAGGTGCTGAATATTAAGCAAAGTCCATACCACGGTTTATTGACTGAATGGTGAAGGTAAAGCATGATATTTTCAGGCAGAGTATTGCAACGCAGGAAGTTCTGTCACTTTAAATTAAATTAAAATAATAGCTGAGTTGGTAGCGGTATTATTGAAATTAAATCCTATTGTTTCCCTCATCTTGCTTATAATTAAATGAAGTAATTGCTCTTGGATTGTTTAGGTGATTTAAAATTAATTCCATTGTTATCCTACTGCATTTATTAGCTGACAGATGCAAATCTCCCAGGACCATTGAATAGCTCTGTTCCTCCTCCCTCCCTCTTGCTGACTCTTCCCTTCCTTGGGGTTTGCAATATTCCCTGCAAACCAGGAAAAGCCTGTGAATTCTCCTGCAGCAATGTTAGCAGAGAGGACTTTACAGTTTGCTGCCAGCAGTCAGCTTTAATAAAAGGAAAGAAAGAAAAAGAAGGAAAAGGGAAACTACAGTGAGTACCTGGGGCTCAGCAGGCTCCAGTCCTGAAGTGCCAGGTTCCCCAGACAGGAGGATTGCTGAGAAGCCCTCCCCTCCTGTAGGTCAGCTGCTGCTCAGTCCTGCCAGGTCCTTCTGGACCACAGTTTGTCCTGTGAGAGGGAAAGGGCCACCAAGGCACAAGGATGAATTTGCTGAGATCTGGGTTCACCCTACACATGTAGCTGCTGGGACAGAATTAAGTACAAGCACATTGACTTTGGGCTCACCCAGCACATTTTCTGCTAGCAGTCAGTGTTATTACTCCCTGTGGTCTTTCTGAGCATGTTTTTCATTTTCTACACAAAACAGGGGATTTTTATTGTACTTAGCCCAAAGCTGCACACACTGCCCTTCTCCCTAGGGAAGTTTTTCTTCCAGAGACCATGATGTCATCAGTGACTTGGGCCTGGCTACTCTGGACACCGTGTGCAGACACTGGTGTGCCAAGCGAAAAATAACAATGGCAAAATATCTCCAAGGCTGCCAACAAGACAGACCATGGAGCAAGGTGCCTGCCTGGGAAGCCAATTAAATCCACAGTGCTTGAAGAGAGCTCAGAACACTTGGTGTGAGAGCATAGCCCTGCACAGAAAACACAACACACCTTAAAAAACAGGGGATATTTCCTTAATGCCTTTTATTCATGTGGGCAAAGCTGACAGTCTTCAGATGTCCGGACCTGCTGGGGGATGCCAGAGATGAGCTTCTGAGAGCTCCCTCTGATGGGAGGAGGATCAGACAGTCAGATATTATCAGAGCTCACCTGAGTGCCTTCCTTTGGACACTCTGCCAAATCACATGCCCTCACAGAACTGTTTTTGTAAAGCACAATACCAACTTTCCCACCTTCTTTTAATCTAGACCTTTCCGACACTGTGAGATTTTTTTCGTATGTCCTTCTTTCTCCTCACACCTCTCCTTTTCCTCTCTTGCCCGGGTATTGTACCCTGGTGTGGTCCATGGCCCTGTAGGTCACAGACATCAGGCAGATGCATTCCTACAAACACCTCCAGCCACTGAAAGACACAGACTTCCCCAGCAGCCTGGGACAGCTTGCCACAGGCCAGCAGGGTCAGCTGCTGGCTGCCACCCACAGATACTATTACAGACCAAGATGGTGAGCTCCAGCCTGGATTTAGGTTCCTTTAGAGTCAGGAAGCCCAGATGAGGCTGACAACCCCCTCACATCATGTGGGGCAGATCCCAGCACCTCTCAGGGTGTTGGGGTCCCTCGGGTCCCCCCTCCTGGCTACAGCTTCTGCAGGAGCCAGTGTGAAGGGGCTCCCTCCTGCCATGCCCGTGCAATTCTTGCTGTCAGCAGCAGATGGCCAAATATTACCACACATACATAACATTTACATCCAAAAGGGCACATAATTGGGTAGAAATCGCCTTTCCTTGCCAGCATTTATTTATAAAATGGCATATGTACACTTGGCATTTACCTTTCTATATGCAACATTACTAAATGTGTGACAAATGGTGACACTCATTTCCTTTCCCACTCCTGACATGCTTGCCAAAGCAAAGAGCCTTAAGCAAACAAGTAGTAGGATAAAGCCTTGTCCTAAACCATGTAAACCTTATTTCTTATTTCAAATTTATTTTACAGGATAGAAAAAGCCCCCAAGGCCTGGACCCAGCTGCAGCAAAGCCCAGGTCAGCAGCAGCTGGCAGCAGGTGGCAGAGCCTGAGGCATCTGGAATTTGGATGCAGAAAGTGTTTCATTAAACACATGAAAAGGCCCGGCAAGGGCTTGGGTTGGCAAATACACAGGTTCATGGTTTCAGCTGGTTTGAAGGAGAGCACACGAAGCTGTTCTCAGTGTCTCACAGGGGCAGAGGGAGGGGCTTTACCTGCACTCTTCAGCAACGTCTGAAACCAATCGATAGGGGCACAAGCACTAATGTGACAAACAGGAGCCAAAAGGCAAGGAAAGGAATCACCTCTCCAGCACCACCCTGGGCACGGCTGTGCAGCCAGTCAGGCACACACCGGGTTGGTTCAGCCAGGACACGTGCCAGACACTGAACAAGGCTGCGCTTGCAGAGGATTGGGGCACTGACTCCTCAGCACTGGATTCTCCATCAGCTCCTGGGGACCATGGCAAAAACACACACCGGCCTTTGGCTGCCTCTCCACTCTTTGGTGCTGCTGTCTGCCAGATCCATCTTCCCCAGGGTTATTTTGAAAACCTACCTAGTAACTGGCTCCACATCCTTTACTGTACATCAGTTAAAGAGGACAAAGTGAGAGGGAAAAGTTCCATCACTTGAGCATGTTTTAAGGGAATGATTTTCCTGAAGTGCTGAGTTTCCAGTAGCTCAGAAATTGCCTTTTAATCTTAAAGTGATTAAAGATTACTGTAGGGTGCCAATCATAACCAAACCAAACCACCTCTTTGTGTACTACTTGTGTAGCACTGGATTTTATGTTTCCTCAGAGCTTTGAGCTCTGTGCTAGATTGCCAGCAAGCTGGGTAGTAGCACGAGCTACTGGAAAGGTCCTTGGTGCCACCATCAACTGCAGAAAATCCATGACTGCCCCATTCTCACACCCCATTTAATTTTTGGCTGACATTTACCAACAGTGGCAGCCTATAACTCTCCAGAAGAAAGAATGTAGGATGGCTTTCTAAAAATGCACAATCTGGGGACCAAGCTGGCAAATAAGGCTGAATTGATATTTGATTTCTGCCTTTTTATGCTAAATCAATAGGACTGCAGGTATGCACAGAGGGCTTTCATGTTGAATGATAGCACTCACAGCTCTTACTCCTCCCCACAGCTTAGGAGGGGTGTGAAGATGCTCCAGATGGGATCCTGGGTGTAAAACACAGCAGCACACCCTACTCCAGACTAAACAGAGTGTGATATTCAGTGATCATTTCCCTTGAGCAGAAATCCAGCCTCTGGTTTGGATGCTGTTGGACTCCTCCTGGCAGGCTCTGACACTCAGCAGAAACCCTCTCCTGCCTTCAGTGTTCCAGCCCCAGTGCCTGACAGGGACCTTCTGTCTCACAAGCAGCATCCTCCTGAAACAGCATCTGTCCTTGCAATAACCATCCCTCCCTGATAACCAGGCAGTGGCTTATCAAGGAGCTTCTAGACCTCCAGTCTCTCCCTCAGCTCTCCAGATCAAAGAGTTTCCCACTCCAGCAGCCCTCCCTGCACATCCTTGCTGCCTTTCTCTTCCCTGAGCCTCCTTTGCCTGTGCCCAGAGCCCTGTGGCTCTGCATCACCACTCTCCAGCTTGGGCACACTCCTCACGTGTCTGGTCACACATGTTGGGGGGATGCAAGTGCAGGAGCAGGAGCTGCAGCATCTCCTGGAGGGTCTTGGGCAGACAGGAATAGGATGTGCCCCAAAACACACAGACAGCCTCAGCCTAATTTTTCAGGTTCATCAAATTATGGGACATGCTTACAATTGCGCATCAGCTTGGGCTCCTGCCATTTTGGAAACCAGCCCCTAAAAGTCCTGAGTGTGTGTTGTATTTGTACCTGCAGTGACTAATTTCAGGATTTTCTTGCTTTAAAAGGAGCCTGTCAGGGCATGGAGACATAAAACAAATCTTTCTTCAGCTTAATGTATTTACAGACTTATCTGTAGCTCAGCAATCTGATTTGATCAATTGGAGCAGATATAGTTTAAGTACCAGAGTTTCAAATTTGAGAAAAAAACTGCTTTTGTCTTCTGAGAGCCTTAACTCTAACTGAGGGTATCACTGCCTTTACAACAAACATAATTCCCCTCTCAGACACCAGCAATCCTGGCAGGCAGCTTTAGACACATGCAATTCTACATTACGTCAGAGAAAACAGATCATCTGAAAGTAAAACAGCTCACCAAAGAGTAAACAAAGCATCCTGCCAGGGTTTATTGCACCGCGTTTCCCTGGCTGCGCATTCGGGACTTCCTCAGGGGCGTGTTTGGAGGCCGAGCCCCTTTTCCTGATGTCTGCTCCCAAGCAGAGCAAACCCAGAGGGAAGGAAGGCTCTGCTCGCCGGAGAGGTGAGCGCAGGGCAGGGGATGCAGGAGCCGCCGGGATTGTCACTGCAGGGCACGCCAGCACCGGGGACAGACCCGCAGCTCTGGGAGCTCTGGGCTCGCTGTGGCCGGAGGAGCCCGCACGGAAACCTCTGCACGTGTGCCTTCATCATCATCCCATCATCATCATCCTCATCATCATCATCCATCCCCGCACGGCAGCGCGGGGCTGCTAAGCAACTACAGCGGGCGAGGAGGCACTTCTGAGATTAGGCTAAAAATAGTCCCCAGCAGACGAGAGAGCCGAGCAGCCGCGGCCGCTGACGTCAAATTGTCATTGCTGCCCTCTGTGCCAGTGCCACAAACCCCTCTGGTGGCCGAGAGCTGCCCCGGGGCTCCCCAGGGACCGGCACTGGGCAGGGACAGCGCTGCTGGCAGCCCCTGGCACACGGTGCCCCGTGCCCAGCCGTGCCCCGAGCCGGGCTCCTCCCTGCCCATGTTTCACACCTAACACAGGAAGGAACGGAAAAAAGCCCCTGGGCAAATCGAGTGTTAGAAGGAGCAATTTGATTAAACCGACAAAATCATGCACACCATTGGAAATGACAAGTGACATCTACAAACACGAGGCAGGGCACACAGCTCCCTCTGTCTCCTCGGTCTGCTGTTCCTAGCAGCTGAAATCACTTTCGTACCTCCTCTGTACCAAACCCAGCTTGCCTCTCTCCTCATGCAGGGATGGCAGAGAACATAAACCAAAACACAGGAAAAGGTCTCCATATACTTTCTGCAGCAGTGTTTGAAGTTCTAGGTCTGGAAGAGGGAGAAATTGCAGCAAGGAGCCCTGTGTTTGACCTGTTTGGTAAAAGCACACTGCCCTCATCACAAGGGGAGAGCCTTCTTTCCACCAGCTTTGGCACCAGTCCTGCCCAAAATGAACCCCTACACCTTTGGGGAGGCACAGCGCAAACCACTCCAGGAACTGATCCAGTGCAAGAATCACCCCACTTTGTCCAATTCTCCTCTCTTTTGGCAGCAGGGTATTTTTTGATCACAGCCTTCCTCCAAGACTGCAGCCCCTCTCCAGGCGCCTTTACCACATCAGGGAAATTATCAGGGTGGAAAGAACCCCCCAGCTCCCTTTCCCCAGGGGTATTTTGGCCCAGGTCTGCTCCCTCAGAGCACCCCAGGTTCCAGCAGGGCTGAGGTGGGATGGAGGGAGGGAGTGTGCTCCTGGCAAGAGCTGTGGCAGGAAGGGTTGGTTAGTCACAGGCATTGAGCAACAGCCTCTTTCACCTCCTTGCGTCACCAACTGCAGGAACAGGAAAGTCCAGGCAGGTGCTACCCCACATTTAAGGATTACTTTGAATAATGCATCCCAGAGGTGTGTTTAACTCCTTGAAACACCACTTTCTTTTAAAGCATGGCCCAAGATCCTAAGTTATATCCAAAATTGTGTCAGTACAAAATCAGCAGCAAGAGCCCCCTGCTTCAAACCCCCAAAGGAGCACACCAGCAATGAGCCTGGTGACACCCACACAGGGATGCCCCTGGAAACTGGGACATGCTTAACTCAGTGTTCTTGGTAAGCCAGGCAGGTACCTTTACCACACCTTCTCCTGCCTCATGTCTTTTTCTAAAAAAGCAATCCAAAGCCCCAGGCACCAGCCTTGCAAACTGACCCCACATCACTTCCCTTGGAGGCACCTGGGATGGTGTTTCATCTTTCCCCTAAGGGGCTGTTATGATCCCAGGGTGCAGCTTTTATGGCAGGTGATGTTTGCACCTGCAGCCAGCACACATGATGAGCATCATCAGCTCCCTTGGTCACCCAGGAGAAGCCCCAGGAGAAGGCAGCAGGGTCTGATGAGCAGCACGTCGCTCCCAGCTGGCACTGAACTGTTTGCTCTGTCCAGGACCTTCCTCCCAGCACACAAAAACGTACCCAAATGGAGAAAGGGCACAGCTAGAAACCAAATTTTGATGTTCATTGCAGAGAAAACGGCCTCTCTGCAGCTGGGCCATAAATTTTCCTGTGAGTGTAAAGGAGCCATGGGTGTACATGGCTCTGCCAAATACCAATGTCATTTTCAGTGGGAGTAAAACCTAATTGATCTTTAACATGCAGCAGTTAATTTCAATGCCTTTTGTACATCAACACTACCAGTGAAACAAACACCAGATTTTACTAAAATGAGTACGTGTCAACATACTGGTGAGTCACACACACCCAGTTGCAGACTCTGAATTACCCAGAAGCTTTCTTCTCCAGCACTTTTTATCCAGTAATGATAGAAACATCCCAGCTGGAAATCCTGGTGCATCCCCAGTCTTTCCTGTTCTTGCCCTGAGGCTGAGGTTTGGAAAGAGATTTCCAAGTGGGAAATACCATATGTGTCAGCCACACGTATGCAGCATTGGAAACCTGAAGGCAGCAGCTGCCACTAAACCTTTCTCCAAATCCAAAAGGAGAGGGTTCAGCCAAACCAGGGGGCCTGTAAACATTTTGGAGCAGGCTTGTTGTGACCCTTCCTGACCATCCCTGCCACCCAAGCACACTGAGCACTTGCTGGAACAGTGGATCTGCCTGGGACCTTGGGATGCCCAGCCTGTGGCTGCAGACAGCCACAGCTTCACTTGTATTTGCTGCTGCTCTTTACAGCTTACTTTGAATGAATCATCACAAAAAAGCTGAGGGTTTGATACCTCACAGCTGTGAAGTATAAAGAAAGACCTTTAGAGATATCTTGCACCATAAATGTATTTGTCTGTGCTGGTCTATATCTAGGTGATAAATGAAGACACTTGAAAGAGATTCTTAATCTTTGAAAAGCAAACCAAAGCCAATAATCCTTTCTAGTTTTTATTATACCATCCATCCAATTTCCTTTGCTCTGCTTCCAAGAGCATTGGTGGCAGATGGGCAGCCTACGGCTTCCAGCCTGGCTGGGTTTGCTGGTGGGGCTCATTGCAGGGCGGAGGCACTGGAACCACTGAGCAATTATCCCCACTGGGCTGGCCTCAGACTTCACCAGGGCTGCAAGCCTTCTTCCTCAAGGCCAACCTCTGACAAAATCTTGTATTAAACCAGAAAATCCAGACTAACTTTAATGAATATAAATATCTCAAAGGCAGGTACCAAGAGGATGGTGCCAGATCCTTCAGAGGTGCCCAGCGAGAGGACAAGGAGCAGTGGCCATAAACTAAAACACAAGAAGTTTCACCTCAACATAAGGAAGAACTTCTTTACATTGAGGATGGCAGAGCCCCAGAACAGCTGCCCAGAGAGGCTGTGGAGTCTCCCTCTACAGAGACCTTCAACACCCCTCTGGATGCATTCATGTGTGACCTGAATGAATGTGACCTGCTCCAGGTCACCCTGCCTTGACAGGGCCATTGGACTGGATGATCCCCAGAGATCCCTTCCAACCCCAACTATTCCATGATTCTACTGGATACAGCTCCACAAGCCACCCCTCATCTCCTGGGAAATCTTCTTGTAGAGCTCTGGTGGTTGTCACAAGTGCCAGCCATCCACACCAGTCTGCAGCCACCCACAGCTCTCTGAGGACCCAAACCAGCTGACAAAAAAGACCTACCACCATCACAACCCCACAGTGAGGTGGGAGGATGTTACAGAATCCAGAGCCTGTTGCTATGCTTCATTTTCCCTCTGGGCTCCACCATGAAGCCTTCTCAATAATGGCTTTATGGCTCCATCAATCTTATTTAAACTTCAGTACAAATAAATTGCAGCACATTCGGAGTCCCATCACAGTGCTCTGACTCACCCAGTCCCAGCAGACATCGTATATTAAATTAGTTTTGGAATGTATTCAAGAGCAATTGTTTCAGCTTCTCCAGCTAACTCCCCATGCTGTATGTTAGGGGAAGGCAGAGCAGGATGTCAACCCCAGTCCCCTTGGGCTGGGTTATGGGGTTTGACATGGCACTGAATTCCTGTCCTTGATCCCAGCTGCAGCAAGGGGCTCCTGCTGTAATCCTGTTTGGGACAATTCCCACCCATGGGGTGCAGGGACACAGGCTGTCTCACCATGCACTCAGCATGTGCAGGAACCTCTGCTGTGGCACCCAAACACCTCCTCCTCCTTCCTGGGGAGGACTCTTCACACTCTTTCCTTGCTCCAGCATGAAGTCTAGTGGCTGGTCTTGCTACAGAGCAGACAAAACAGTAAAATTAAAAATTGCTCAGTTTTAAAACAACAACAACAAACATCCCACAACATTTAAAATCCAAAAGTTTATCACTGAAAAGTGAGAATTTCCAAGCACAGGCAGCAATGACAGTGTGTCTCAGGGAAATGTGATGTACCTCCCTTCTCCCATGCACACAAAGTGAGAGCTCTGCCCCCACTGCCAAAGCGTTTTGGTGACAGCAGAAGCTGGTGAGTCCTTGGGGTAACACCCAGCCTGAGTGAAACTGAGAGGCACAGGCTCTGACCTCCAGCAGTGTCTCTAATTGAGAAAGCCTGATACTGGGAAGTGGAAAGAATTGTTTTGTTTGCAAGAAAAAGACAATTCTGGCTGTCTCTCCTGAAAGAGGAGTATGTCTGCACATCTCTGCATCTGGCAGAATAAGCTGAACCAAGAGCAGTGTTCGTAAGATAATTGAAATTTGGTTACAGGCAGAGACAGACAAAGGTTAAAGACAGAATTTTAACAATATGTTGTACCTCACATACAAAACCAGGTGTGACACCCTGGCATCTGCTCACAGCGATCTCTGTCTCCTCCCAGACTGAGCCTGAACCCAACGGAACCAAACCCTGTAAATGTGTTCCTGCTAAAAGCACAGGAGAGAGCTGCAGCTACAGGGTTTCCATCAGTTAATCACACATTTGCTCTGTGCTGACCCACGTTAAAACCACCTTGGGATATGCAGGAAATTATTTTAGAAAAATGGCAATAAAATGGGGGAAAGTTGGGAGAAAATTGGGAGAAAATTGGGGAAATTTTGAAATAAAATGGGAATAAAATCGAGAAAAATTGGGGGAAATTGGGAAAAATTGGCGAAAAATTGGGTGGAAATTAGGAGAAAATTGGAGGAAAATTGGGGAAAAATGGATTTAAAAGGAGAAAATATGGGGGGAAATTGGAATAAAATTGGGGAAAATGTCAGAGAAAAATGAGGGAAAATTGGGGAAAAATTGGAAATAAAATGGGAAAAAAATTTGATTTAAATGGAGGAAAAAATGGGAAAAATTTGGAATAAAATTGGCAAAAATTGGGGGAAATATGGGGGAAAATGGGAATAAAATTGGGGAAATTGAGAGAAAATTGAAAGGAAATTGGGGGAAAAATTGGGGAAAGTGGGGGGAAAATGGGAATAAAATGGGGGAAAAATGGGAAAAAATTGGGAGAAAATTTGGGGGAATTATGGGGAAAAATTGGGGAAAAAATTGGATTTTAATGGAGAAAAAATGGGAAAATGGAATAAAATAAGGGAATATTGGATTTAAATGGAGAAAAAATGGGAAAAGTTGAATAGAATTGGGGGAAAATTTGGAGAAAAATGGGGGAAAATATGGGGGAAAATGGGAAAAAATTGGAAAAACTTGGAATAAATGGCAAAAAATTGGGGGGAAATTAGGAGAAAATTGGGGAGAAATTGGGGGAAAATGGCTTTAAATGGAAAAAATATGGGGGAAAATTGGAATAAAATTGGGGAAAATGGAGAAAAATGAGTGAAAATTGGGGAAAAATTCTATTTAAATGGAGAAAAAATGGGAAAAAATTTGGAATAAAATGGGGGGGAAATTGGGGAAAAATGGATTTAAATTGAGAAAATATAGGGGAAAATTGGAATAAAATTGGGGAAATATGGGGGGAAATGAGGGAAAAATGGGGAAAAATTGGAAATGAAATGTGGGGGAAATTGGATTTAAATGGAGAAAAAATGGGAAAAAATTGAATAGAATTGGGGAGAAATTCAGAGCAAAATGGGGAAAACTTGGGAATAAAATATGAAAAATTAGGAAAAAACCAGATTTAAATGGAGATAAAATGGGAAAAAATTAAATTCAAAAAAAGCTTTAAAACTAGAAAAATTCAAAATAAAAATGAAATTTAAAACCCTTAACATTTAAAAACAAAAATTAATTTAAAGAAATGAAAAAAAAAACCCTGTAAAGTGCTGTAAAGTGGAGTGCCGTAAAGTGCCGTAAAAGTTCCATAAAAGGGAGTGCCGTAAAGTGTGACTGTCGTAAAAGATGCCGTAGAGCGCAACTGTCGTAAAAGGTGTCGTAAAGTGCGACTGTCGCAAAACTGCCGTAAAGCGCGACTGTTGTAAAGCTGCCGTAAAAGCTCGACTGTCGTAAAGCTGCCGTGAAGCGCGACTGTCGTAAAAGGTACCGTAAAGCGCGACTGTCGCAAAATGTGTCGCACAACTGCTGTAATGCGCCACTGTCGTAAAGGCGGCCGTAAAGCGCGGCTGTCGTAAAACTGCTGTAAAGCGCAACTGTCGTAAAATTGCTGTAAAACGCGACTGTTGTAAAACATGCCGTGAAGCGCGACTGTCACAAAAGTGTCTGTACAGCGCAACTGTCATAAAACTGCCATAAAGTGCGACTGTCGTAAAAAGTGCCATAAAGCGCGACTTTGGTGGGGTGCACACTGGGGTGGCCAGAGTGCAGGTGCTGCAGGGCAGGCTCAAAGCAGAGCTTGGCTTTGCTTCCTCTTGCAGGGCTCTGGTATCGCTGTCACAACAGTTCCACAACACCCGGACCCTCAGCGCTGCCTCTGTGGGCCGGCGAGGCAGGAGCTCTGGGCCTCCATCTCCTGGCTCCTCTTCCACAGCATCCACTTGGACTCTCCACAGCCTCCCAGCCCAGCACAGCAGCAGGGCACTGCTTCTTTTGGTATTGAAAATGAAACGTGGGGTGTCTGGCTTCTGAACCCGTGTTTGCAGGGAGTGCTGATGGCTTTGGTGCTGGGGGTGGCTGGGTCAGCCCTGCTCCAGGCAGACACAGAAAGCAGCAGGTTCAGCACACTGAGGCGCTGTGAGCAGCTGATGGCTCTGCTGGGATGAGTCACTGCTGTTGATTCGGGCAGAGGCAAGAAAAACAGCCTGAATTGCACCAATTTAACATCCTCATCCTCAGCAATGGGCTATTAGCTCAGAGCAGAGCCCCATCCCATGCTCCCCCCCACCTCCTTTCAGTACAGCATCACTGAAATTTATTTTTCAGTGTCAGAAAAGTGATTTATTGACAGTGATTTATTTGGGTAACCAGCTTACATCGCTACCAGAGACATCACATACAAATGGATCACATCTGCATCAACAAAACACCTGGCACACTTTGACTTGATAATCTCCCCAGGCAATTTTGTTTAATGGCTGCTCAAACGTTGCTTTATGACCATGGGAAGGACAGGAGGAACCTGTAGAACACATGCTGGTCAGGATGGCTGTCAGTGGGCTGTTCTCCCAAAAGCATTCATCCCAAAAGAGAGTTTTGCTCAGGGTGAACCCCCAGGAGGTATTTCAGCCCGGCTGCAGCTGCAGCCAAACCACTGGTGGAGCTGCACCAAGTGCCAGCGGTGGGTGCTTCCCCAGGGGAGAAGGGATCACAGAGCACAAACCAGTCCCAGGGGATCAGAACATGCCACTGCAGTGTGGGTGGCAGCTCAGCCCCAGCCTGGTGTGGGAAGTGAGCTGTCAGGTTGCATTTCCTACATCCAGCCTCAGCAGCCACAACTACTCACTTATATTTTTCCAATAATTTCCATTTTCTCTTTTCCTTTTCAAAGGACCACAGATGAGCTATGTGGTCTCACACAAATGAAAAAGAAGGGCTGTCATTCCAACAAATAACCCCTACAGCTGCTGGTACCCTGGAGCTGTCAGAGCACAATGTGTTTTGAAAGAAATCATGCTGATGGATTTTGTGGGGATGGATGGATTGAGTCATGCTTAGCTCTGGATGGGGCTCACCAGAGAGGGATCAGATATTCTGCTTTCTGAAGATCATTTCTGAAACCTGTTGTGCCTGGTGGTAGTAGTTACCATCCAATCCTGGCCACACACAGACTAAACACTGTATATAAAATAGAATGGTCACTTGTTTGCAGCTTCTAAGCTCCATTTTTAAGCCCAGGAAAGGGCTCATTACGTGGCTCCAGATATTTCAGCATGCCCCTGAAGCAAACAGGTGGGCCTGAGACTTTCCATTTCAGTAAATAATTTTCAAACTCATAGAAAATCTTTACCTATGTTGGGCTGAAACACTAAAAAGCCACTTGAGTGTGTTGTTTGGAAGAAAGAGCTGCTGGTGTCCCAGTACACGGCGCGGTCCCTTGGATGCTCAGCTCGGGCTGGCAGGTGGCACCACGGTGACACCTCGGGCAGTGCTCGGGGCTCTCCCCTCGCACCCAGGGTCACTCGCAGGGTAAAGGGAGCAGCGGTAACAAGGCACAGAGCGGCAGAGCAGTGCCTGAGGGACATTTCCCCGGCCGTGGGCTCCGGGGCCAGGCGGCCGCGCCTCCCGATGTGCGCAGCCGGGAGATGGCAGCACGCTCTCACGGACGGGAACGCTCCTGGCAGCGGGGACAGCGGGCGGCGGCGGGGCGCCTCGGGGCGACAGTCAGTGACACACAGGCCCAGGGCGGCTGTGGCGGGGCTGCACAGCGGGGACCGTGCGGGGCAGGGACGGGGCCGCTGCTTCGTGCAGCCCCCGGTGCGGCCCCCGGTGCGGCCCCCGGTGCAGCCCCCGGTGCAGCCCCCGGTCCCCGCCGAGCAGCGGCACCCGCGGAGGACACGGCAGGAATCGTTTTGTGGACGCCTCATCCATTGGTGACACTGTCATCCCCTCTGGCCCTGAGCGGGTGATGGGCCAGGGTGTCACTGACCTGTTCTTCATCATCTGAGTGTTGTTTGGGGAAAAAAAAAATAATTTAACAGCATCCTTGGTCAAACTGTGCGTCTAGAATGAGTCTCCCTTCCGCTGTCCCTTGCACAGCAGCTGCCAGTGCCCCCAGTGCACACCGACCTGTTTGAGTGCCCCATCAGAGCTTGAGCAGAGAAACTCACAGAAAAACTTCAATATTAGTGTTTGCCTTTCCCCAAATAATAAATTCATCAGATTATTGCTTCCATTTGCTTTCCCCCCCCTACTCTATCCCTGTTTCTTGCCTGGCTTTGCTCTTTGGGGTGCATCCCCAGGAACCTGCTGTGCTCCAAGTGGCTCACTCCCATGGCACCCCGCCAGGCTGCTGCCACCACCTTCAGTCCCAACTTTGTAAACAGAAGAACCTGAAGGCTGTTTTTGGATGCAAGGCTGTGCTCTATAATCCCTGTGAAAACAGAAGGAACTAAGGGGGCAAAGAGCTGCAGGTCAATTCAGCGGGCAGAGCAGCCCACAGGAGGACAGGCTCAGGGTGGCTCAGGGTGACAGGCTCAGGGTGGCAGTGGTGCCCTGCCGTGGGTGACACGGGTGCCTGTCCCAGGGGAAGCTGCTGGGAGCAGAGCAGCCCAGCGGTGACAGGGCACGGCGGCTCTCCAGGAGCTCCCTGCATTAGGATAATCTCATCTGCCGTGCATTACGGTCCAAGTCCGGGCTGAGCATTTCCAGCGCCCCAGGGCCCATCTGGCAGGTCTGGAAAGCCCCAGCAGGGGAGCTGCTCTGGCTCTGAGATCTTTTTGTGCTCCGAGTCCAACCCAGCTCTTCGGGGTTGCCTTCCCAGTCTGATCACAACCCCACCCTAAGCAGCTGTGCATCATCAATAACAGATCCTGGCGGGAGAGGATGGCAGCAGTGGGAGCCGTGATTCATCCCCACGGCCCATAGCTCATACAACATATGGCATTTTCAGAAACCGGGGATGCCAGGAGGGACACACAGCACGTGCCAAACCAGGGAGGGTGGCAAGAGGCTCTCTTGATAACAAAGCTGGCACGTGGCTGCAGATGGGCTCCCAAATCCCTCTGTGCCTGGAGGAGACACGTGAAGGCCAGGATGGAGATGGTGGCTGTCCTGCATCCCAGCATCCCCCCTCGCACTGACCCACCTGTGTGAGCTGCACTGCTCACACCCAGCCTGCTCGACTTTCCAACGGGGAATGCAAGCCAGAAATACCCACAGAAAACCAAGCATCCTTTGGGAAACTGAGAGCAGATCCCATCTTGCCAAAAGTATTTGTGTAGCTCCTTCTCTTTTCCTGGATGGTCTCACTTCTCCTGAAACACCAAAGGTGATCTAGCCCAAACTACAGACTGTAAAGACATAAATCTAGAAGGAATTCCACTGCCATTAATGATGGTGTTGTGGGTTCATTCCAGCACAGACAAGGAAACTGCTGGAAAATTCAGACATATGCCCCAAATGGCATATAAATAATGAGATCTTTCAAAGGAGGATCCATGACTCATCCAAGAAGAAAAATGGGTCATTCACTACACTGAACTCTTCAAACAAAACAGCAGCTTTTTTTGGGTTTTCCCAGTTTAAACCAGAAAAATAGAGAAAGTAATGGGAGGGAAAATGTGGTGGTTGCAGCTGGCAGACAACATGAGCAGTGAGAGCCTACACTGGCATTTTGGGATTAAAAATCCCACCCTGACAGGGGCTCTGTGTCTTGTATGGCTGTTTCCTAAAACCAGGAGTGCAAGGACTGCCACATCCTTCATCAACACCTCACCCCTCTCCACCCAAAGCCACACACTCTCTAGTCCTTCCCCAAAAATTCACCAGTGCTTTCCCAAAAGTAACATCTTGGGGGTACCCAGGGTTCAAGGGACCAAAGCCACCAGCACCAGGATGCTTTGGGAGCCTGGAGGCTTTTGCCTTGGCAGTGATCCTGCAAGGGACATGCCTGCAGCAGGGAGCACCAAGGGGCCAGGACAATGTGCAATGATGGGTGAACTTGCTGTAGAAGCAGAACACAGCCAAAACCATCAAATCTGAGCAAGAATTTTCAGTGCCCAAACTGTGTTACTGCCAGGGTATGAGCTGCTCTGCCTCACCTGTGTAGATATGGGGCCCTAACACTGAAATCCCAGTTGGGCAGGTGCACATGGGGGATCAGAGGGATCATGTGCAAAGGGACACAGCCCCCAGCCCCCTCCTGCTGATCCCTTGATGGAGTCAGTGCAGAAAAAAAGGGCAGGTTGCAAAGTTGGCATTTAAGATGTCATTAGAGCTGTTAATCTTATTGCTATTGCTATATTATAATCACTTTCACAACCCATCTAAATCCAGGGCAGCTATCCATGCTGGATTATTACATTCATCATTTGCATTCAGCATTTATTTGGGATCATGATGTCATAAAATGCTTTGGAGATTAATAAAAGCCATGGCCCTTTCCTTTAAGCAGTTGCCCTCCACACTAATGAAATACCACATTTAATTGCTTTAACCTGTACTGCTGCTGTTTCCTTCCTCTCCCTCTGCCTGGATCTTCACATTCAGTGTCTGCTGGGTGCAGCCTGTGCTGTGCTATGAGGACAGAGGCAGCTGGCCATGATGGGGATGAGGTGCAGCAGCCTCTGTGCTCCACAGGGCACCTGTGCCAGCACTCTGAGCAGAGAGGGACCCCATGAAGGTCTTACATTCTCATGTGGACAAGCCCCTGATTTAATTATCTCAACAACACGAAAGGGGAGCTCATGGCAAGTGGCTTTTTGCCGCTATTGACAAGGAATGCTGAGCTCTTAAACAGCTGCTGGGTTGTGGGTCAAGTCACTTTCAGGAACCCAGGGTCATAGAGCCTACACAGCATCCAAATCAAATTAATTTTTCCTTCAGGATAAAAAGAGAAGCCTCTTCTCCAGCCACCTCTGAAAGTTCCAGCCAGCCCTGCAGCATTGTCCTTTCCCACTGCTCCACAGTTAGTGCCAGCTTTGCAATACCAAAACCCAGTGAGCATTTAATCTGAGCTGGTCTTGTTGCAAGTCTTGCACTCTGGAAGCAGAGGAGGGTGGTTATTCCCCTGTGAGCAGCACCACAGCCAGCCCATCTCAGCTGGTGGTGCTGCTCCTGGGCCCCTCCACTCGTGTGGCTCTCACCTCCTCCCCTGGACACTTGGGGACACAGTTAAATCTCCTGCCTTCCTACCCTGTGTCTGACTCTCAAGAACAGCCAGAGGAGGATATTTAGAGTTCTTTCCATGCAAGAAGAGAGCTTTCTGTCAAGCCTTCCCCCGTCCCAGCCTGAGTCTCCCATCACAAGTCACTCGGATTTTATGTTAACCCAAGCAATAGCACAAGTACAAATGATGTCAGAGGGGATGGGCAGAACAAGCACCCTCTTCCTAGGCCAGGGGTATGTTCCTGGGCATCTGTGGGAGGGATGCTGTCATAACACACCCACACTCCAGCAGAGTTCCCATTCAGAAATCTGCTCAACAACAGCACCGCTCGCTCCCTCACAGCCCTTGACAAACAGGGATTTGCTGGCGTCCTGACAAAGAGCTTCACAAACGAGGCAATCAGCAGCCCAGTATAATTTTCAAGAAATACAAATGAGCAAATATCTAGTTGCCATGGTAACCCTGAGAGCTGGACTAGACTTTTTTGGTGGATTCCCAAATACAGCTACATTTTGCCAGCACAGCAGGAGCGCGGTGCCCAGGACCCTGCTTGGGGACAGCAGCCAGGACTGCTGAGCAGCATCAGCTCTTTCAGCATCAGCCCAGAGCAGCCCTGTCCTCTCTGACCAGCTCCAGGCACTCACATGCACGGTGCCAGCTGTGGATCTTTTCTCTCACATCCCCTGTGCTCTGGCTCTGTGTCCTTCAAGGCTGACCAGCTCTCTGAGCAGGGACCGCAGTGGGAATTATGTTCCCGTCAGATCTGTGCTTTCCCTCTGATCAGCTCTGGCAATTTGCACCCAGGAGGGAAAGTTTCCAGCCAAGTTACTGAGCCCCAGCAAAGCAAAAGTGGTTAATGAAACACATAACACCCCTTTTAGGTGGCTGTGCTGCAGAGCTGTGCCAAACAGGGACAGGGGTATGGGCCCTCAGCCAGCTCTCCCCACCAAGGCAGTTTCCTCAGGAGGCCTGGAAATCCTTGGCCACAAAAGAGGAAGAGACTTTTGGGGTACCAAAAGGGAACAATCAAAAGCACAATGGGCCCTGGCATGGCATGGTTCCTGTGCTGAGCCAGCCCCATCCCAGGGCCCCCAGCCTGGAGGAGCTCGGGGCAGCTATGAGCCTCTCCGAGGGGATCTGGTGCTGCTGGAAGTTTCACTGAGCTTCTGCAATTAGTTCAGGTGCCATTACACAGCAGCAGCTTGCAGGCTGTATAAATGCAGCCTGATTCGTGCCTCTCTCAGGAGGCATGGCTGCTGCAGCCGAGCCCTCACACTGCCCAGAAGGAGATCCAAGTCCCAGCAGGTTTGTCCCCACCGGCTCCCACTGTCCTGCTCATTCCCTGAGCAGCAGGGAGCAGATGGCATCAGGTGGGATGGGAAACCCTCCTGCAGAACAGCAGGAACACCTCAGCTAAGCCAACATCCACTGGGACCCACATAGCACAAACCCTGCTCACCTTCCCCATGCCCCACTGCTCCATCTCTCCCTGCTGCAGACATTTGGGATGTGCTAAAGCTGTGGGATTTAACACTAACCCCACTGCACAGATGGGTAATGTCATTTATCACAGGGCTTTGTGGCTTGGGGTTTTTGGTGAGGGGGCTCACTCTTGCAGCCAGTCTGTAATGTTCTCTCTGAGCTGCTCAAAGCATGGTTTTGGTCCCGAGATATTTTTGTTCTCTGTCAAAGGGAACCACTCTGCGGCATCCTGGCCTCAGGGCAGGAGCTGAGCCACTGCTCAGGCAATTAAATCCAAGGGAAATGCACAAGAAAAAGCTCATGATTCAGCCGTGCAGCCCTTATTCTCCAGTCATTTATGGGAGAAAAAAATCTTAAGTGAATTAATAGAGGAAAGGACAGCCCAGCCCAGCCCAGGCAGGCATCGGAGCAGTCAAGATAATCACCGGGGAGGAAAATCCTCACCAGGCTGTGCCAGGGCAGCACCAGCGTGCCCACAAGCTGTGACATCCATGTCCTGTGTCACAGCATCCAGCAGCACGTCTCAGGTAACAATCAGAGTAGGAATAAAAGGAATCAAAGGGTCAGAGGTGCAGGCAGGACCATCCCTCCCCACTGCCATGCCAGGGCTGGGGGCAATATTGGCTCTACAGCTCAGAAATGGGGTACAAGGAGGGTAAGGACTATTTTGATTCGCTCCCAGGCCACATCACACACTGTTCACACTTACTCCAGCCTTCATGCATTACAAAAGAATGTGTTCAACCCCTAGGAAAATCAGTGTCATAAAAATACCCTCGGGAACCAGTCACTTGCAAGTGATGTGCAGGAAAGGTGTCAGAGAGTCCTGCGGCTGCCAGGTTTCCCATTGCCTGCACCACAGAGCGAGTCAGGAGGGAGAAATTCAAGATAACAAGGGAGTGAGGGGTTATGGGACACAGAGAACAGAAAAATAAAGAAGTTTAGCCTGGAATCTGGAGCTGCTCCAGGCCATGCAGAGTCTGGAACCGTCCATGCCGAGAGGAAGGGCGTGGCCCATCTTTCATCAAGCCAGATCCACTAGAAGTTCATTAAGGAGGTGAAAACTCCTGTTGTTTTCTGAATTTTATTTGATTACTGTGAAACAGAAGACACTGGCAAGGACAGAGGGTTGATTTTTAAGTTAAGACCCTGGAGCCAAAGGAGAAAGACAGGGGGGTTGGGAAACAAAGCCCCTATTAACTTTGGTCCTGACTTTCAGGTCATGCATGTTCAGTTCTTTTTACCTGGAAATGAAGATGTTAATTGGAGGTGACAGCTTTCATTGGGCTCCCCATGAGCAATATTTTGAACCACAGTAGGGCCCAGATCTTCAAACACTTTCCCAAGGGAAGGTTTTAACCTTTCTTTTGAAACATCTCATACCACTTGCAGGGAAAAAAGACAGTTGTTGGCTCGAGGCATACCAATCCCCAGCCGTGATGGACTCCCAGCTCCTCTGGACAGGAGGCACAGCAGGAACAGGGAAAAACAGACTGGGGAGGGGCAGCCTGGAGCCAGCACCGTGCAGCAGCATCTCCCTGTTGGTGTCTGTCCATCCAGCCCCAGCCCTGCCCTTGGGACAGGCTGGGGCAGGGCCAGCCCCAGGGGACACTGGGCTGTGCTGTCCCCGCTCCTGTGCTGTGACAGCTCCAGCACAGAGCCAGGAGCTCATCACACATCCCCTGCTCCACACTTGGCTCTCCAAAGCCTTTTCTGCCACAGACCACATCAGCTTTATCCGCCTTGCTGCATCCAAAAACTTTCTTTTTAAACAGCTGGTTTCTTCACACACTGTTGTCATCCATACGTAATTTATCATTTTCAGGTGAAACAAAAGCCTCTAGAAAACACATCCAATGCTGAAATCCAGAACTGAAGACTACACAAATGGCTGACTTTCCATATAAATATATGAATGGTGTGTATATTAATTTTAAAAATAAAATAAAAATAATATAGTTTGATTTATATGTATTATCCATTTATATATATGTATATAACAACATCAGGGATGGCAGTACTTTCTTATTTTAGAAACTTTTTCCAGCACACACATTCCACTTACAACACCATTATTACCCCTACGAAATTTTCCAGTTTCTTTGCAAGTGGAAACATCTCAGCTGAAAGCTCCACTGCCATCTGAGGAAGCAGTTCCAAGCTCCCAGAGGAGCCTCAGCTACTGCCCTCAATGGCACCCAGTGTGGTCACTCTGGAAAGGCTTCATTTTGGAATGTTGTATTTCTAAGATGATGGCACCAAGGGGGACTAGAAAATTTTATGGCAATGCTTTACTCATCTTTGCAGGCAGCAGCTGAGATGGGTCAGACCCTGTGGCTTTGCCAGAGCAGGGGCAAAGGGACTTATGGCTCCCAGGAGCCCCTCTGGGGGCCCCTCTGCTCAGGGCTGCCTGCAAAGCCACCTGGGTGCTACAGGGCTGTGAGGGATCAGAATTCACAGCTCGGGATCCCTGGGGAGCACTGGATTTACTGTGCCTGACTGGCTCCAGCAGTGCCCTTGGAGCTGTGTCCCCTAAGGAGGAGCCTGGTTTTCCCTCAATAGTGCTGCCTTTCCCTTGGGTCCTGGCACCAGCACAGCCCCACTTACACCCAAACCCTGCAAATCCATCCTTGTCCAAGCAGGAGTGTCCCATCTCCAAACACAGAGCAGTTCAAACAAGGCACAGGAGCTGCCACAACCACACATACCTCCCCAAAAACATTTACCTGGGAGACAGAAATACTTCTGTGGTGCCCGTGCAGCAGAGCACATCAGCAAGGACTTAGGGAGAAAACATCACCCCACTAGGACATGGGGCTGCAGCAAACTCTGCAAGCTCTCCCCAGCCAGGACTGGGCGGTGAGTCTGGGCTGGCCCCCAGCTGGTGTGTGTCAGCCCTCACCTGCCCTCCAGCTGACCCAGGGCTCTCCAAGCAGCCAGGGCCAAGTCCCTGCTCAGGGATGCGCCGGGCTCTGGGCACTGCCTGGCCCCCCACACCCTCCATGGTGCCTCTGTGCTTGCTGGGGGCCAGGCAAAGGGCAGGGTGAGCACACAGGCTGCCCCACACACCCCAAAAAACAGTCAGGGTCTATAAAATAAACTTTCCTAGGCATCTGCTTCCCTCCAACACACAGAGCAGGTTGGGGAAAAAACAACTTCTTTCACATGAAACCCCAAGCCCCCAGGGAATCACTGCTACTCCAGAGCAAGAAAGACAGTGGAGCCTCCACCTGCTGTTTGCAGTTTATTTTAGCAGAGAGAAAAAGAACGTGGACAAGAGGCATTTTGCATAACTTAACAGAAAAGAACGCTTTTCCTCCACTCTTCACAGATCAACAGGCAGAAGCATTTCCTACACACGGCTATTTTCGGGTGCTAACAGTTTGGTGTACTGGTAAAATCACGGGTTTCCTCTAACACGCTGTGATGGTTGATCTGAAATCCAAAGCCAGATTCGGGCTTGGGGGCTCCTCTGCTGTTGAATGCAGCTCCTGTCAGTGCTGAGTGCCAGGCTCATCCCCACCATCCTCCAGCAGGGATTCTGCAGCCAGGGACTGGCTGGGGATCCAGGCAGCTCCACGGCTCTGCCAGCCCATGCCATGTCCTGACTGCTGTAGCTCAGCACAGCTGGAGAGGTGACCCAGAATGAAGGGGGTGTGGGCAGCACCAGCAGCCTCAGTCCAGGGCCAGGGAGGGGATCTTGCACACAAAGGGGAAGGCTCTGCCACAGGCGTTGTCATTCCAGGAGCGCAGTGCTACCCTCCAAAAAAACACAAGGCATTAGCTGAAAAAAGGCAAAAGGAGGGAACCATGCACTGCCCTTGGGACCAGGACCTCCTGCCACTGTGGGAGGCTTTCCCTGGACGTGCTCCCATTTGTGCCACTCACTGTCATGCTTCCTCCCTGCATCCTCACCTGGGGGATGTGAGAGGGGAGGCCAGACCCCAGCTTGGACTTGGTAGTGGAGGGGCAGCTGCAAACACAGCCCTGGCCCCCCAAATGATCCATGGGCTGCCCATGGACAGACATTTAGGTACATCTGGGGGGCCTGGACACATCTGACTGGTCTCACCGGCAGGGAGGGTGTGAAAAGGGATTTTTGCACAGGCAGCATCTTGTCCCAGTTCAGCAAGATGTCCTGGCCCAAGTATGGGAGAGATAAGCTGGCAAAACATGAGTGTTCCCATAGGTTTCCCATGGGGGAGGGGAAACAGGGAAATTCGACCTTTGACTAAATTTGGTAATTCTTCAAGGCAGCTGATACTTCTGCCCTGCTGCTACTATGGGAGAGGGAGATGGGAGCAGAGGGAAAATCAGTATGTATGCATGTAAAGAAAACAAAGAACATAATACTAAAAAATTAAAATGCAAATCCTCTGCCTGCCAGCAACCTCTTCAGAAAAGCAGGAGCCACGGTGGATTGAATTTATTGCCACACAAATAACAGTGAGGGTGCCCTGGGTGCTCACCACTGCTGTGTCTGTACCAGATCTGCACGCAGTCCTCCTCCTCGGGGATGGAGTGGATCCCATCGTCAGGCTGGCTGCCATCCCAGTACTGGTAGTCGTAGGAGGAGCCATCTGTCCACTCAAAGTGACCCTCCTGACATGAGGCCAGCAGAGAGGGGCTGTCACCACAGAGCTGTGACTGCAGAGGGTGGGAGGCCACCCCCATGTAGTCCCCACCCCCATTCCCAGCGCCACACAGCCCAGGGACACCGACAGACACCACTCAGCAAAGTCCAAACAGCATGTTTGGGTTTTACAACTGGAAACTTGCCAAAAACAGCCCCTCACAATTTTCTCACCAGGGGAAGCCCAGAAATCAAATCTATATATTTTTAACACCCCCACCCAGTTCTACATTCCTTTTCCTTTTCCATTCCTTTTCCAATATCTACAAAAAAATTGCTGACATGAGACTGTTCTCCTGATGGTCTCCATTTTTCTTTCTAACATATTAGACTACATATTTCCAACATGTCAGCTTCCAAAAGTCACGGAGTAGCACAAGAGAGCAATGGAGCTCGGTGGTTTTTAACACTGAAGACCTTTTCAGTTTATTTGCTCTTCTTGGACCAGCAGTACAATACTCTTTCTATTAATCCTCTAATAAAATGTGATATGAGTAATTATTGGTTAATCTATTAATTCTAGTAACATTTCTCTTTTAAAAGCAGACTGGAACGGGTGAAATAACAAGTTTCTCCACGTGCTGCACCACAGACTCTATGCCACCTCCTGATTAAAGGGGTAGAAGGAGCAAAGAAGAAAACCAAGTGACTTTCCAGAAGGAAAACACAGAGAGGTGAATTTTCCAAAGCCTTATCCCACAGGATTCCAGGGAGCTCCCACCTGCCGTAGGTCGTTGAGTCCTGTCCAGATGTCGGTGGGGATGCCGGGCACGCGGCTGTTCACCAGGTCGTACACAAAGACGTTTTCTTGCCAGCTGGTAAAACAGAGCAATCAAGAGGATATGTCAGCAAATGGTCAGGCTTGGTGTCCCTAGGCACTCACCCTACCACAGGACCCGTGGGCAAATGGGTTCCCTGCTCCTTGCTGCTGGTGGTTACTTTCCCAGGTCTGTGCAAGAGGAGTGTGGTATTGGTGAGAGGTGGGGGGAGGGAGTAGGGAAAAAAGCCTGTGTAATCATGTTGTACTTTTTTCTATCCCTTTTTCAACAGTAAAACACCACAGTTTAGGGAAATTTAAGGAATACTATGCCAGTTTTCCTGCCAGTCCAGGAAAGGCATTTATTCTCTATATTGCCTTTGTGTGACCTGTGCATCAGCCTTGACTGGGCCGCTGCTGCGGAGGGATGTGTGGGCTGGAGCACGAGCCTGCAGCTGACACAGAGGCTGTGATGTGGGAATGGGACTTTGCCCCCAGTTTCCTTCCTCCCCAGGCTGTGTCAGGTGGGATGATGTTTCCGCACAGCTCACCTGTGGATGGAGGCCAGCTTGGCTGACCGGATGCCGATGGAGAACTCAGCGCAGTAGAGGTCGGCTTCAGCCCAGGTTTTGTTGATGGGGAAGTAGCGGTAGCAGTGCCCTTCGTACTCTGTCCAGAACAGTGGGCAGGAGTAGGCATGGACAGGCTCAGGCATGGCTGGGGGCAGAGCACAGGACATCCAGCAGCTGGTGATGAGACAGCTTGGCCAGGAAGCTGAGCAGGTGATGGAGGCAGCAGTGCCAGCTCTGCTCTCCCACCTCACCCAGGCAAATAACGACCAAACACATCCAGGGAAAACCCATCTGCTGCAGGAGCCATGCAAAAGTTTGCAGAAGTCAAAACACGTTTTAAACAAGTTGTGGGTTCCTCAGTTTCAGCATCTGCCTAAACCAGGAAGGACACTCCAAGCTAGCATGACATCATTTTAGCCAGAGGATGCTTAAAATAAAAGCACTGACATTTGCTACTGGGGAAACCAAGATAAGGGCTCCTCTTGTCTCTATCAGCAGCACTGGAGCCACTGTGCTGGGACGGGAGCTGACAGCCAGGACTGTGGGGTTATGGCCGTGTTCTGCCCTCCTGCAAGGACAGCCTGCACCTCCTCCTCCCAGGGGAACCCCCCTCCATGCCCTGTCCCTCGATGCAGCCATGCACATAGGCACAGGATCCCAGCCCAGGAGCAGCCAGCGAGGCGCGTGTGCTGCCGGTGGTGCCAGCCTATCCAACAGATATCCCACCACAGATAACAGCCTATCCAACAGATAACAGCCTATCCAACATGTATCCCACCACAGCTAACAGCCTGTCCCAGAGCTAACAGCCTATCCAACAGATATCCCACCACAGATAACAGCCTATCCAACAGATAACAGCCTATCCAACAGATATCCCACCAACAGATAACAGCCAGGCCATGCTGCTGCTCCTCCTCCCCTGCTGCTTTTCAGCACAGTGGGGAAGTTGTCCCAGAAGAGGCCCCCGTGGGGGCAGGATGTCCTTTTGGAGCCTTTGGAGTTGCCGCTGTCTAAACACAGCAGTGGCATTAACACGTTGCTCCAACCTCCTCCATGTTCTGCTCCCCCTCGTGTGGGGCGGATGCAGCACTCAGGACCCTCAGGTCTTGGGGCACACAGACTTAACTCTCAGCTGCTGGTTTGTGAATGTGGGGGAATTGCCAGCCCCCCTGAGGCAGTTCCCACATCCCCAGGGAGCTGTGGTTGGGTCAGTGCTGCTGTGGAGTGGGCAGTGGGCAGGCTGGGCGTGCAGGGGGTGAGGGCAGACGTCAGATGCCATCAGACCATCCAAGCAGGTAACAGCCCCGAGCCCAGAGAGGTCAGGGAGGTGCCTCCAGCACTGAGGGGCCCGGGGAATGGCTTTCCCTGAGGGAAGAGCAAAACTGCCAGCAGCAGCAAGGGATGTGGCAAAGGAAGCAACAGCACAGAGAAAAAGAGAGGCAAGGTGAATCCAAAGCAGCTGTGTGAGCATTCATAGAGCCAAATCATTCCCTATGCCAATGCTGGCAGCTCTGGGTGATAATTGCATCTTTCATCAGCTCTTTCCACATGGGGATCTCTGAGTATTCTACAAACAGCCACCAGCCAGCCCACGGGGTCCCTGCTGTCACATCCCCTCCAGGTGACAAACCACAAATGCAGAGAGTCTTTTTTTTCTCCTGAGCATGGCCAAATCAAGTGCCAAGCCCTGTGGGGCTGTCACCCCATCAACCTGCCTTGGGACCCCCGGGCACCCCTCCAGAGGAGCTGAGACTGGGGGCAGCTCTGCACTCAACAGCAACAAACCCTTGAGGGGTTCAAGGGGCTCTCCCATCCTCAGCAGCACCAATTATGGGCTGTGGAGGATAAAAGATAAGGCCTGGAAAAGCAAAATAGCTTTTGGAGAGGGTGGGTAAGATAAAGACAGCTCAGCAGCAAGGCAGAGTTCAGTTCTCTGATTCACACCCGGCCATAACTGCACTGGGAAAATCCTTAGAACAGCCCTAGGAGATGCAAATTTCTTCAGTGTAGCAACAGAGCAGGACCAGGAACTCCAAAAGCTGATGTGATTCCTGGAGCCAAGCCCGCCTCCCCTCACGATGCTGGCCGGGGTTCCCTGTCTCCACCAAAACCAAAGCAGAACAAGGGTCAAACCTTCAGCATGAGGCTTCAGCTTTACCACCAGCTCACAGGTGAGGCATGTACCCCCAGAAAGGACAGGGCTGGGACCTGGTCCTGGCTTGCAGAGACTCGGGGCTGCTGTTCCTTCCTGCCAAGGACAGCTCAGAGGTCTGTGCCAGACAAGGCACCACCAGCTGTTCCAGCAATTGGGGTTTTATTGTAGTGCCTTGACAAAATCCTCACCTCTGGCAGCATGGTGGCAAAATTCACAGGCTTCACCCAGCAGCATCCCCAGCAAACAGAGCCTTCACTCCCCAGTGCTAATTGCAGTGGGTGTCCCACTGCCCTGCCTCAAAGCCAGGCACCCCAATTCCAGGGAAAACCACCCTCATGTTTGCTCAGAGCAGCTGAGAGCAAGTCAGAAATTGAGACAGCCCTGCTTTGTTATTCCATACTGGTTCCCATTAGGTAGCATTAATTTGATGAGCTTCAGTGAACCAGAGGTGCCTGAAGGAATTTAAGGTTAAATATACCAAAAAGGAAAATATGGGAGGTCAGCTTTTAATTAGCATCTTTTCTGTTAGGTCAGGATCAGAGGCTTTGTCTGTCTCTTTGGAGGAGAACTACTGGTCCCAGTTTATCAGGCAGGAACAATTAGGGGAGCTGCTTTATCTGAAATATTTGTAGCAGAAAAACCATAAGAAATCTGATGTAGGGTTGTGAGTATAGGGGCCTACTCATGGCTCTGCAGGAAAGCCTCACAACCCGAGCCAGCAGCTGTGTGTGGTATTTTGATCTAGAAGGTGACAGGGGAAGCATTTGGGGGCTTTTTAGATCAAATCCTCGCTTTTAAGGAAAGTGAGAATTGGGTCTAAATGACCAGCAAAACATCAGCTCCTCCACACAGGGCAGGATCAGCACAGCCAGTACCTGCAGCACTGGGGTTCCTGCCAACCCCCAGTCACTCCATCCATTTGTCCCCAAATTCCTGGTGAAAAATGTCTGCAAGGATCAAGAATCCTTTATCCCTTTTTTTTTTTTTTTTTTATTTACAATGCAGCAGTTTTAAGGGCAGGACCATGTTTTAAAGCAGCTCCAGCCAAATAAATGTCCAGACTTGGCTGAGGATAAGATTCAGATCAAGCAGCTGTTACTAACTCAGAAAAGCTGGAAAACAAATATTTGGGGTCAGAAATAAAGTTTTGTGCTCTCTGCATTTGCCTCAGTGCCAAATTAGAGTCTTTCTATTTATTTACTAGCTGAGCCCCACTGTAGAACTACCAGGAAAATCACTTTTCAAAATCTTACAGAAGCTGGCACTGCTCTGCCAAAAAAGTTTCCCTTCCCCAGCTGGCCTATTTCCAACTATAAATAATTAACTGAGAAAATCCTAGCCAGTTTCACAAGGGTTTCTCTTCATTTCAGGATGCTACTGGGGAAAAAACCCTACCACCAGCTGAATGGCTCCCCTGGACTCAGCTGGTGAAGAGCAGGTTTGCCTCTGAAAACTTCATCCCAAGGAGCAATAATGCCTCACTTGCAGGGATCTGCAGGTCTGAGATGTGAAATCTGAGGCTAGGAAAAGGTTGGCAAGAGATGCCCAGGCAAGGAGGGCTCCTGAGGGCTGCAGCATCAGAGGGTTTTGGACAGCAGACCAGCTCAGGTCAGTGCTGGCAGCAGATGCTCTTCTTGTTGCAGAGAATCAAAGAACTCCATGTAATCAACAGCTGACAGCTTTCCTCAGATCTCAGAGGTGCTAGGAGACACCCCTTGGCACATCCACAAGCTAATGCTGCCATCTGACCTGAGAAGGCAAGTGAACCTTTTCAGCTCTTGGCCAGCAGCTGCGTTTGGAGAGCGCCCATCAACACCCCAAAGGCTCTTCTGAAATCCATGTCAACAGAGAGGAGCTGAGGAGATCCTGTCATGGGGAAGTCTGGGGCCTGCCCAGGGCAGAGCCCCTCCACCAGGATCCAGGGCTGTGGTGGTGACAGTGAGGGATGGGCAGCAGTCCCAGCTGGCAGAGCTGGGGCTCAGGACCAGCGTCCTGGAGCTCACCAAGTCACCCCTGCAGCAGCACTGCTGGAGCTGTGGGGAGCTGGAAGGGCTGGGTGAGACAGCAGGGCTGGGACAGGGGACCCCCAGAACCCACCCCCAGGATGACTCCAGCAGAAACTGCCTGTGGCTAAGCCGGGGGTGCCAGCTGAGCCAGAGATCCATCCCACCACATCCTCCTTATTGAGCAAACCCACAGAAAAAGCATTTAAACAGGGGGTTGGAGGGCAGGAGCATCTGGCAGGAACTAAGACGGTGCTGTTGTGTGATGTTGGGGTGCCTCCACTCACCCATGGCTTTAGAAGCAACTCCTGAAGCCCTGACATTCCAGCCACCATGGGCAAACAATGCCACCCTCATGTTACTTGCAATATTTGTTTTTCATTAACAGATGAAAGAGTCTCACACTGAGCATCCACCTTTGAAGGATGTGATCAGGGGAGGGACCTTGGTCTCTGTATCTGAGGTTGTGTGGAGCTGCAGGGGAAGGTATATCCACTGATGGACAGGAATCCCACACTGGGCAGTATTTTACACACCCTGAAGTGTTTTTAAGGCACATGTCACAAAGTTTTCAAGTAAAATATTAAACATCAGATGAAGCACATTGGGAGGGACATCCTCTCACACCAAGGGCATTGCTTTGTAAAATTCTTTAATAAAACCAAGCTGGTTTTACAGTTTCAAATCCTCTGTATGTTTGGAGCTGTGAGGCTACAGCCAATACCAGCAGCAACGCTCTTGCAGCTGGCACTGACAGATAGAAGTTATCATGCAGAGTTTTTTCCTCTTTAATTAGTTTTGGCAAAGCTCCCATGGATTAGGCGTCTGGCAGGAAAGCCAGGCTTGTATCGATCCCTTTTCTCACGATCTCACCAAACAGCACTTAAGGAATCCCTTTCCACTCACGGTCCCAGTAAACCTAACAGGGCTCAAGCAAACTTGCTGCAGCAACTCCCACTTGCACTGACACCGTGGAAAAATCTGGAAGAAACCCAAGTGACATTCAGCAATCAGCAGCGGCTCGGAGCAAAGAGGGGAATACGGGAGAATCCCGTGTTTGTTTCACACGCAGTAAGTGTGAATAAAAGAGGAGCCTGTCCTGCTGGTCTGCATGGCCACAGCCCTGCACCCTCCGTGAGTGTGCAACGATTCCTGCCACAGCCCTGCACCCTCCGTGTGCCTCATTCCTGCCACAGCCCTGCACCCTGCATGAGTGTGCAACGATTCCTGCCACAGCCCTGCACCCTCCGTGTGCCTCATTCCTGCCACAGCCCTGCACCCTGCATGAGTGTGCAATGATTCCTGCCACAGCCCTGCACCCTGCATGAGTGTGCCTCATTTCTGCCACAGCCCTGCACCCTGCATGAGTGTGCAATGATTCCTGCCACAGCCCTGCACCCTGCATGAGTGTGCCTCATTTCTGCCGCATTCCTCACACCGGTCCCACGGCAGGGCACGGCCCCGAGCGGCGGCAGCGGCGTTGGCAAAGGCCGAAGAGCTGACCTGGCACACAGAGACACAGCCAGCCCAGAGACCTCTGGCATCCCGAAGCAAGGACCGGGACTGCCTTTGGCACGAACCCATGGTGAAGAAGAAAGTTGATTTCAAGGAAAGTCAGGGATTTCTGGAGCAGGGGGAAGCCAGCTGCCGGCCCTGCGGGAGGCACACGCTCCTTCCCTGCCCCACCGTGCCCGATGAAGTCCCGGCGGCCGGCGCCGAGCACTCACCTTGGCTGATCTTGATGTTGGTCTGGGGGAAGGCCTGCGCGGCCAGCAGGGCGGCGGCGAGCAGCGCGCACAGCGCCCGCCCGCGGCCCATGGCCGGAGCCGCGGGGCCCGGGGGTCGCGCAGGGCTCAGGGGGTCCCGCCGGGTGCGGGTCCCGCCGAGCTCCGGCCGGCCTGGGGGCCCTCCGGGAGCTGGGGTCGCTCTCGGCCCGGGCCCCGCGGGTTCTGGGGCGGCCGCCGGGCGGGGCGGATATAGGGGCCGCGCTGCCCCCTCCCCCGAGCGGCGGCTCCTCCGCAGCCCGCCCCCGGCCCCGCTCCGCGCATCCGAGGGGACCCGCACCCTCAGCGCTGCCCAGCCCGCCCCCGGCCCCGCTCAGTGCATCCCGGACGGACCCGCACCCTCAGCGCTGCCCAGCCCGCCCCCGGCCCCGCTCAGTGCATCCCGGACGGACCCGCACCCTCAGCGCTGCCCAGCCCGCCCCCGGCCCCGCTCAGTGCATCCCGGACGGACCCGCACCCTCAGCGCTGCCCAGCTCGCCCCCGGCCCCGCTCCGCGCATCCCAGACGGGGCCGAGGCCGGCGCCGGGGTCCGTGCGCTGCCCCAGCCCGGCTCGGGCGCACGCTGCCCCCACAGCGTTATTGTCACCCCCCTCAGCCGCAGAGGAGTAAGGACATCATCCCTGCTCGGCCCCCCAGGTGCAGCCCCAGGCGGTGTTTGGTGTCCCCATCCCGCGGCACCCCTCGGACAGCCCGTCACCTCGGGGGTGACAGACGGGACCCCGCTGCACACCGGGGAGCGGCGGCTGCGGCAGCGAACACCCGGGGAGGGACGCAGGGAAAGGCTCCCAGGGCTGCAGGGCAGTGGGTTTATTAACACGTCAGTGCCCCATTGTGTGGTGCCTTTTGGTTTGGTTTGGTTCGGTTCGGTTTCGTTTGGTTTGGGGAGTGGGGTTTGTTGGTTTTTCTCCCATGTTTGGTTTGGGATTTTTTCCCAGAGCAAGGCAATGCGCTGACACACTTAAACAGCCTGGAAGAAGGATCCCCCAGCTGTGCCCGGGGCTCCGAGGCTATTTCAGGAATTCGCTCTGTGCCCATCTGCCAGGTCCGTGCTGGGTCCATGCCGTTATGCAGCAGAAAACCTGATATGATACAGCAGTCTGTACCAATATAATCCAGCATGTCTCCTTCCTGTGGTCAACATTTTGTTAGACATAAACTTCAGATTTTTAAAAACACTGTATAAAATCCTTTTCTAACTGTTGCACTCCTAAGGGAAATAGTACAGACGCAAATATGATACAATTTCATGGTCCTGTTCAATTTCCAATTTATGCCCTAAATCAGCACTGAAGGAACTGCTTAGGAACATTCTCAATGCTGTTCCCTTATTATTATTAGCTACAGATTAAAATTTTCAGCATTTTTGACCCATTTTTAGAGATTCAAGTATAAACAATTTGGGGTGACACCAAGCTTTCAGTACAGTAAAGCATCCAGACTTACTCCAGGGACAGTAACTCATTCAATCAACTTTTCTATATTAAGTTTTTCATATTAAATAAAGGCTTTTAAGAACACCTCCCCCCTTCCATACATTCATAAGAAATTATCTGGCTCAAGGAAAAGCCCATAGCTACAGCAGAACACTAAAAATGAAGGAATTTGGATTATTAGAAGTCAAGACATGCCTCTTCCCTTCTTTCCTGTGTGCCATCCTCAGAAAAAGCCAATGTTATAAACAACTTTTAGCAAACTATGGAACAAAAATCTTTGAGCATATTAATCTACTCCCAAAGCACGAATATTCATGTTTAAAGAGGGAGCAGAGATCCTGACCAATTTTTATGCTGGTTTCTAACATCCAGACTCGTGGCAGCAGCGTCCCCCAGTGCAGCTGGGAGCTCTGAGCTGCCCCTGAGGCACAGCCCTGAGCCTGGCACAGCAGCTGGGCACCAGCTTTGCTGCCAGCACGGGGACAGTGCAGGCATGCCATGCATGTAGTGCCAGCTGCAGCTGCCCCTGGGGTTACAACTTCACCAAACATCTGATGTGCTTCACCTGCTGGCTGCAGCCCCAGGAGCACGGCCACAATTCATCCCTCCTGCTCCTGTCCCTCCCACGCTGTTCTGTTTGCTCTGCAGGCCAGGAGCTCCCCAGTCTGCTCCTGTTCTGCTCCTACTGACCTTCTCTCTGGGCACCCTCACCCATTTTTGGCATCCTGTGTACATGACTGTTCCTCCTGTGGAACAGACACTTCATGACTTCAAGGACAGACTCAGGCAAGATTACTTTCTGTTTGCATTTCACCCCCAGTGCTGAGCAAAGCATGTATCTGCTCTCACAGATGTCCTGAGCTCATTCTGCTGTCTGCAGACCCCACATGGAAGAATATTAATGTCAACCACAGGAGCTGCTGAAACCACAGCCCCTTGCCTGAGCCTGTGTGAGCTACAGGCAGAGATCAGCCTCCTACAGCACTCGTTTGCCCAGGACTGCCCATGGGGTCCCTCTCCACTGTGATTTTTTGATGAGACAAACCAGGAGGACGCCAGAGAACACAGATTTGCCATCAACTTCACTGCAGGACAGAGACGAAATTCCCCTTGCAGAGAGGCAGGTTAGAATTGATAGCCAGCATCCACAACGTGCTCAGAAAGAGGATGGCCCTGGACAGCCCTGCAGGCACCAGTGCCCTGCTGCTGAGTGCTGCTGACACAGAGCAGCTGTGCTGGGGAGCGGCAGGAGCCAGGTGCCACGGGAAAGTGCTGAAGGGATGCTGATATCACAGTAACTACACAGACCTGCCCTGGAGCAGGAACACCTGGCCAGCAGCAGGGATTATTGACCCACACACTGACACCTGCCAAAGCAAGCACTGAGCTTTTTTGGTGTGGTTGGGTTTTGTTTTGCTTTTTGAGACTCACCTGTACTACTGCTCACCTGGTACTGTAGCAGCTAAATAACTAATGGGTGAAATAGTCATGTGTGTTGTTTTTTCCTTTTTAAAAATCAAAATATTTACAGCACAGGAGGTACTGGGGTTTCATTTTGGCCTTCATTTAACGACTAGAGGAGGGAGATGAGTGCTGCCCATCCTGCCACGTGCCATCTCTGGAGTCTGACACGTCCAGCCCCCAGGGTGTTCTTGGGGTCTGGCTGGGAAGCACCATGGCCAGACCAAGGCATCCAGCCCGCTCTCCACACCCACCTCCACCCCCCATTTTCTCTCAAACTGCTCCCAGTTAATCTGCAGCGAGTGACAATGGGGTAACTGCCAACATTTTGGCTTTTTTTCTGCCATAAGCATAAGTGAAGGAGCTCAACACAAAGCTGAATTCAACAATTATCACCCCAATCTGTATGGCACAATTAAATAGAATTTTATTTTCAATAAATATACAATCTCCATCATACCAGACAATACGCTGTGGAAAAATAAAATGTACAGAAGCAACCAACAGGACAGCTTGACTGTAGCTAAGTTCACTTGGTGACCTGAAGAACTACCTGGGTAAACACACACAACACAGAAAGAGCCACTGCAGTCTGTGAGAGAATTAAAATTGTGGTTTCTGGGTCTTCTTAACTGCCAAAGTCCCTGGAGTAGGTGTTTTTTTGCACAGCACATGTTTGAAAGGACGCGAGCTGGTTTTCCCAGTACAGATGCAATTGGAAATGTTTATTTTGCTATGTCAGCACTGAATCTACTGCACACACAGACTGCTATCGAGACTGGCAGGTCACCACTGAGGGGACACGGGGTCTGTCCCACGTGGGCACACAAACACACACACTAACAGCAGCTTAATTCTGGTAAAACTACTACAAGGACAAAACTGCAGTCAGAATCGATTTCACCACAGGTTCTACCGTTTAAAAAAATATTCTAGCCTAATTACCACGTTCACCAACGAGAGCACACGGGTACTTATATCTCCGAGAGGATGAGCCATGGATTTGGACTGGAAGGACAGCAGAGGCAACTCCCAGCTCCTGCACCCACTCCGTGCTTGCCACGGCACGAGCTGCCCGGCCCCGGGGGCACAGCTGGACCCAGTGGGTCACCGAGGCCAGCACAGCCGGGTGCCAGCACGAATCCAACGGAGCTGCCGCGGGGCGCGTGTGGGGTGTGAGGTGGGGAGCTTCGGTGGTCAGTTTGGTTCTCATCTCGTCCGCCCGCCCGCTCTGGCTGCCGTGGGCCACCCGGCTCATGTCACCTCGAGGGAAGCGGGCGAGACGCGGTCGCAGTCCTCGCGGGAGCGCAGGCTGTGCCACTGCTCCACGGCCATGCGGTGCGCGCTCAGCATGCGGCGCCAGTGGTTGGACTCGGGGGCGCCCGTCGAGTACTGCCCGATCACAATCCTGCCAATGAAGTCGTTGCTGCTCTTCACGTTGTGCCCGTACACTGGGGAAGAGCAGAAACACACACTGGTCAAGGGAAAAGCACAGCCCTGCCCCAGGAAACCAAACACAGATGTCCCCCCGCAGCACGTGCCAGGTTGTGGTGGGGTTCGCAGGACAAGAGAAGAGATGAGAATCTTGACTCCGTGTTTCAGAAGGCTGATTTATCATTTTATGATATATATTATATAAATATAAAAATATATTAGATAAATACATATTGTATATATATATTATATAAATATATATTTATGATATATTATATTAAAAGAAAATTATATATTAAAACTATACTAACAGAATAGAAGAAAGGATTCATCAAAAGGCTTGCAAGGAATAGAAAGGAATGATAATAACATCTTGTGACTGACCAGAGAGCCTGAGACAGCCGGACTGTGATTGGCCATTAATTAAAAACAACCACATGAGACCAATCAAAGATGCACATGTTGCATTCCACAGCAGCAGATAATTATTGTTTACATTTCATTTCTGAGGCCTCTCAGCTTCTCAGGAGAAAAAATCCTAACGAAAGGATTTTCCATAAAATATGTCTGTGACACCAGGTGCCAGCGTTTTTTGTATGGAACTCAGCATCTGAAAAATGTTAGAGAAACAGGAGCTTGGAAGGAATAAAATAAGCTATACTACAGACTGAAATACAATTCAAATAAACAAGACACAAACCCACAGTTACCACAGTATTTACCATGAGTAGGTAAAGTAGATTCATAAAATTATTTGGGTTGGAAGGGACCCCAAAGATCATCCTGTTCCAACCCCCTGCTGTGGGCAGGGATACCTTTCACTGGAGCAGGCTGCTCAAAGTCCTGTCCAGCCTTGAAGGAAAATTACATCATATAAAGAAGTGCCAAAAGCTCTGCCTGGGCATCATGAAATCATAAAAGCAGCCCAGCAGCCTGAGCCTGGGGAAGTGCAGAAGCAGCATCCCAAAGTGCCCTCCTCCAAACACACACTGCACAAAGCACTCCAGTGCTAATCCACAGCCTGCCCTACTCCAGACAGGAATTACACAGGCCAGGCTGTCAGCAGGGTGTTTACACAGCAACATCTGCCATAATTATCACTGCAGCTACTTGTTAAATGTCCAGGAAAGCAACTGAGGGAGAGACACCAACCCAGCACCCTGTCCTTGGGATTAGCCCAGTCTCCTGGAAGGAAAGGCTGCAGACAGCAGCAAACCCTAATGATGGCCCTGATCCTGGGAAAGGCTGAGCCCTCCCACCAGACAGGAGCAAAAGCACTGCGTGTGTTGCACACTGAAGCCCTGCCTCAGCTCATTAAAAAGTTGAAATGAAGTCTTTGCAAGCTGAAGCCAGGATATCCACAGGCACTGCCTGGAATATTAATGATTAAAAAACCTCCTCAGGAAAGAGAGGGATTTTTAAGGACAAATGTCTACGGGAGCTCCAAATCCAGCTGGGCTGGTGCAGCCAGAGCATGTTCAGCCTGGCATGGAGCCCCTGCCAGCAGCACCAGCTCTGCAGGGCTGCTGGACACCAGCACTGGCAGCAAAACCAGCTCTGGGAACACCCATGGCATCTCCCTGATGTGTGCACACCCTCTCAGGCAGGCAGGACACCGAGCACAAGGCACTCAGCCCCACTCCAACCACACACCTCTGTCAGGGCCGTGCATTTCCTATTGTAACACACCCCCAAGGGACCAGCATTACTTTAACCTGCCCCTCTGCCATCTCCACACTCTGCCAGGCTGGTTCCTCACCTCTGCACCAGCCTGGGATCATGCTCTGGGTACCACCTGCCAGTGCAGCCCTGAAATCAAGCAGTGCCAGGTTACAGCTCACTTCATCCCCTCTGACAGCTCTGACACACACAGTTTATGGGCAGAGATGCTTCTGCTCACCAAATTACCTGTGGATATTTTCGGTGACAGCAAACCTTCAAATGCCCAAGTAATTTGTTCAAACAATTGCTCTAAAAAATCTACCCTGCAACTCAGAGCCCTGTAAGTCCATCTTCAAATGACATTTAGAAATGATCTGGGGTTCACCACCCCAGCAGGAAGAGACTGCATCTCTTCTGCCTGTCACCATCAGTTATCTGGGGCTGATGCCATCAGCACATGTTATCAAGTAAGTGCCTCTGTCAAGAGGCCAGGTTGGTGTTTTTTGGAAAGGCCACCTTCTGAGGACACAGTCAGGAATTCTAAGCCATCCATCTCCAACTAATACACAGCTTGTCTGGGTTATTAATGAGTTCTCCTACAAGGCAATGGATCACAGGTGTAGCTAGCAGAACTATACTAAATGTTTTGCTATGATTTATTAGCCTACAGAAATCAAATATTGTGATAAAACCACATAAAAATACCCCAAAACCAAAATTTTCAAGAGGATGTTTTTTCTTTTCTTGTCTGTGTTTGTTTGTTTGTTGTTGGGTTTGGGTTTTTTTTGGGTTTGTTTTTGGTGGTTTGGTTTGGTTTTTTTTGGTAAAATTAAGGAAGATAAAGCCTAATCCTGGGAGACAGCACCAAGTAATTTAAACCAAGAAGCCTTACAGGCCATCAATTAATCACAGGATAAATTAACAGTGAAGAAGAAGCACCCCAGGCATACTGATTCTTCAAAAACACTCCATGCCAGGACTGTAAAACAAGCAGGTGTGCTAACTAAGGGCACCTGCCATTCTACTGTTGATCCAAGTATTTTGAATTCTTGTAATGCAACCTGCTAATCTCATTGTGTCAGGTAATTAGCATGCTGAGTCCTTTGGGGTATTAATGGGCTAATTATACAAGCATTGTTGCTTCTGTCATTAAGAACAGTAGATAGCAGAGAGACCTATTGCTGAGGAACAGGGAAGGCATTCTGCAAGGCCAAATGCTCATTCCCACATAGACCATAAGAGGCTGCACTGGGCTGACCTCAGGTTTCCACACTCACAGCTTCACCACAGCAGCTTCCTCAGATGAGGAGAGGTCTTTGTGTGCCAAAAATTCAGCTTTACCCATCAGGTCAGACCCTTTTAAATTCAAGGGCATGCCTTTCTGGGAGGCTAACTGCTGTATTCCACTGCTCAGTGGCCAGGATTTAGGATTTGCTGAGTCGAGGTGTGAGACTGAGCTGTGCTCCCTGATGTCTGAACATCCCCTGGCAGAGCCTGAAAGGAGCTCACAGTAAATTTCAGATTCAATCTGCCCTTGGCCACAAAAACAGTGACACCATGCAGCTGCTCAATAGCAGAAAATAAAGTAAGTAACATTTGGGATTTTCAGACTGACCCAGACTCTGGTTATGAACTGGTAGATGCTGCTTTCCATTTAAGAAGCATATTTTCCTGACAGAAACTACACACCTATCTCATGAGCTCTTTTTCCACCCTCATAGTAATTTACACAATAGCAACATCCATTTCTAGGCCAACGCAGAGCAAAAAGCAATTAAAGAAGCAGAGGTCAAACCAATTCTTTCTGCAGCTGCTCTTCAGAAGGATACATTTGGAAACAGAAAGGCTTCTTAAAAAGACATTCTTTATAATAGAAATGCTGAAATACAGAAGAAAATCACCTTTACTTATACCCATTAAAAGGGTTGAATTGTTGAGGACAAGGTACATGATGTAAATAAAACATTTTCATGTTATGAACTTATTGATGCAGCATTCCTAAATGATCCATATCCAACTGATGGGGGCCTGGGTGCCCCATGAACTGTTCCTTTGGGGTCAGGGCCCATGTCCCCCCAGAGGGCTCCTGCACAGGGGGGAAGGCTGAGCCCCCCAGCCTGGCTGCCTGCTCCCTGCAGGGCTGAGGGCACTGCACAGCCCAGAGCTGCTGCCCAGGGGATGCAATGGGCCTTGGAGCTCCAACATCTGCTCTGGGGACACTCCAGCCTGAGCTTTCCCTTGTCTCCCACCAGCCTCAGTCACATGGAATCACTTTTGGCCAGTCAGCTGTTTTCACTGTGTAATTAAGCCATGAGGCTGCCTGGGTGGCATCAGCCTTGGCACCAGATCCAGCCTAAATGCCTCTCACCTTCCCCTCTGCACTGAGAGCTGCACACTGAGCACTTGTGCAGAGCATGACTGCAAATCATCATCATCATCATCTGTGAGTCACATGCAGCAGCAGAATTTAATCTGGCATTTCAGAAAATCATTCATCCTCTGACTGACCACATCAGCATCCTGGGAATGACCAGGGAGGAGCATTAGCTAAGAACATTCCCTTAAGCTAGCTTCAAGGCTATCAGTATCACTTACAGGATGGGGACACGCCTGAGCCTTGCAGCTGGGGCCCTGAAACATCTGCAATTCCTGCAAACTCTGCTCTGCCAGGTGTGCAGGGCAGTTCCTCAGCAGCTACTCAGCAACTCCCCAGCAGTTCTGTCCTACGGCCACACAGCGCCCCTGCTGCCGCCTGTCCCGGAGCACCAGCAGGGAATGTCAGCGTGGAGAGCTCCACACAAACAATTCACCCTTCTGCAGTCTCCTGCACCATCACCTGCAACGCAACTAAAACATGTAACTCAAGAAAAACCAGCAAAAACATGCCCAAGGCTGTACACAGGCAGCTGAGGGGCAGAGTCCCCCTGAGCACTCAGATCTCCTGGGACACTGTGTGGTGTCTCTGGCAGAACCACATCCCTGCTGGCACTGACCCATCAACCCTTCAGCACTTCCCACTCAGCCTCAGCTTGGTGAGGTCTCACAGAGTGCCCCCTTCACACACCTGCCCATGCAGGCAGGCAGGAGCCAGTGCCCAGGAGCCAGTGCCCAGTGCCCAGCCCTTTCTGTGCCCAGGAGCCAATGCCCAGTGCCCAGCCCTTTCTGTGCCCAGGAGCCAATGCCCAGTGCCCAGCCCTTTCTGTGCCCAGCCCCGCCTCAGCCAGTGGGGCTGAGCTGCCAGGTTAAGTAGGACTGAAAACTGCTCCTGAACTGCTTGACATCAATGTTCAAAGGCTGTTTAGCACAAAGAGGTGCCAGGAGGAGCAGCAGCAGCTGGGCTAATGATGCACACTGAGAAGGTCACAGGCATGGCCCAAACCCTGCCCCTGCTCCTCGAGCCTGGCCTGTCATATTTAGTAGAGAGGAGAGAAAAGCACGGGAGAAGATGCTGTGGTTTCCCATTTATCAGTTTAATCTCCACCAGGTCTGATGGGCACATTAAACCCTTTCCAGCCTTCCCCTGCAGTGGCTGCACCTGCCCAGCTCCAGAGGGCACTGGCACTGCTGGGGCACATGGCCACACACAGACCCAGCTGCTGCCCCACGGGGGACACTGCCACAGCAAGAGACCCTCTGGAAACTTCCCCCAGGGGCAGGGAGCTCCTCCCTGCACATGCACCCCAAACCAGGAGTGTGCCAGTCACAGCCTGCTCTCTCACAGGGAGGGCAAAGTCCTGGAGCAGACACAGGGATCCAGGCTGCAGGGGAAGTGTGAATGCACAAGTGTGTCCTGCAGAGATCTCAAGGGCAGCAGGGGTGACACCTCATGAAATTACCTCATCATTACACTGCAATAATGGGCTGGAATCGTCTATTGCAACAGCCCAGAGCATACTGAAAAGGAGTGTCTATGGCTGCCTTTTGCCATTTCCAATTCCCCTTGTTTTAAACCTGCATCTTAATTCTCTGCACTATGAGCCCAACAAAGCATATTTACACACCTGACAACACCAGAGCCACACAGCACCTGCAGACACAGGCAGGGACAGCCATGCAGGAGAGGCAGCCTCTGCCTGCACCACCATCCATCTCCTGAGACAGCCACGGGGCCAGGCACAGACATTCCATTTGCAGACACTGCTCTGCTGCCACAGCAGCTCCTGCCGCCCTGACTTTTCTCCATTTGATACACAGGCAGATTATGGCCCTGCAAGAGGTTTGAACAATTCCTTTCACTGCAGTGTGAGCCAAACAAGATGAAGGGCTGAGGGCAGCAGAGCCATGGCACAGCTTAAATTAAGAGGCTTGGCAAAAGGAGCAAGCACCTATCATCAGCCTGGAGAGAGGAGGGCTTGCTCCTTTCTTTAGGAGAAAAAGATTATCAAAAGATTCCAGAGAGCTCCAGGACAGGCAGTTTCTGCCACATCAGATGCAGTACATTTATTAACTAAGTCAGGAGACTTGATGAATCTAATTTTGCCTTCTAAGCAAGCAACAGATCAGGTCAGGAAGGGTCAGCATCTTGTTGCTCTCACCCTGATTAATGGCATTTCACTCCTCCTTGTTAAAGCAGTCAGTCTGCTGCAAAAAGCCAAACTCACCCCAGAGCATCTTCCCTGAGTGACCCCAAACAGGACTGGGCCTGCAGGACCCCACTCAGCATCTCTGAGTGCCCCTCTGCTGTCACCTGCTCCAGGTGACCACCAGCACCTGCCTGGAGCCCAGCAAGGACAGAGGGACTGAAATGGAGAGCAGTGGGGCCCCTTCTCCCAGAGGGGATTTGTACATCTGGAAATGCACAAAGAGATGCTGTGAAGAGGCTCTGCTGGGCCTCAGGGGCCTCCCCTGCCCTGCATCTCCCCAAACCCCTCCCAGGACCTGCTGGGCCACCTCATGTGGCACCAGAGCTGGAGCAAGGCCTGGGGGCAGGAGGCACCAGCCAGGAGCTCACTGCCCTCCCCAGGCCTGGGCAAGGACCATATGGTGGCTGCTGCATAAATGGATGGAGTGTTTTATAACCAGACACAAAGGCCAAATTCTGATCTAAATTAAACAGGTATAAATCCCCACAAAACACAGTGCTGACATCAGTGGGTTTTTTCCATTTTTTCTCCTTTGGCTAAAATAGGATTACACAGGTTTAGTCAGGGATTACATTTTGCTTCTGAGCTCTAGATATGGGAAATATACAGACAGTCCAATACTTCCAAAAGACATATCTAATAGATGACAAGATACAATTTTCTAGCAGTGAGTTGTCTAATTATCCTTCCATCTAAGAGATGTTATGATAGTATTTCAAAAGAGAAACAAAATCCTCCTCCTGCAGTCCTGCATGGGAAAAAAAACCAGCTTGATTTCCCTCATAAATTAGATATTTCTTCCCTATATCTCTGTGCAGAAGACAAAATGCCTGAATGTTTGTTGGGTTTTCATGTGGGAAAGCAAAAGCAAGAGGAGAAAGGAGAGATGGGCAAGTCAAACTGCAGATGTGTGGTGACTCCAGACATGATGGTTTCCATCTCCAGGTCACACTTCCACATAGCCAGGGAAATCAGAATTCAGATACATTTCTGGAGAAGCCTCAGGTCAAAAACTTTATCGAATTTCTGCTCAGCCTGATTAGGACATTTGGAGATCATTCTGTTAATTAAAAAAATACCACTGAAAAGCCCCACTATCTCTGCATCCTGCTGAAAAAGGCAGCGTTGCTTCAAAGAGAAAACATTTCAGTGAAAGCAACCCAATACCCAGAACTGCATCATTATCAACACCCAGAACTGCATCATTATCAATACACACCAACAGTTACTTTTTTTCCCCCCTTTCAAAATACAAACTTCATTAAATGGTCTCCATATTTTCCTAAAGACCAACTGAAAATGAGCCAACAGAGGAACCAGGTATATTGCTATTGAACAGCAATCTGTTATTTTAATCAAGTACTGCCTGTTAACTGGAAGTCAATTAGAGCCCTGGAATAAAGCATTAAAGTTGTGCAGGGGTCTGAAGACACACACTGCAGCACTTGGGGCACAGAGGGGCCTGACAGCATTGCCAGGGCCCCTCTGCTGCAGCCACTGAAACCACAGGTACAGCTCTGCAAAGTCTCAACAGTCTCAGGAACAAAAATACTAAAAAAAAAAAGAAATAAAATGGAAAAATGGTTCCTAAATCTTTACAGAAAACAGAGACATTGCCAATCTTTAAAACATATTGAAAAGTGAGGAGATCAGCAAATCCTACCAGAAGACAGAGTGCCCATGAGCTGCACCCCCAGGCAGCAGTGACTGTGAGGATGTCACCAGTGCAGGTCACACACATCTTGAGGTCAATCTCTCCACCAACAAGCACACCCTGCCCAGCCTGCTTGCCTCTGTCCCAGGCACAGCATCCTGCCCTGCTGGAGCCTGGCCCTCTTCCAGGCAGGGGTGGAGCAGCAGGATGAGCCCCACTGCTGCTCTCCATCAGCCCCAGGGCTGTCCTTGCCCAGCTGCCCTTCCAGCCAGGCCAGAAGGAAAAGCAGATTTTCCCTCTACAATTGCATGGAGAGGATCTACCCAGAGCATGGAGATGATTTCTCCCTCTTTGGGGACTCTGCCTGGGTAACAAGCCCTGAAGATCCTGCCATGCAAACATTCCAACAGCTCATTTACATGGAGAAAGACACACAGCCACCACAAGGACCTGGGGGAGACAAACATCCCCTCGCTGTGAGTGCTGAAGGTTGTCTTTTTTTATGGTAAGTGATGAGAAGATGCTGAGGAGTCACTGAGACACAGTTTGCCCTGGAGTGCTGCTGGTTTTTATTGGGCCATCTGGGCTTTACTGCAGTGCAAACAGCATTACTGATGATTGTTATTAACAACATTATAATCATTAACAAAATACTACAGGGCTCAAGTTTCAGGTCTGCCTTCCTGCTGCAGAGCCCAAGCTTTCTGACAGACTGAGATTCACTGCACAGCCCCAAATCCCTCAGTGGGGAGAGCACAGGGTCTCTGGGTGCCCATCCAGCCCTCCCAGCACAGAGGCTGCACTTGCATCTCAAATACTGTTTTTCCTTCATGGAAATGATCTTGACAGCAGCTGCCAGTGCTGCTGTCAGGGCCAAACTCCACCTTCCCCTTGCCATCAGACACAGTAACACCTTTGCTCACAGGTTTGTTCTCATGCTTAGGAGAACACCCCACCTCTCAGAGCCTGCCCCATTTCCCTGCAGGAGATGAGCCCATGACTTACCTGCACTCAAGCAGGAGACAGGGAATATGTGTCAGGTTGCCAAAAAAACCCCAGAAAGTGCAAAAAAGAACCACCTAAAAGAGTGCATTTCTGTTACAATATGGAAATGGCTGCTCATTACCTAGACAACGTGTTTGATGAAGTAAATGAAAATCAAACATCCTCTCCACCAGCTGTTGCCTCACTCTTTTTTCTTTTTTTTTTTTTTTTTTGTCTTTTGTCAGGACATCAGACTTGTTATGAGTATCAGTGGCTTTCCTGGTTTCAGCCTCTTTGGGGAGGAGCTGTTAACAGACAATACTTGCAGCAGCAATCCTGACCCTGGATGCTTTTTCCTGGAGAGAACATTTCCAGCAGAGCTCATCCCACCTCATTTTGGGCACTGGCCTGGGACTGTGAGTCAGTGACAGCTCCAGCAGCATCTGAGGAAGGAGCAGAGGGAGGGCAGGAACAGCTGGGACAAGGGGTCCTGCATCAGGGTGGAAGGAGAAGCATTTTGGTCTGTAAATGCCAGTAATTGACAGTATTGAATCCTTGTGTGCCTGAGGAGGAGGAAGGAGCAAAGACCCAGCCCAACCAGCCCCTCCTCCCACCCTGGCTGACACAGAGCTCTGCCTGGGCACCCAGGGCCCCTCTCCAAACCCAGCTGGGCTTCAGCCCTGAGCTTGGTGTGGAGTCCAGCTCTCCAGAGCACCACCAGGAGAGCAGGGATGGTGCTTTACCACGTCTGCACACACAGTTCTTGGTAACTCACAGCAAAGGGTGGAGAAACCCACACCAGAGTGCACTGAACACACACAGCTTGATCCAAGATGCACAAGAGAAAAGCGCACAGGGGGGAAAACAAAATTCATCTTTCTTTGTGTGGATGGTGCCTTGCTCTGCAGTGTGGGACCAGCCCCAGGGGAGCCAGGAGCCCCAGCTGATGGGAACTGGCAGAGTTCCAGGGCTTTCCATGAAGCCAAGCCAATGTAAAGACAGCTGCAGACTGGGTCCAAAATACAAAGCCACAATAAAGGTTCCTTTAAATTATTGAAGACATGCTCACTTCTGGCTCCCATGGCTGCTTTTACAGCTCTCTCTCTCCATTCAGAGCATCATCACCCACCCTTCAAGCAGGATTATTTTGCTTTTCAATTGGACTTTGACTCAACAGCAAATTTAATTAACTGACCTAATGGACTAGAGATGTGGATTAGAAAAGAAATAAGAAACAATTCCAAACAAAACACACAACAGAAAGAACCACCACTGCAGCAAAAAAGAACCTCAAAGAACCTAAGTTAAAACAACAACAAAACAAAACTATGCCCCTGCTATGCAGAGATGCAAAATACAGATCTCATATTGCAAGATACCCATACTGCCAAACATTTGTTCCTGATTATCTTTCAACAGAGGATCCCAAAGCCCTTCACGAGCCCTTAAGCTGCACAATACAGTAAGGTGCCAAGAAGGAGCTCTGTGGGGAACACCACAACCCCAGACCTTCAGAAACTCCTGTCAGCAGAGCCCCACAGATGCACACAGCAATGAACTGGTGCTGCCCTCCCTGCTGGGGACACACCCCCAGCAGCATCAGGAGCCAGCCTGTCACTTGGATGGACACTGAGCGTGGCCCAGCATCCTCACCACCACAGTGTCCCCTGATCAGAGGTGCCTGTGACAGACTGTGCAGGGCTGTACACACAAAAACACGACCAGCACCCTGGCTCCAGCTCTCTGCTGGCCACACCAACCCCACACTCACACCAGAGTGTCCCAGGCACAGCAGAAGCCCCAGCCCAGGCCGGGCTGTGCCCACCCTGCCCTCACCCCAAAGGTGGGCAGGGAAACCTGGCCCCAACGGTGTGGTGGTGTTCACAGGGGTCCCAGGACAAGGGAAGAGAGGAGAACCCTGACTCCATGTTTCAGAAGGCTCATTTATTATTTTATGATATATATTAAAAGAAAATGATATATTAAAACTTACTAAAAGAATAGAAGAAAGGATTTCATCAGAAGGTTTGAAAGGAAAGGAATGGAATGGTCATAAAATGCTGTGACTGCTCACAGCCTCGACACAAGCAGCTGTCATTGGTCATCAAGTAAAAACAATTTCACACACTGGGTAAACAATTCTCCAAATCACATTCCAAAGCAGCAAAACATGGAGAAGCTGAAGCTTCTCAGGAGAAAAAGATCCTAGCAAAAGGATTTTTCATAAAATATGTCTGTGACACACTGGTCCTCCCAAAGCTCTGCACGTTCCTTCCCAGCTGTGGAGCTGCTGGGGACATTTCTGGCCTGGGATTATTTATTGCAAACTCACAGCAAGCAATATGTCACTCAGAAAATGAAGCCCCACTCAGAGGCTCAGTGCCTGTGTGACACAGGGTGATGAATCAGCCAGGTTCCCATTGGCTCCCTGGGAATACACCCCTCTGCACAGGGGAAAAACACCCAGAGACCCACCATCAATCCTGACTGCATCCACTGGGCTGAGCAGCAACGCTCCCCTCACCCTCCCAAGGGCAGAGCTCTGCTCTCTTTGCCTGTTCTGCTGCCAGCAGGAAAAGGGGAAAGCACAGGGAGTGATGCAGGCCTGTCACAAGAGCACCTGATGGGAGCTCCAGGAACAAACCCATCCCTGCACATGCAAGGTGCAGGCAGGGTGACACGCATGCAAAGCAGTGATTAATTATTGGTGTCTTGCTGAGGAAATTTCTGAGCATGAAGGGCAACATTTAAGCTGCTAATCAGCATCACTTTTTGTTCTAACATGTTTGAAAACAAACTAATGGGTCAGAATAAGCCTCCTTGAACCAGCTTTGACACCTGTATCTTCCACGTAAAAAGTAAAATTAAAAAATACTTCAAAATACATCCTTTCAGAAGCAGATTCTTTTCACTAAAAGAAATGATGGGAAGTTGTCAAATGAAGTGTTTGTGAAGCATGAGAGCCCAAAGTGGTAGAAGAGTGTGGGCCCCACCAGCCAGCCCCCCTGATCCTGCAGGGGGCCAGAAGGGCTGAGCCTGCTCCTGGTGGTGCCTGAGCTCCAAAGGGGGAGCAGCCATGGCATGGGAGGGAACCCCACCCTTCAGAGGGGTCCCTGCAGCCCTGCTCAAGGCTTTCAGGGTGGGAAAAGCCAGAGAATGCCACCAGCCTCAGCAGGACCCTGCCCTAGGACAGCAGCCCTGTGCTCTGCCACTCCTCTCACTCAGCACCAAGGCTCTCCTGCCTGCCTTCATGCCCTGAGAACAAATACAGGAGACCCAGAAACTGCTTAAAAATAGCAATTCCTATCCCAGCCAAGCATATCCAGAGCTGCCAAAGCTGAGGTCAGCTCTGAGCCTGCTCATGGCCCCAGGCTCTGTGGGCTGTACCTGGGTCCATCTCAGCTGTGCCATGCAGGGCTTGGCACACAGTCCCAGCCCTTCAGAAACAAAGGCATGAGCAAGGCCTGCTCACAGAACAGCTGAAGCTGAGGTCACCGTGGAGCACCTGTAGGTGCCCCCTCTCACCAGCAAACCACAGCAAGTACCAGAAGTTATTTTGCCAGCTTGTGCTCTGTGGCTGTTCACTGCTGTCCTCTCACTCTGCTCAGGTCTGACTCTGTGCCCAGGCTGGGTGCCTCTGAGAAGGGCAATTAATGCTCCTCCTCTTCCTCGGCCCATTTCCAGTCAAGCACAGGACCAGCTCCCAGCCAGGCTGGCAATGCTGGGCACAGCTTCTGCAGAGGGCAGAGTGCTCAATAACCTCCCCAGGGTGGGACAAGCAGAGCCCTGCACACCCACAGCTGCTGCCACCAGCACCACACTGACCTGTGAACACCAGGCTGGCATTCTCCAGCTCCTCCTGTGGGACCTTGAAGCTGAAGGACTCGTTGTAGAAGGGATCTATCGTGCCCCGCATGCAGGAGGTCTTCTTGGTTTTTGTTAACTTCAATCCGTGAACAAGCTGGATTTTCACAAAGGGATCTGGCAAAGAGCACAAAGCACAGGCCCTGTGTTATGGGATCATGAGTCAGCAGAGCTCAGGAGGGCTGGGCACCACAGGGATGGACTGTGCTGGGAAATGGCCTTTGGAAAGGGCTGGCACTTGTGCTGCTCCCAGAGACTGCAGTGGGCACAAAATCAGGCAGCCAGATTAAAACCAGTCCCTGCCAAAACCACAGCTAATGTCAGCCTTGACACGCTGTTCTTTTTGGGAAATGCCAAGACTCTGGCAGCAGCAGAGGCTGGGGCAGGAACGTGGGAACACCACCTGAGGACAGAGGCACGAAGCAGCTCCAGGCAGAGTGGCCGGGGCCAGCAGTGCCCGGGGGCCAGCAGTGCCCGGGCCCAGCACTGCCCGGGGCCCAGCACTGCTCGGGGCCAGCACTGCCCGGGGGCCCAGCACTGCCCGGGGGCCCAGCACTGCCCGGGGCCCAGCACTGCCCGGGGGCCCAGCACTGCCCGGGGGCCCAGCACTGCCCGGGACCCAGCACTGCCGGGAGCCAGCAGTGCCCGGGAGCCCAGCGCTGCCCGGGGCCCCCAGCACTGCCGGGGCCCGGGAGCCAGCACTGCCCGGGGGGCCCAGCACTGCCCGGGGGCCCAGCACTGCCCGGGGCCCAGCACTGCCCGGGGCCCAGCACTGCCCGGGGGCCCAGCACTGCCCGGGGGCCCAGCACTGCCCGGGGCCCAGCACTGCCCGGGGGCCAGCAGTGCCCGGGGGCCAGCAGTGCCCGGGCCCAGCACTGCCCGGGGGCCAGCACTGCCGGGGGCCAGCACTGCCCGGGCCCAGCACTGCCCGGGGGCCAGCACTGCCCGGGGCCCAGCACTGCCCGGGGCCCAGCACTGCCCGGGGGCCAGCACTGCCCGGGGCCAGCAGTGTCCGGGGCCAGCAGTGTCCGGGGCCAGCAGTGCCCGGGGCCAGCACTGCCCGGGGCCAGCAGTGCCCGGGGGCTGCCTCACACAGCACAGCACAGGGGCACCAAAGCTCCTGGCTCCTCACCTCAGCCTTTACTTTAAATTTGGCAAACCCTCCACTGTACCCCAGAGTACGTGTTCCAATACTTCCATTATTGTTGTCTATACATACAAGAGGGACTCAGAATCCAGAGCCTTGAATAAACAGGAACTGAGCATCAAATCCCCCTGGGTCCCCCACAAAGTGCAGCCTCACTGATCTGCTTTAAAGGCACATATAATCTGAGCATGAGTAATGTGAGAAATGCACTGCCCTTTACCTGAACCTTGGCTCATGTCTGTCTGAAGCAGCTGTTTTGCTCTAATGATGTCCACGTTCAGCCTTCCTGCACTTGGTAGGTAGTTGAGTGACAACAGCAGCTCTCCCAGCTCCACTTCATTCTGCAGGGAAAAGAGAATGTGAAGATTTAGAACAGAGCTCAGAGGGAAAGAAATTAAATAAATCCCATTTGTCTAAGTGCCTGAAAAATGAATTTTAGTCACGCTCTGAACTGCAACCAAGAACCATCTGTTGGTACCTTGTGCTAAGTGGAAACACGAAAGGAACTATCCCCAAAAGGAGATCTTTCTCCAATCACCAATCCTTCACCAGCTCCCCAGCAGCCAGGCAAAGAGGAGGCAGGGGCACAAGGTCAGTAGCTTCTGCCTGCTCCATTTTTAACGGCTCCAGGTGGTTCTGACCTTACCAAGTCTTACAAAGTCTCCTCCACTGGAGGAGACATTCTCTTCTTTCCTCCCCAGCCCCCCCCAGCCACAGCAGGCACTTGGGGAGCTCAGACATGCCCTGGTTAAAGCACCCCTGGGTCACAGCTCAGATCCCCTTGGCCCAGCCTGGCTGTGCCCTTGCTGCTCCCTGCCTGCCCCATGGCCACAGCCACACTGCTGGTCTGCCATCATGCCTTCTCCTCTTCCTTAAGGATGCTTAAAACTAGTAATTAAAGAGCTGGAGAGCTCACATCACTGCACCTCAGATGTGAGGGTTTAAAATAACCTCTGCCCCTTGCCATGCCCTGGCTCTGAGAGGCTCCTACTGTCAGATGCAGGATGCACACACTGGAGGCTGGGAACACACCTGGCAGGAACTGATCCAACTGCCCAGTGCCAGGGCCATGCAGGAGTGCAGAGCTGGTGCTTCATCCCAAACAGTCCAAAACAACCTAGGGCAGGTGTCAGAGCCCATTCCAAGAGGAAAAGGAGCTGCAGTGGTATTGCAATCATAACAAAAGGCTTAAATGTCTTCACTGATGCCCCAAATATTAGATTACAGAAACCAGAGACTATGGGTAGACCATAAAGTAAAAGGCTCTCAGAACAGCCACAGCCTGAACTGACCCAAAGAACCAGGTACATCAGCAGATAGGCCAGCACAGAGGCACAACCCCTGGCACAGACATCAGTGCCTCAGGGAAACTGAGGCTGGGGCTGCTGGGAAACCCAGCCACGAAAAGCATCTGATTTCTTAACTCAAATTCCTTTTGTCACAGCAGCTTGTGAGTCACCCTGTGGGTCACACTGTGACTCCACAGCACCCACACCCACATTTACCACATGCATTTTCTTCTGTTGCTGCAGTATTCCTGCCTCACCCAGAAGGAACCTCTCCTCCATCAACCTGGGCCAGCTCCCACATCACAGTGCTGGTCAATAGATGATGTTAAGTTCTTTTCATCAAAAAGCCACTCCCCAACACACACACAGGACTCACATACCCACATACACCCTGGTGCCCTGGGGTGGCACAGCACAAGGATCCAGGAGTCTCACTTCCCAGGTGGTTTAAACACCATCCAATTGATTTAAGCTATCATCTCACATTTGATTTTGCCCAAAAATGCTCCTCTCAGGTCCGTGGCTGGAACAGCCTGCAGACATGTTTATCATCAAGAACAGGCAGTGAGTTTTAATCCTATTACCAGGACAAGATGGAAGCATCACAGTGCCCACACCACCACCCTCAACAGGAGCCACATGAGGCAGCCCTCCACCCCAGCTCATCTTTTATAACACACAAACAACATTTTTATCAGACCCAGTCCTGCTTGCATTCACTGCTGGTCAGGTTCCATTCAGGCTTAAATTCCTAGAAATCCAGGTGCATTTGGAAGTGCAAATGAGGAAACTGCTCAGTGATTTTATCACCTGCTGGGGAGAGACAAACAGCTCCAGCTGCAAATACCAAACTGCTGGCACAGCCAGGTGGCAGGCTGGCATGGGGCAGTGATGGAGGCCCTTTCCAGTCACCTCAGGCTTGGAGTGCTGAAAGCCTGCATTAAGATTTGGGATAATTACTAGTGGAGCTGTCCATTGATGGAACCTGTTGACCTTATCCAAGAGCTGCAGGCATTTCCCTGGGCCAGAGAGGAGCCATGGAGCTCAGCAAGGGAAGGCAGAGCTCCCTGCTTCCAATTCATTTGCATTTCTGATCCATTTACCAAAAAAAAAAAAAGCCTGATGATGTACACTGGCAGTGCCCGGCTGGATCTGTAACACCCACCTGGGCACTGGCAGCAGAACCATGTCCCATCAGCCCTGCAGAGATGATGGAAGGAGCCCCTCAGTGCAACCAACACACTGCTGCCCAACCCACCAAGCCTTCCACAGCTAAGGGCAGGACCTAATTCTCTGTAGCACCTAACCTAACAGGGATTTCAGCACCTCTAGAAAAATCCTTTTGGCTATCTAGGCTTAAAATTGAATAAGGAGAGATATAAAATGTTATATTCTGTGATCCACCAAAGACAGCAGGCAGACTATGAGCAGCTTCAATCAGCCTCAGATCAAACCTCATCTCACAAATCTCAACAGCACTTTCTGATGCTCTCCAAGAGTGCCCACATCTGTGTTAATTATTGTGAGGGGAGGAACAAAGAGCCCCTGCCCAAAGGCCAGGGCAGGATGGGTGAGCTCAGAGCCAGCAGGGAGGAGCAGCAGCAGCACCAGAAAGGGGGTCTCCAAAAGGGGGGGGTCTCCAAAAAGAAGCCCAGATCTCAGAGATCTCCCCTCGCCGGGCAGGTGACTCAGCCTTTCCCAGGCTCTCGGTGCCAGCAGCCAATGCCTCTGCTGTTATAAATGCATCACTTCCAGCCCGGCCACAGGACCTGGGAAACATGCTCCAAACGCTGCCCCAGGGCCTGGGGGATGTCAGCCACAGGAGAGGGAATCAGTGGCTGCTGTCACCAAGGCTGGCACTGTCCCCACCGTGCTCCAGTCACTGCTGCGATTAGTGACCGAGCAGAGAATTCCCGGGTGCCCCAAGGAGCAGGAGGCACAGGGAGGTCCAGGTAGGAGGTTCCAGCTCCCTGAGCCTTTCCCAACAATTCCATGGCTCCCTGTGGTGCTGTGGCAGCCTTGTCACCCGGCTTGGGAACACTCCGTGCTGCCAGAGCCCAGCCCGTGCTCAGGGACATCCGTGGGACACAGAACAAACATCACCACCCTTGTTCTGTGCCCGGGGCAGCCCCAGAGCCCCGGCTCCTGCAGGGGCTGAGCTGAGAGGAGGGGATGGATTCAGGCACAAGCGCTGCCATGGGCACACCGCTCACCAAGGGCAAGGAAGTGCCTGCGTTTTGTGTTTCCCAGGTCTCTCCATCAGGAAACTACAGAGCTGTCGGTTTTGCCTTGGGTGTTTTGCTGTGCAGAGGTGCCCCTCTCTGCTAAGGCATCATTTCAGCTGCCATTGTTATGCTGATGACGAGCGGGTTCCTGCGAGATCCCAGATGACCCTGGAAAAGCAATTTCCTGTTTGATGAGATGCCGGAGTGACACCGAGTCTGGGATGTCTGAGACTCTCCTGCAGCTCTGATTAACATTTCACTCCTGGCTGTATTACACTGCCAGGTTGGATTTGCAGCCTCGGGCTCGCCCATGATCCAGAACCTTCTCCAGTTACTGCCTGGGCTGAACCCAGAAGTTTTGAACCAGAAATTTTTCTGTTCTTTTCTGTCATCTCTGAAACACAAAGATGCTCCCCCAAAGGAAGATGAGCTTTTAATTAATGCACATCTTGTTTGGACCAGGTTAATTCCTTCCTCACAGCCCCCCAGACTGTTCCCTGTGCATTGCTATACCACCAGCAAAATTCTGCAGCTGAAACCCTTCCCAACAGGAGCCAGAGCACATTGCATCAGCACTGACACCCATGCATCGCTCCTAATGAAGTTTCAGATTGATTTTCCTCCTCAAGGTGATCTGTGTTGGTACCTCCAGGCACATAAGGAAACTGATGGTTTAGAACAGTTTGCTCTAACAGGTTTTCTACAGCATCCTGTGACACAGCCATTGTTTGGGGAAGGTTGAGCTATTAAGGACCAAAACCTGAGAAAAAAAATATACTTACCAATGAATAGGAGCAGTGTTTCCTACATAACTGGCACCAACTGGATGTAGGATGAAGAGCGTCACAAAATCCTTTCTAAAGCCAAATTGTCTTTGCCATGAGAAAGCCTCTATTGTGCAAAGAGCTTTGGGAAGAAGATCTGCAATGGAGAGGTCCTGCTCCTGGACCCCACCAGCCTCTCCTCTCTGTTCCTCTTCCACAAACACACCCCCAGCAGCCCAGCTCTCTGCAGGAAGGGCAAGGAGCGAACAGCACGGAGGGGAAAGGGTAAGGTGACCAGGAATACAGAGAAGGATAAAGAGAGAACAGTCAAGACGAAAAATTTTCAATGCCGGAGCTTTACAGACTCAAAAAGTAAAGGGAAAAAAAGTTCAATTTCCACTGAAATGGAGCTAAGGAAAAACAAACATACAGAGTGAAATAAAAGAAGATAGAACAACACAAGCCAAAATATGAAAACAAACCACAGGTTAAAAGCTAAAAATGTTGTTATCATGATGGACAGGCATCCATCACAGTGACCTAACTCCAGTGACCTGCAGGGTGGGGGTACCCTGCCCTCTGCCAGGCTTTGCCCAGAGCATCTCCTCCACTGGCCACAGGAAAACTTCCAGGGTGATTTTACCATCCAGCTGATGGGCAAACATGGCCCCATGCAACCACCTTGTACCATCCTGAACATCAGAACTGACAGGTCATTCCAGTGCACTCATAGTATGACGTTAAAAAAGCAAGTCCAATACACACTCCCTCTACTACAAAAATGGCTTAATTTGAGGGAAGAAGGAACTTCATGCTATTTTCCCACCATAACTAGGCGCTTTTTTTTCCCTTTTGCAGAATGAGCTCCAAACTCTCATTACTGCTGGTCTAAAACATTTATTCCTGCCCACTCAAATCTGCCAAAAGAGAAATGAATCATATGTCAATAAAAGTTGGGGTCTTGAACATGTGCTTCAGAATTCTTTTCAGCGGCGAAAAATGCGAATGTGAGCCCAGCTCAGCGAGGCCTGCCAACTTCATTCATGGCAATTAAGCAAAGCCACACACATTTCAGGGGATATTTAAGGAGTGCAGAGTGTTCCTATGGGGACTGGACTCAAGAGCCTTTCCATGAGCAGCTACTGCATTTTAGAAAAGCAATAATTACCCTGCAAGAGAAAACCTCCCAGAACTACCAAGGATAAAGGATTTGGCAATACCTGCACTGACATTTTCCACAAGAAGTCCTTCGGCTCAGCTGCTGGCTCTGATGATGCATCAGGCAGCAGCTCCCTGTCTCTCTTTGGGCTCAATCCCCTCTTATATTTGGGTTGCCCCCAGACGAAGGGAGGAATGATGAATCTGACTCCATGTTCTCAGAAGGCTAATTTATTATTTTATACTATACTAAAGGGTACTATATTAAAGGGTACTAAACTATACTAAAGAATACAGAAAGGATACTTACTAAAATGCTAAAAAGATTATAATGAAAACTCATTACTCTTTCCAGAGCCTCGACACAACGTAGCCCTGATTGGTCATTGGGTCAAAACAACTCATACCAGAATCCAATGGAACAATCACCTGTGGGTAAACAATCTCCTAACACATTCCACACATGAGCAAAACATAGGAGAAGCAAATGAGATAACAGTTGTTTCCCTTTTCTCTGAGGCTTCACAGCTTCCCAGGAGAAAAATCCTGGGCAAAGGGATTTTTCAGAGAACATGAATGACACAATCCCCCTAAACACCAAACACAGACCCAAGCTCAGAAAGTGTTTCTGTGCAGGCACAACCTCCTGCCCAGGGCTTGGCTCCCAGCAGTTTGTAGCTCTGGCTGAGGGGACAGCTCAGCTCAGCTGCACTCGGGTTCTCTGGGCACCCACTGCAGGACAGTGCTGCTCAGCACCTCCTCACACCAAGGAAATGCTCTGCTTGTCACTCTCAGCAGCTCCATGAGCTGGTGATGGAGATACTCCTCCAACAGTGAGGAGCTGTACATCCCATCCACAGGCCTCAGGAGCTGATCTTGGTCCAGCTCCCAGAGGAACCAAGAGTTGTTGGCTGCAGAAGCTGGACCATGCCCACCTGGGAGGAGCTCACTGTACCTGGGAGACAGGTACAAGCTGACACTGCACGCACCAAAAGATTCCTGGCTTTCCCCAGCTTTGCAGCTCACAGGTGCTGGCACAGCCCTGTAGTAAGGCAGGTTCCAGCTCTGGGAGGAGGGAGATCAGTGTGATGGTGGGACAAGGATCTGGCACCTGCCTTTATCAGCACACTCTGTGTCAATGGCTCCCAGGTGGAGACAGCAAGTGCAAAGCAGATGTTCATCTTAGCTCGTGTCATTTGGCCACTTTCTCTGCTCTTTCACAGTGCCTGCCACCCTCCCACTCCCACCAGTATGAAGAGAAAACTTCTCCAGAGCTCCTGCCATCTGGATTCACTTTCCTCCATCTCTCTCCAGCTCATGATGTTTCTGTCTGTAAATTCTATAAAAAAACAAAATTCATGTATTTTGCGTCTTTCATCTTCACATATCACGTCTATGACTGTGTGTGTTTCTCTCCCTCCTGTTACTCTTTTCCAAGCACCTGCTTCAGCCTTTTCTCCTGTGGGGCTGTGGGGGTGCTGCCAGCTGCTGCTCCGTGCCACAGCCCCAGACTGGCAAATTTTCCTGACTGGAGATCAGAACTGCACCACAGTGGTTTGTTTGTGGTGCTCTCCAGGATCCAAGGATGCCTTCTGCCAAATAAAATGCAACTGCACGTAGATATTTATTTCTGTCCCTGCCTATCAGCATCTCTCAACACAAAGCACACTTCAGCAGGCTCAGGTTCAATCCAACAAGAAACTGATAAAGGCTGTCTGTCCCTCAGCTAATCAAGTAAAAAAGTGAGAAGTATAAAAAAAATTGTCAGCATGTCAAATCTATCATTCCACAGGCAGAAGGTTCCAACTAGTATTAAAAAATCCCTCAGAAATTTCTAGCACAAACATCACTGTTACTGAAAAACATTAAAATGTATTTTTTCAAAGCAATAAGCTTTATTGTTTTACTTCTCCCAAGATTTATCTTAACCCTTTGATCAATTAATTTAATCACCACTAGGATGAAACGTGCCTTATTCAAGGAACTTTAAAAATTTTATCATTGAGAAAATATGGGAAGATGATGCCAAACATCATCCCTGGATGTCCTGTATAAGCACCGTTGATCCTTTTACAGTTGCAGTCTGCCAGCAGAGGTAAAATCAGCAAAAAGGTATGAAAGGACCACTTTACTGATCAAAGTGTGGAGGAATTTTTGCCTAAGTTCTTCCATATACGAGCAAGGGGACGAATGCAAAAGGCTTTTAAGCCTGTGCATTCAAACGGAGTTTTGTCTTTCTCTTTCCTTTTATAAATATCAGAAATGCCAACTTCTGCATAAATAATTTATCTTGAATGCTGGTGAAGCAGACAGCACTGCTGAAAACAGCAGCAGCTTTCAATGAAACTTTGGAGAGGGGGAAAGGAAGAGCTGGCTCCGAGCTTGGCACATGAAGGCAGAGATGATCTTTTCTAATCAAGGTCTGTATTAGCTGTGGAATGAGTCCATGTTACTCATAAAGAGATGCAAAATACAGAGAAGTATTTATCATGCAAAAGTAGGGAGCAGGGGGAGAAGCAAAATTGCATGGTGGGAATCACAGCAGGACAATGGGATGCAAAGACATGCCCTACATAGAACACACATTCAGGGACTCCATGATTTTGACTTGTGCACGACTTGCAAAACTTTCCTTCCTTGCCTGAGCATTGTTGAGGCTAATCCCTCAACACTCCTGCCTCAGGAAATCAGCTGGCTCTCCTGCAGTTACCTGGGGCCCTGATCCTCCTCCCCTTTGTACAGTGCAGCAGGTCTGAGCAGAAAAGGAAAGTGCTCCCAGCCCCTCTCCAGCCCCAGCCGGCTTCAACTCCAAACACTGCCGGGGCTATTCCCCTTCCACGAGTGTCTGATCAGAAATTTCCACTCCAAATCAGACTCTTGAGCCCACAATGTAAAACAGCAGTGAGGCCAATGATTTACTGCTTTTTTCATCCAGAATCTCTGGCTATAGCCCTCTTCTGCGAGCACCTAAAAATCAAAGAAAAAGTGAACCATCCAACAGCGTTTAATTCAGCAGAGACTCCTTGGAAATTACAATATGTGAGCTGGGAAAGAATGGGGAGAGGCAAGTTTGTTACACCAATCTTCCTGTCCTTAGTACAACGCTTGAGATGCTGTTCACATTATGTTCTTCTCTTGGTTTTTCATAGGGCTCTGTGCCTCAGCTACGTGGGTGATACCACTAGTGGCAAAGTTGGAGGGTAACCACTGTTCCTGGCTGCAAAGCTCAGATCTTCCACTGAACCTTTTCTCTCAGCCTTTTCTGAGAACAGAGGTGAAAAAACACAGACCCTCTGATCTCCTCTTCCCATCCCACTGAATTTCTGGCTGAAATGCCCAAAATGCATGCAACGCTCCACTTGCATCAGACAAATACTTATGGCAAATTTAGTTCCTTCAGGGACCTGATGAAAACAAGTCTACCACTCCTTTGCAGATTGTTGCTAATGCATTATGGCACAGGTCTGGATGGATTTCATCTTTTACATGTTTTATTGAATCAAATCATTACTGAAGTGGCACCAGCAGCTCCCCTCACATCCTCAGAGCACAGCAATGACCTGGGTGGGACAATGTCACAGCATTCCTCAGAAGGGCTGCAGGTCACTGCAGTGACAGGAAACACCTGCCCAAAGGTGCAGACTTCCAGAGCAGCCTTGAGTTGTTCTTGTTTAAGCTGACACAGGATCTTTGCTCGTGACTATAAAGACAGCTCCTCTACCTCACACTGTGAGTTATAAAACCAGTCACAGGCCCACATAATCCCAACCCAGCAGATGCTGTGTTAACAAGATGACAATTACTAATTAGAAACAGCATTACTTGCCAATAGGCAAAGGAACCACACACACACAAAAACCCCCAAAACAGCAAGAACTGTGGCAATAATCTGATAAATTCTGTTACCTGAGAACTAGGCACAAGGGCTTTCCACCAGTGTCCACCTTTCACAAGGTCGACATCGCTCAAGGGCATTGACACTTTGCCAATAACACAATGGCGTGAGAATTTGTCAAAATCCACTACAGTTAAAAGCAGAGTTCTTCTCTGGGCCTCTAAAAAGGGGATTTCAAATGTGTACCTCTCCTCAAACACCGGGTTCTGCGTTTTGCGCTTCACTCCGGTCTGCTTGGAGTTCTTCTGGTCAGGAAGGAGGCAGATCTTCACATAGGGGTTGGAGTGAGCCATGTCTTGCCTTGAACCATCATAAGAAATTGGAGGAGGCAGATCTTTAGCCTCAATGACTCTCACTATTAGGTAATTATGCAGCAGATCATACTGTGTGCTAAAATGCAGCATGCCCAGCTGGTACTTGGACAAGATCTCCTCATCTGTCAAGGAGTCCATATCATCACTATTTGAGTCAAGAGAGTACAGCCTTGGTTCAAATTTTCTAAAATAGTCATCTGGGGTGTAGGTTTTCCGCAGGATAGTTGGCTGAACTATTTCTTTCTTAGCTCCAATTATTCCAAACTCGATGGGTTTGATGTCAATTAGTGGAGAACTTGGCCTCCTCGACTCCAGACCTGAATGAGAGAAACACACAAATATGATTGTTAGAAAGTGCAATAAAGCAATGACAGGTGCTCATCAGCTTTGGGTGCTCCTATTCTGTGTCTGTGCAATGCCAGCACAGGCTCCACAGTGGGGTTTTCCCCCTTTTCCTGCCCACAATTAACAGCCTTGCTGAAGCACAAGCTGGCCTGCACTCCTCCCTCCCTGTCCATCTGCACATGCAATAACCCCCCTTGTGCTTCAGCAAGAAAAACAGGGCTGGCCCCTTCCACTGCTCTCCTGCAAAACAGGATGAGCTTTCAACCAATGTGCCTTCAACCTGACTTGGTTCCCTGTCCAAGAGATGAGAGAGCAAGCAGTACTGATTTCCTGGCCCAGAAGAATTGCATTGCTGGTGGAAGGAGCCCTTACTTGAGATGCGGCGCGTGAGGCTGTAAGCGGAGCGAGACGTGTCCGAGGACGAGCGCCTTCTGTCAGGGGAAACATCCTGCAGAGTGGGAGGCAGCTCGCTGGTTGCATTATCAGAGTCTCCATCTTTGTCTTCATTTTGGCTGCTTATCCTGTTGTAATGAGAGACCTTTGGGTGATTCAAGCCAGTACAAGGAGGATATACAGGATAACAACATGTTCTGGTGTTCTGGGCTGGTCTGGGGTGCTCGTCCCTCGATGCTCTGGGGTATCTCCTGATCAGTGTGGCAAGCAAAAGGCTGAGCAACTGACTTCAGATCCATGTAAAAAACAGATTCTTGACCTTTCTGCCTGTCTTTTAAACAGTTTTATCAGTATTTCAGCGTGACACAGGCCACTGAGGCACATATAACTCAGATGCTCATCGGAAATATTATGCTGTCATCTTATTGCAAAGCTCCCATACCTTCTTGGGGATTTCTCATAGGCAGCTCCTCACAGCACTGACTCCTTCTTCCTCAGAGCACAGCCAACAAACTCCAGCTCTCTCCTCACCCAGCTCACCCACTCTTTTACAGCACTCATCCTCACTGGACACAGCTGTGGCCTGTAAAGGACAGGCCTGTTCCTAATCTTTGGTGATTAGTACAGCTGCAACTCCTCAGGGGTGAGATTACCTTCTGCATTATCTTCTACATATCTCTTACCTTCTGCACTGTCTTTATTTTCTTACGTTCTATCCCCCCACAATATTATACTTCTCTCTAAGGAAAGAAAAAATCAAACCAAAACCCCACAAACCTCAAACAGTAGCTTCCTGCTGTAATTCACAGCTACACTTTGGAAGCACAGACTTCACTAGGAAGGAGCCAGCACAGAAAATCACCATGCTCAGAGATCCCAAACCTACCACACCTCCTGGTAAAACATGGCAGGTTTGCCAGCTTCAAAACTTGATCTTACAGACACAATTCATTATTTGCTATTTATTTATTTGCTATTTATGCCTTTTTAAATATTTGGCTGCTTTTTATCCACTTCTATAAACCAGATGTGGTTCTCAGCAGACAATAATTGTACTGCCCAGGGATGTTGGTGGGAGCAGGGACTTTGGCAGGATCTAAATGACAAAGAAAGTTTTGTAGCATCTTGGAGAAGACTCCACAGAAGGCTGGCATCAAAGAGAAGTCCACATATATACATTTAAACAAACTGAAAGGGGAGTTACATGTACAGACAGGTTGTTTTTATCTAAAACAACATTCTGGTTAAAAACCCCAACACGTCCCAGCTGCAAAAAAACTCCTGAAAGAAGTGAGGATCTCCCAGCTTTGACAGAAAGCAGGGCAGGAGCAGACAGTGACAACTGCAGGAGGTAAAGTCTGCAGCTGTGTGCTCAGAGGGGAGTGCTGCTGATGGAAATGGAATCACACAATGGCTCCATGACGTGTGGTGCATCCTGCAGAACAGCCAGGCCCCCAGACAGAAAACAGCAGCAGATCACAAGGAAAGCATCAGCACAGAATGAGCAAAGCAAAGGGGAATTCTGTGTGAATTTTGCTTCCAAGCCACCCTTTCTATGTGCACAGCTCAGCTGGGTATAAATGAAATATATTGAATCATTTTCATTAGTAACCAATGACTGGAGCAGAGCAATTGATATATTCTGCTGAAAGCAGTAAACTTGCATAAAAGCCCAACGTGCATTAAGAAAACAAACCAACCCCCAAAACCAACTGGAAATTCTTATCCAAGCCACAAAGTTCACAGCAGGCTCATGCAAATTTCACCAAGTCAGACTCACACAACTCATCCACACTAAAAAAAAAAAAAAAAATCTGTGAATAATCAAAACCGAGCCCTCTGCTAAAAGGGGTGTACAATATTTGCACAGCTCTGCAGCCCATTAAAGGCAGTCCAAACCATATAGTTTGATAAATAATCAGTACTTGGAATACAAATAGCTTTTTCATGCCTAAATGCAGGTCCCCACAATCACAGGTGGCATTTGGATATGCTTGTGTTTGAGAAGCAAATGCACAGAGCAAGGCAGGGTGAAAAGGGAATCAGGAAGAGAGGCATTAGGGATGTTCTACAATGGGTAAACGTAATAGTGAGTTAATAACATACAGATGACCTTTAGTAAGGAAATTGCTGCTGAGCCACAATAATTTTTCCTCAAATAAACTTTGGCTCTGGTTAAAGCAGCTCTGTTTCTGTTTAATCTGAACCTTTGGAAAGAGGAGTCGTGTCCTGATTTCAATTCAGTCTCACAGTGTGCACTGTTTATCTTTGGGGTTTGTGTAGAATATTCCATAACAAGCAGCTCAAACATCCACCCTCATTCCCAGGCCATTTCTGCAAGGACCAGGGTGGAAGTGTTCCTCATGAAATAACAAAAGTCACCATGCACTCAGGTCATTGCAACTGGACTCATTGCAAGAATTTTTCCCCCCCTAAGTTGCCACTGCAAAAAATTCAGAAAGTGAGAAAAATCCATATTCTCCCAAGAGGAGGGGCTTAAACTTGCAGCTTTATTGTCCACTCCTGAATTTCCAGGACAATGAAGTGTCTCAGAGCTGCCAAAGGGAAAACCTGGGGCCAAAATAGAAAGGATGGGTCATTAACCACAGGCATTTATATGTTTGCTCATTCACCAATGAGGACCATAAAAACAGTTTTCCCCTAGGGAGTGGGTAGGAAGGTGAGGAAGGCACAAATTGCCTTTTACACACAAGGTGAAGAAGGCACCAATTGCATTCTGCATCACACCAGTGTCTCAGGCCCATGAAGAATAGGCAAGATGGAAAGACCTCAGCTGAAAACGTAGATCTATTTTTAAAACAGTTCCAGGCTGCAAGCAAGGAATACAATAAATTGATTTGTTCCCAAATTCAAAGCATGCATCTAAATGAAAAATAAGGTGACGTCAAACCTGTTTTTCCTTGTAGGGGCTTCCACTAAATACAAAATCCCCCTCTCCAAAAATAAGAGAGGAAAGGAAAAAGAATGAGGGATTCAACTGGTATACACATATATCTGTGTATTAAAAACATTAAAAACCTTATTCTAAGAACAAGTCCAAATTCTTACTCTGAGTAACTAACCCATCTAACTCCAGAGATCATTCCCTACATGCAAAAATGCATATAGAGATATAAAAATATAAGATCAACACAGTGAAAACAGAATTCTTCTTTGGTTTCTGAATTCTGAGTCAACATGGGGTCATTTCCACCTTAAACATGCACACAAAAAGCTTGGGTCTCCTATTTGCCAACAAACAAAATATACCAAATCTGGCTCCTGCCTTTTACTTTCTTTTCCTCTTTACCTTCCAGACCCTTGTTCCTCTACAGGCTCATTTTCTCCCCTTCTCCTCTCAATCACATCTTAGGGAGAAGCAGAGGACCTATCTCCTCTCTCCCTTTGTCCTCCCCACTTAAGTGGTTTTTGTGCTCCCTCACCATTTCCCAGCAAAGCCACCCTGGAAGCACAGGGCACCATCACCTTGCCTGGCACCACTCTGGGTCCACGCCTGCTCAAGAGGAGCCCACAGCATCTTCAAGCAAGCAAAGCCTCATCTGCAGCTGATCCACCACTGTGTGCCACAGGCACCCTCAGAGATCACAGGTGAGCAGGGGTGTCACAGGAGTGGTGACTGCAGTGACCCTGGGGCATGGCAGCACCCAGGTCTCCTGTCCTGTGCCCTCCTCTTTGGTGCCTGCTGCCCCTGTCAGGCTTCAGCTCTGGGAATTCACCTCCTCTCAGCATGGAGCAGAACAGGGAGACCCCAATTGCACCAAATCACCCAGAGCTGGATGGAAAGATGGGAACATGGCCTGGGCTGAGGTCACAGGGACCCTTCACAGGGCGTGAGCATCTGTGGGTGAAGCTGAAAGTGCAACAGGGTTGAAGAACTGGGTTGTTTTTCACCAAAGAGTGCTGTCCTCTGCTTATGGCCATTCCATGAAGTTATTGTAGGGGCTCTCAGATGGAGCAGGACCAGGGAGAAACAATACCGGCTGCAGAGAGCATTTTATGAGTCCAAAGGTCTCCATGTTCTCTGCCCATGGCAAAGTCCAACTCATCTGCAAAGCCACCATGAAGCTGAGATTTGAGATGATAAGAACAGGGCTCCAGCACTCACATCAGCCCTTTAGCCAGACAGAAGAATCCAAGAGCCAAAAACTTCACCCTGGTACAATCACTCCACACCCCAAAACACACAGGATGTCCCTTCTGCTGCTCAGCACAGCAGATAAGCTCTGAATCACCCTGTCCCCACAAGCCCAGCTCCTTGTTCCCAAGATGTAATTGCTCCTGCACCAATCTCTCCACGTCCAATACTGCAGCCTCATCACTGTGCTCTCCTGTGCGTGATGCTCTCCTATTTAGCATTGATTTTGTTTCCATTCCCCATTAATTGCAGGTGAATCAGTTTCTGAGCATATATCAGACTCTTAAATATGCTGCTCCACATCTAAAAACCACTCTAACACATCCTGAACAGCTCTATTTTTATTGCTTCAGTATTAATTACCACCCTGTTCTACCTGAATTCAAAAGAGTATGTGGACAAGACTGAGATTTAAACATGAGAAGATTTATTTCATGCATCACCAAGACATGACCCTTTCAGAGCTGACACAGCACAGACTCACAGGAGAAGATAAAATTACCTGAGTGCCTCAGTGCCCAGGTACCATCACAGGATGCACTGAGCAGGCCTCTCCTGTGCCCCAAGTTCTGGACATGCTGAAGCAGTGTCCATCAAAGGGTCTGCTCCACAAAGCCCAGCCCAGCTGACAAAACAGCCACTAAACACCAGAGAGCTCTGCTCCCTTCCTGGTTTCCCTGCTGCCTCCACAGGGTCACCTCTGTGCTGCAGACTCCTGACTGAGAGGGAGTAAAAGAGGGAAGACTTCACTGACTTCCTTTGTAGTGGATTTGCAAACACACCAATCAAAGCTCCAGATAAGACCTGGTGCTGTGGTTCATTAATGATTTGAGAAGAAATTCTGATGAGTACTATAGTGACTCAGGAGATCAAGTCCTGCTGAATGAAACTTTAAATGAATTTCCCCTTCAGAGCACAGAGGAGCCATGCCTTTCATCTGCCTATATGATAACCACCTTCATGCTAGGATAAGAAAGTATTTCTAAACAACCTCATCAGCATTTCAGCCAAGCTGAAGTGCTCCAAAGGGCTGGTCCATTTGAAGAGGAAATAGGACTGAAGATGAAAGCCCAGCCCCAGCCCAGGCCACCTTTAGAGAAGGGGGCACAGCTAAACTAGTTATCCTTGTTATGCCAGCTTACAAAACAACTTCTGTCCTACCCACCAGAAACAGTTTTTACAAAGACTAACCTTGCTGTCTGAGTTAACAGAGCTGCCCTTTTTCACCATGCCAGGAGTAGCCAGCATTCCCACCCTCAGGAGGTTCCTGCTCTCTAAGTGGCACCCTCTGAGTGTCCCATTGCAATTCACATCAATCCTCTTGGTTAAAGCTAGGAAATCATGTATCTAAACTTACAGCCAGGCTGGAGTTTGAGCAGGAAAAGGTCCCAGGATTTCAACTTCATCTTCATTTGTTTGGCAACAGCTACAGTCAAAACACTTCTGACAACAATTCCTGCAAGTCCAGCGGCACAGCAAGAGATCCGAGAGGCGAGCGAGCAGACCCTGCAGCCATGGCAAACCAGAGCACAAGATTACAGCCCATCAATAGCTATTGAGAAAAAACAGCTGTATTTGTGTTTGTGTTTCTGCAACAGAACATTAAGAACTGTATTTATTTCATCTATACCAACAGAGAAGTGCTATGCAGTTACCAGCCCAACCCCGTGATGCCGTAACAAGGCAGGAAAATGAGCATTCTCTGCAGGTATTTTCCCCTCTAGTAGCAGTGTATTATGTAGGTTGGCAAGAGGGTGATTTACAAAGCACTATGGCACAGCAATGTGTTGGAGTGGAAACATGCATATTCCTCCACACACATCAACAATCTAATAGATCAGCAAACATACAACAGAAAGAATTAAAACCAGAAGGTAAGTGAAAGCTTCGATTTAATCCATTATTTAATTAACACAGTAATGTGAACACACTTCATCCCTGTAGATGTCCCAGTAATATTTGTACAATCCATACACATGGAGCATTACAGCCCAACAAACTCAACACTAAAATGGATTAGCCAGAGCACACTATCCTCATGCTTCTGCTCTGCTACCATGATTAATTTAATGAAGAACCTCCAATGATATCTTTTAGAAGAACAGTTGACCCAGAAGAGTCTCTCATTTCTCAGGTTTCTGGCAGCACCACTTGTACCCGGGCTGTGTCAGCTCCCCTGTGGCCCCATTTCCACACCATCCCCACAGCCTTCCCCCCGCTTCAAAGCTCTGCTTGGAGAGGAGCAGAGAGCCAAACCTCAGCTCATTTCCCACCCACACCAGCCCCAGTTCCTGCTGTTCATAAGAGGCTTCATTAAGCAGCACAAGGGCTCTGTAGGAGACACACAGCTGCAAGGGCACAGCACCTGCACCCAGGTCAAACTGCTTTACAGCTGTATGTGACCTTGAGATGCTCCTGAGAAACTGCAGAAATAAAGTGTATGAGAGATTCTCCATGCTTATCTCCCCAAAATACTCCAGACATTTGCAGTATTCATGAGTGTGGACCACATGGAAGGGTTTCCTCAGAGGAACCTGATCTGCAGAGAAGACTTCACAGGAACATGGCTTTTTGCTACAGTAAAACACACATTTCTTTCCATAAACAAAATCTGGGCACTGCAAACCAAAAAATTACCAGCCCAAAATGCAGTGCATTACTTATATCTAGGACATCAGTAAAGAGTCAGAAAACACGAGACAATCCCCTCAGGATGGAGCAAGGAGACAGAGCGGGGAGTGAATCATCAGATTAACTCACCTCATTTATTGGTTCCAACTGTCCTTTTAGACATCCAGGATGAAGCAAAGGGGAACAAAATGAAAAAGACAAAAACAAGTTAGCAATGCTCAAACAACTTTAAATTTTCTGCCATGACATGCCCCAGCCTGGGATGAGTTTGAAGTACAAGACAGCACCTTGTAGATGTTAGAGGAAGGAGAGGTCTGACTGGGCATCAGCTTCTGCTATTTCTAATCTTTCCCTATAAAGCTCCTTCTGCTTCTCCCTTCTCATAATCAAAACTCCCAAACCCATTCTGAAGCATGAAAATCCTGCTCATTGCTTCTTGCTAATGGGTACCACATGCAACCACTTATTTTGTTTTCTTCAGTAACCTGACTCTAATTGCAGCAACTACTTGCTGCTGACAGCAAACCATATCCAAATTTTTCAGCAGAAAAAAAAGGCTTTTCTCCACATTCAGCCCATATCAGTGGAGTTCCAATGCCAATTCACTAAAGCAACATTTCTAGGAAGGGGTACAGACTGAATACTCTCCATTGCATAGACATCTCTGGGCACCTTCAGCCTCAACCTCAGATGTGACATGAACACAAACCTCAGAAGTTAAAGGCTTGAGTCCCACACTCCCATTCAAAAATCTGCACTGCAGACACCTCCCCCAAGCCACAGAGAAAATCTACAGCAGATGAAGAAGGCATCACAAACCAGTTTTTTATTCACAAAGCCACCCTTGGAACTTTATATACATATATAATGGACCCATTTCCTTTGGAGACTCACTAGCATTTCTGATACCTGCTGAAATATCTTATCTATTGCATTCCCTTAATAATGTCTAAAAGTTTCCTATTTGCCCTGGCAGTATTTGTATATGGGGAATCCCTAAAAAACACCACAAAACCAATACAAAACCACAGAACAAAACAATACCAAAAAAACAAAAACCACAAAAAACTCCATCCTACTCTTCCAAATGTAGAAATTGGTTCCTAGCTTTATGCTCATGACAAGTAGCCTTTTCTGAAGAAGCTGGGATGCAGAAGTTGCCTTTAGTTCCAAGAACTCTTCCATGGACCACGTTTTGGTGCAAGCCTTCCTTTTAAATTTCTTGGAATCCAGTGCTTGTCAAAAAAGCCAGCACTTGTTAGGAGCAGTTAAAAGACTAGAAGAGCTGTGGTGCAGTGAGACAAGACTGTGATTACAGATACCCATGGGCCAACTGTTTAAGAAAATGCTAAATGGCTAAAAGGGCTTTATCATTCCTTATTAATGCAAAGTTGCAGCCAAAGCTCCAGTGGTTTAGCAGAGCTGCAAGGAGGATATTTAAATTGCTCTAAAACAAAGCGGCTGGATCGGTGCCATGCGATCGAAGGCCGAGCACGTGTCACACAAAGAGAGGGATTTTCCAAACAGCCCACGGGGACACGGCAGGCTCAGAGCCAAGAGCCCTCCTGGGCACCACGGGTCACAGGAGGCCAGTCCTATGTGCCACCAGCCCGAGGAGACACAGCCACCCCGAGGGGACACGGCCATCCCAAGGGCACAGAACCATCCCGAGGGGACACGGCCATCCCACAGTACCAGGACAGAACGAGCCTGTGGCCATCCCCAAATGGGAGGGCAGGGGTAAGGACTGAGGGTGATGGTGCTGGAGAGGTAAACAAGTCAACAGCAGCTGAAATGCAGGGGCCCATGAAAGGAAAGCAAACACGACCACCTGGTCACCCACCTCGCTGGCACCAGGCAGGAGGGGCAGGGCTGGGGAAGAGCAGGGGCCTGGGGAAGGACAAGGGCTCTGGGGAAGGACAAGGGCTCTGGGGAAGGACAAGGGCTCTGGGGAAGGACAGGGGCTCTGGGGAAGGACAGGGGTTCTGGGGAAGGCTGTGGCAGCAGGCTGGCGCTGGGGGATCCCCGGGAGCACAGCAGCTGCCATGTGCTCAGCAACCCCTGGAGAACGGCTCAGTCTCCGGGGTCAAGGAGGCACCATCATGCTCTGCCACGTCATCCCAACTGGCCGAGCACAGAACAAGCCAGATGGGAGTCTCCAGCACGAGTGAACCCTCACCAAGGGCGAGGCTGGGGGCAGGGCTCCATCGCCACGACCTGCTGCAGGGCCCCTGGCTGGGGGTTACCTGCTCCAGGTTAGCACAGCCACCAATCCCTGCCCGGTCCTCAGAGCAGCGACAACAAACCACCGTGGCAGTAGCCCCGAGGATGCTGCAGCAGCAGGGTGGGGTCCTCGCTGGTCACAGACCGCGTTTTGCCCCCGCAGTGACACCCCAGGAAAAGCTCGCAAGCTCCATCGGCAGCGGACAGCGCAGCCTGGGGACAGTGCGGTCCCCTCAGCCACACACCCCCCCACCATCCCACCGTGACTGACCCCGGTGTGGGGATAACGGGGTGTTGCTGATGCCCTGCTCCGCACCCCCCTTGTACCCACGGGCCCCGACGGCCGCGCTGCTGGAGGCCTGCCCGGCCCCGCTGGAGACCCCGCCGGGCCGGGGGGCGCCGGGAGCCCCGAGCCTCGCAGGACATCCCGGGCGGGCTCCACCCGCGGCTGCTCCGGCCCGACTCCCGGACAGCTCCCTCAGCATCCCCGGGGCGGCGGCGGCTCAGGGAGGGGAGCGCGGGGCACGGCGGGGCGGGCGGAGGGGACACGGCCCCGCGGGATGGGGCACGGGGGGCGTCGGTAGCGGGGTCGGTACCAGCGCCCGCCCGGCTGGAGATGCCCCCCCCCCCGGCTCCGGCTCGTCGCGAACCGGGCGGCTGCGCTCGGGGCAATGGCTGGGAAGCGGGCGGCTCGGGGGTCGCTCAGGGTCTGACCAGCCCGACAAAAATTCAGCCCCACAGTGCAGGGAGAGCCCATCCATCCATCACGGCGCAGCCCGGGCTCCCCGCAGCCCCCCCACCCCGCCGGTGCCCCCCGCCCGCCGGACCGTGCCCAGGCTGGGGCGGCCCATCGAATCTCAGTCTGCCCGCGGGGTCAGCATCCTCCTCCCTCCAAGACATCCCTGTGCGGGATCGGGACGGGCTTCCTCGTCCCCGGGGCCATCCCGCTTCCCCAGCAAAGAAAGGGCCCGAGGGCTGCTCGCCAGCCCCGCGGGGATCCTCTCCTGCCCCGCTGTCTCGCTATCAACAGCTGCCGGCCCGGCTCCTGCCCCGGCCCCGCCTGGCCCCTCGCCGGGGGCTGCTGTCGCCTCCGGGAACTCCTCCCCAGAAGTTAACCCGAAGTTGCGCACCCGCACCGGGCGCGGAGCACGGGGGGGCCCCGCTCCCGTCCCGCAGCCGCCCCAGAGACCCCCCCATGCCCGGGCATCGCCGCCGCCCCGCTCCGCACGCACCTGGATGTACGCCATGGCTCCGCGGGGCTCCGCGGGCGCGCACGGCGCCTCCGCCCGCGGCCCCACCCGCGCCGCAGCGGCACCGCCCCGGGGCGGGGGACGGGGCCGGCCCCGGGCAGCGGCGGCTCCGCGGCCGCGCAGGCACCGGCAGCGGCAGCGGCAGCGCGGGCCCCGCCGCCCCCGCGGGCGATGGGGCGGGCGGCGGGCGCGGGGCGGGCGGCTCCCCCCGGCCCGGCCCTGCCCGCGGAGCCTCCGCGGGCCCGCAACAGGTCCGCCGCAGCGCGGGCGAACACTGACCTCCAGAGGGCCCCGCGCGGAAATTCAGGGATGCGAAGCCCTCCTGGCCCCCGGGACACGGCGCGGGAGGTGCCGGTGCAGGCGAGACACGGCGGGGCAGCTGCGAGCGGCGGCCGCGGCTGATAAAGCGATTTCACAGCAGCGCTTTGCCGCGAAGAGTTCGCTGGATGAGAAGGCACACCTGAGTTTCAAGACAGATGCGGTGGTTTTGTGAGCTCGAATGAGCAAAGTCAAAACGTACAAAGTCACACCTTCCCCAGCTGAGACGAGGAGCTGGAGCGAGCTTGTAACCCACAGAGCACAGTGAGCATCCTGTCCCTGCCTGATGTGTTGGGTCCAGCCAGAGGCAGGGTGGGTGGGAACGTGGTCCAGCAATGGGCAAATCCCACCACGGGGGTTGTTGGACCTGGAGAACTCAAGTAGCAAAACATTCCTGAGGTCAAACTCTCGAAAGGGAAAGCACAGGAAAAGTGGAGCTTTTTGGCCACGCTCTTGATCACCACCTTGGGGGCTTCCCAGCATCCTGGTGTAAGCAAAGCCCTCGGCTTTGGAGGAAGCTCAGGCTACACTTCTGGCACCTTCCTGGTACATTGATTCACACGAAACCCTGGACAGAGGCAGAGAGGCAGCAGCTTCCACCTCAGCCCAGCTGGGCAGCCAGGGCACCTCCCTGACTCCAAACAGCTCTGAGTCACCACATTTCAGTGCACTGTGGTGAGTGGTGAAAACAGCTCCTTCTCTGGAGAAAGGGACACTACAGCTTCAGACATTGGCCAGCCTAAGAGCACTGTGGCTGCTGCTCCCTGTGGTAAGGAGGGAGCATCTGGGCCAGGATGTCTTTGGAAAGCTCTTGCATTACTGATCTCATTTAATGGCCCTTTTAAGTTCTCGTTGAATTCAATGAAAAACTGCCATTGACTTCCGTGGAAAGGGCCAATACTCTGAATTTTTAAAAAAATGAACTCTCTGTTCTCCCCAGGGAGAGCAGCTACTGCTTTAGACGAATAATTATCACAGTGGAGATAAGCAAGAAAAAAGCCTGTAGTGCTTGCTTGTTTCAGGCAGTTTTGAACATATGATTAAGTGGTGGTACAAGTTATTTGTCAATTTTTGCTCTGCAATTCTTTTTAATTCCACTTCTTTCCAAGTGCCAATGTTTAAAATGTCAACCTTTACTTGACTATTGTTGCTCTTTTCACGACTGCCTTGATGCAGCTTGCAATAACCAAATGCACAGATTTTCTTTTTATTTTTTATGTTGCAGCATAATGAGGAGAGAGGCTTAAGCTTTCAGACAGATTTTTTTTTTGACTCCTTAAAGGCAGAATGCTGTGAGTCACAAAACTGTGGCAGGCACTACACAAACATTATGTGAGTGTTTGTACTTATTCCTTTAAAAACTTACAGAAGAGAAAGATCAAATGCTGCATCACTTCACAGTGACTTTTTTGGCTGACACATACAAAAATTAGGAGCCAAAAAAGAAGAGCAAAAGAAGTTTATATGGGGAGTCACCAATACTATTGATTTTTACATGAGAGGAATGCCCTCTTTCCCCCTTCTCGTGCTTTGGCAGCAGCTTGTAGCACAAAGCCATGAGATACATGTGCTCCCCTTGCACACTCATACATATACATGCATTTAAGTGCTTTTTACATCATGGCATGAAGGCTTTTAGATGATTTTCTCCCAGCAAACACATTCACTAAGCAAGCACAGCTCTAACCCAAGGAATATGACAAGGATTCAAAACAGTAGACAGGTGGTTATTGTAAAATCTAATTTCAAATCTGCATATGGCTGATGCTCTGATTAAGCTCTGCTCCTCCAGCACTCAGAATAAACAGATCCATTTGACGTGATGACAACATAACCTTTGGATGTCCTTTACTGTGCACGCTCTGTGTGTGATAAGACACATTCCATACTTCCCACATGTAATGGCTGTGATGCAGATGGCCAGGCTTGCAAATGCAGGATTTTTTAAGCAGAAAACTAGGAAATGAATACTGCTTTTGCAGAACATGATTTTATGGCAGATTTCTATTCTTACTAATACACACTGGGAATAACATCAGCTCCATCCAAAGCACGCACTCGAGTCGTTACAACCAGCCCAGCAAGCAGCAAAATCTACCTCCAGCACAGCAAATCAGCCCAGCAGCTTCCCAGACAAACCAAACCAGGGATGTTGGTGTTCAAAATGCCATGCCATGCCCAAACCTACCCAAATACTTTCAGCCTCTTTGTGCCTGAAAGTTAAGAGAAAAGAGCATCACTCTGAAAAAGTAAAGAAAGCAAAGGAAGGCAATCTGATGGCTGTTTCAGAGCATTTCTATTTGAATCCTACCAAAGCAGTTCACAGTGCTTTCTGCTGCAAGGGGCAAGCAAGAAGAACAGAGGCTATGCTAGGTTAAGATGAGGTGTCTTCCTCTCCTGTTCTTTTACCAAATCCTTATTACCACCACTCGAGCCTGCTGGAATAGCCAGCTACCACTCTGCCAAAAAATAAGCTTCTTATCTCCAGATGTTTTTATAAATGGCAAGCCACTGTAGCTGATGCTTCCCACTGCTGGTGGCAGCTGATAAAGGTCCAGCTTCTCTTGTCATTACAGAATTGACTTCATTTCCTTTCAGCAGCATCCCTCCAATAAAGGTACCTGCAATTAACTCTTCAGAACCATCTCTAGCAACATTTGTCTCTTTACAGGCTTCATGGCAATGCAGTTTCTTTCCTTGTGTGATTTTGAGGCTTTTTTCTGCCTTGGGTTTGTACTCTGAAGGGGCAAGTCCAGGAGGTTTTGTTCAAGAAGTTCTGGGCAACCAGGAGCAGGACTGTTTCCTACAGTCTTTCAGCAGCAAGGATTAGCTTTGGCTTTGCCACAGGGACCTGTATTTATTCTAGCTCTATGACTGACTCCGTGGCAGGGGCAGGGAGTGCCTGAAGTGAGCTGAGCTGAGCTCTGTGCCTCCTGCTGATGGCAAAGCTGCAGGCTCAACCCTGCTGGCTGCCTCCCAGGCTCACGTGCTGCTCCCTTCAATCCTTTCTCCCAAACTCTCACTGGGCATCGTGCCCAGACAGCTCAGTCTGTAGTGGAAGGTTCCCCCCCTCTCCAACATCATTCCTGCTGTACTTCAGGGATCAGCAAGAAGCCTGGGCTCCAGTGCCTCTGTCTCAGGCTCTGGTCCCTTGAGGCATGAGAGAGTCACAGCAGCTGATCTTGTGCCAGTGATGATGCAGTTTCCAGCAGGAACTGGGCTGACATCAGTGTGACAGACACAGATTCCAGCTAGTGACAAAAGGGGAAGGTGCTACAACCCATTTCCATGACTCACCCAGCTTTTGGTCTCAGCTGCCTCTAAATCAGCTCAGCAGCACCAGGGACACCTGTGTGTCTGCGTGATGTGGAGTCAGGGCACCATTGCCAGGGGCCAACTGCTCTGTGGATTTCGTTGCATTTCCTTCTTTCATTGTGTTTTCCTTCTTCTCTGCAATTTTCCTAAGCTCTCATCCCTTTATGGATTGCATTTCCCACCCTGGGCTCCCTCTCTTGTCACATCTCCCAGACCCCAGTCACACCCATAGCCAGGAGGAGCTGCCTGGTGCTGTGTCCTGGGAAGCTCTCCCCTGCTTCACTGCACACACAGCCTCTGCTGATGCTGCATCCTGGAGCACATCTGGGTTATTAAATGGCCACCTGGCAGCTCCCTAATTGGTAATATCAGTAAAAGGCACATTTTCCTCTTTTCTTAAGTCTTCAGATAAAGCAGTTAAATTTGATCTAAGATCCTCACATCCTCATTGCCTCATATAATTTGTAATGACCTTGCCTGTGCCACAAAAAATTACAGCTACTTTTTTTTTTTTGCACTCACACACTTTCTAGTTTCCTGACATACACTCTGGCAGGGAACTGAATGACACAGCATAATCTGCTAAAGCTTTTTCAATAGTAAACAGAGATAAAACCCCACAGCCAAAGGGCATGCGGGCTCCGAGGAAGCAAGCACCGCGTGCGATTGCACCGAGCACTCCGATCCAAGTTGCTGCTCAAAGGAAAGCTGTCCCTGGAGGAGCTGTCACTGCCCAGTGAGCTCATGCTCCATTCCAGCGCTGCTGTGGCTCAGCAGAGCCCTGGGTGGCTTCACACAGGGTCACTGGTGTGAGCCAGTGGCATCAGCAGGACGCGTGGAAGGGGCACGGGGACTGCTAGGTCAGATGTATAAATAGGAATTGGAGGTCGTGTCCTTTCAAGGACCTCGTTTTGCAATGGAGATGGGAGCTCTGTGACCTGTGACTCGCTGCTCGCAGGGTCCCCCTGCACAGCCTCAGCAGGGAGGAGGCACGGAGCCACTGGGACTCTGCTGCTCTGGAACTCACTCCCTGCTTTGAGGCCAGAAAATCTTGGATACAGCAGGCTTTGGGTCAGGCTAAAAAGCCTAGAGTATTTTCAGACTTCCGAGGAGAGAACGTTGTATTTATAGGGAAGTTTAGTTCTTCAGTTGCTTTTGTAATTAATTTTGTTTATGACTGGTTTATTTAAGCTGTAGGGCTGAGGAGTTAGCTGCTAGATTGCTTTTCCAGGCTCACATTTCTAACTGTTTGCAGACATAGGGCAGAGCTATTTTTGTAATATAAATCATTACAGAGAGAATATCTCACAGTCCCCACTGAAGCAAATTCCTAAGGAAGACAGCTCTATTTTGGAAGTAAATTTCTACTTCATATTTTTTTCAATTTAATGACTGAGAAACAAGGAGCATCGGTGTGAAGCCAAGCAGTGTCCCTGTTTCTCAGGAAGACAAACTCAGTGGAATGAGAATCACTTCCACCAAGAGGAGCTGGGTGGGGGCTGCAGGTGTGGCTTCCCAAGCCCTGGGGGATTGAGTGTGACCCTGGTGAAGGGCTCAGCAAATGGGACAGAACCTAGAGTTCAAGGTGACACAACTTCACAGATAAAGTTGTTCAAGATATTTTCAAGTGCCCACCTTCAAAAATAAGATAATATCTTCTTTAAAAGGCCAGAGTGTGGGATTTTATAGAATAAGGCAAAGTCTGTCTCTGAGGAGACAGACATCTCTCTGAGGCTCAGGGACAGTTGTAAAATAAATGCTGAGAGCTTTGGTTGTGTTACAGACTCATGGATGACTTATTTTAGAAGAAGAGTCTCATCCCCTGGAAGTGGTTTGAATAACTGTGCTATGACTCTTCCCATTTAATTCACACTAATTTGGCAAATCACAATTCATATTCATAGGACCATTAAAAACTACATCAAACCTAGAGAGTGGACAGAGAAGGAATTAGAATTTACAGGTTTTTCCTTTCCAGCACTGGCTTAAAGATGTAAATTAACACAGAAACAGATGTGGTCAAGCATGTTTCTTCAACTGAATCAGCAAGGCTTTATAACTGAGCCCTGGGCCATGCAGCTGTGAAATACAGGAAAAGTCACCCGAAACCATTTAAATATAGCTCATAAGAGAAAAGCTTTTAAATTATGAAACAAATTAAAACCAGAAAAATAGAGATTGCTTAAATTTTTTTGAAAAAACCGATATCAACAGCAGCAAAGCCCACTTCTGAGCTGCACAGGAACAGCTACAAAACCATGTTCAGGATCATTCAGCTGCAAATACCAACTCATGATTTGCAAAAATATGCCCAGGACAGCCTCAGAATTCAACAGGTTCAGAAGGGCATGACTGTTTTTATGACAAAAGGTTCTATTTCCAGTCGTCTCCTCACAGCAGCAGAGACCATTACATCTGGTTTTCCCATTCTGCACATCTCATTACACAGATGTGCAAAATACTGTATTGTGCAGTAGAGCTAAACTCGGTGGGCTAAAGGGGCAATTTGCATTCTAAAGCACTGCAGTGCTGTAGCTGAGAAATAAATGGAATTCCTGAATATTTCTGCCTTGAAAGGACCTGGTTTCACCTGTCTGTTTCTGTTGTTGAATTCTTTCCCTCTTCTCCATCCTATGCATTTACCCTGCAGCATGTTCAGTGGGACACAGCTCTGCTGAGGAGGGAGGCTGCAAATCAGTTAATGCAATCAATATAGAGGAACTGAGTCCATTCCAAATTAAAATTTCCTTCTCCCAAGGAATCTCTTATTTGGACATCAATGGAAACCAAAATCACTACCCACACAGCAGCACACACCGTGCTCTGCCATTCAGAGCCAAGCTTGGAAGGCAAACGTGTTTTCATTGCAGACTGAGCCAGGCTCCTATGCAAAATCTGCTAAAATCCTGGTGATAACATTCTTCCTTGCTGCTGGGAGTTCCCCTCAGTGTCTGACTGAAAACCCTGCTCTAACAGATCAGATGGGAGCACTTCTGATCTTGGGGGTGCTCCTTACATTACACAGGCAGCAGTGTGTTATGTTCCTGCCCCAGAATGTGCCCAGTGACTTGCAGTTGATGCAGCAATGCTGTCAGGGAAGATGTCCCTGCTCCTGAGCCATGTCCTGGTGTGGGTCCAGCCCCATCCTGCACCTCATCCCACTGTGCCAACAGCCCAGCCTGTGTCCCCTGCCATGGCGGGTGACAGACTCTTCCCACTGCCCCAGCAAAGCAGTTTAAACGAGTCAAGGACTGCTTTGCCCTCTCCCAAGGGAGGAAGCTTACTCCTCCTCCTCCCTGCAGCATCCCTTTCACAGCATTGGACTGGGGACCTCGTTAGCAACACAAATAAATTTCCAAGCAGAAAAGGGACAAAAGTAAATCTGATCTCATCCCAGCTTCCTCCCCCACTGGAGAGCTGGAGTGGCTGTGGCCAGCACGTGACTGCCATCCTGTCCCCATTCCACAGGGATGCCATTGAAAGGTTATGAAAATACTGAGCAGGACAGAGAAAGGAGGCATCCATCTGCTCCCCTCTCTGCAAGGGCCTGCTCCCTCTGTGAGCCTGGACCAGGGAGATCTGCAGAAAACAAGCCCTAGGTGCTCTCGAGGAACAAAGATGTGCCAGAGCAGTCAGGACAGCATCCTCTGGTGTGTGCAGGGTCCTGTGTTCAATCAGAGAAACAACTTATTCACTCAAAATTAACTTTCTGCTCTGTGACTTGAAAGTTTCTGGGGTAGCTGTGTTTGCTGACCTCTGAGAGTGAGCAGTTTTATACAAATAAAATACCTGTGCACTTCACATGCAGCCGCTCTAGTGGCAGTCAGGCAAACAGATACTCAAACTGCTGCACTGCCAGAGCCCTTTGAAGTGAAAGTCTCATTATGAAGGTCTTTATCAGCCAAAGAGATAAATCTCACCACTGAAATGACCCTTTTTCTCAGTCCCTCCAGCTGCCAGAGACAGGTGAACAGCACTTTCACCAGCTGGCATTTCAGAGGCAGGAAGCAGGGCTCACACCACATCTTCCACAGGAGTTACAAGCCCTGACAGCTTTGGCTGAAAAAGTTCATGCAAATCCCGTGGTTCTCCCTCAGAAACACTGTCTTTGAGGGCTGATCTTCTGATGACCAGCCAGGCAGTGACCATGTTCCCCAGGGTGAGCTCCTGTCCCTCCTTGCACGGCACCTGCTGCTTCCCTCCTTACCCCCTCCTGCCGCCCTCTTCCCTCCAGCTTATCTACTGATGTCTCTGTTGCCATTCTAAGTCAGATACTAATCTCATCCAACAGCATCTCATTATAATTAGTTCTTAATTGCCACTTAACACAGGGATCGTTTTGGAAGGCCATAACAATTCTTCCTTGAGGAATTGAGTGTTAAAAGCTCGTTATGTGCCCCTATACACCCTTTGGGTAATGAAAATGATTTCAAGAGGCAAATTTAAAACGCTGCTGTGCACACAAGCTCTGCACACAAGATTTATATGGTTTCCTGGAGCACTAGTAGCATTTTCAAGGAGCAAACCACAGAAGTCAGTGTGTTTTGCTACCAGTCTCCCTCTGTCCCTCCCTCACGCAGTCACCATGTCTGAAAGTCATGTCAGTAACTGGAAGTGGGAACATTTTAAGAAGCACCTGTAAAATGCAAGGGGTTAATGCCACAGAAAAGTTGCATTGCTGCTGCTCTGCTGGACCTGGTGCCCCCAGCCAAGTGCAGCACATTGTGAAGAGCACACGCAAACGCAGCACATCTGCGTTTCAAGGCAGGCAGCTCTCAAAGAGACAGGAGAGAAACAGACTGGCAGACAAAACTCATCCTTAGGCACACAGAAAGCTTCAGCCAAGACTTCCTTCATTCCTGAACAAGTCAGACTCCTGAGAGATTTGAAAATGGACTATTTGCCAAATTCTTACCAAGATCTTCAGAGTCCCCACAGCAGAAGCTACAAGTGAGTGCCAGTTCACTTTGCTTAATCATCCATCTCTCAGTGCAGCAGTGAGGACACAGAGAGGCCTGATGCTTCTCGAGCACTGCCCCATCCACCCTGTGCCAACAGTGTCTGTTCACATTGCTCTGCAAAACACCACACTGAAATAAAAGGCAAGAAATGGGCCTGGTGCTTTCTCAGAGTCTATTGCTGCTGTTCTCCTCCCCACTCCCCCTTTTCTTTTACTATTCAGGAGATGTCATTATTTTTGGTAGGGCCTGAATGACTGCTGAGCTCAAGTAGCTCCTGGGGAAAACACACAGGCTCTGTGCAGAAATATTTTTTGGAGAAGTGCCCATGATTCACAATCCCTATGACTAGCAAGTTTCTCTTTTTTGAGACACACTTCAACAAGCTTCACACGGGACATGACAAAAAGAGATGCTCAGAAAACACACTCATACCCCCATACAGTCACTTCTTGGGCAGCAAACAGGCCCAGAGGTGAGAATTGCACAAAAATTCAGGGTTCCTGAAAATCCCTCCTGTAGAAGCCAAGCCTGCACAGCCAATTTAAACGAAGGAAAAGTCTGTAATGTGCCTGTTCATTTGCTGATGCTTTTATGCCTCAACGTGGTCCTAAGGAGAACTTCCAAGAAGCAGTAGGAATATATTCCTAAATGCATTGCACAGCACAGAGCAGTCTTTTGCAACAGAAATAGAGGAATGACTCATTTCCTCTGCAGCGCTGCTCCGGCATTTCCCTCGCACAGGCAGAGGAGCAGCTCCCTGTGCCATGGCAGGAGGAGCTGGGAAACTCAAGAGCAGCTTCCAGCTTGTGTAAATCGAACTGAATTTTGACTTTCCTTCAAAACCAGTGATCCCTGATTGTCATCTGGTGGAGCACAGGAGACAGACTGGCAAACTGCACCCAAACACTCCCTCCCTCGATGGGAGTTTTGTATTTCAGCATTTTAATTTTGCACAGGATTAAACCCTGAAAGAGAGAGCCAAGAGCTGCCTTCTCTGTTGCCCTCCCCTGAAGCAGTGGGAAACACACATGGATTTGCCAGTGAATTCAGCTCCAAGTTTCTCTTCTCCCCTACTTGAAACTAAAAGGGGTGGACTGAAATTGTCAGGGAGAAGTGGGCTATTTGCTGCTGTTCTTCCTGTTTCTACAGCTATTTGTTTTCAGTCAGTACAGTGAGACTTCTCAAAGCAACTCTTTCACTTTATTCCCTAGGAATCCATCGTAAATTTTTGGTAATTTTGGTAACTTTTCCTCTTTAATTTGATAGCTCGTAATCTTCACAGCACTATCTCCATCAAGCCTGTCTGCTCGTTTCCTTGCATCCCCTTTTTCTCTATCCCCCACCACAGATTATCATGGAGACCCTGTGGCAGGGATAAAAGCCAATAGACAATCACAAGTATCAAGAAATCACTAACAAACCCTTGTCACATTCAGCCCAGAGAGATGAGTAGTCTCTATGCAGCTCTGGTCCCATTTTTTTCAGGGGTTTGGTGGGGTGGGTTTTTTTGGGGGTTTTTTTTGGGGTTTTTTTTTTGGGTTTTTGTTTGTTTGTTTTGGTTGTTTTTGTTTTTTTTTTTTTTTGTGGGGTTTTTTTGCTTGTTTGGCTGGTTGGTTTTAGGTTTTTCTTTTTTTTTTTTTTTTTTTTGGGGGGTGCTTGTGTTTCAGTGGTTTTTTGGGGGGGTTTGGGTTTTTTTTTTTTTTTGGGTTTGGTTTGGTTTGGTTTTTTTGGTTTGGTTTGGGGTTTTTTTGGGTGGGGTGGGAGAGGGGGAAGGAACTCCTAGAGGTGTCAAGAACAGTAGCTTGTCATTGGAACACACCGAATTCTTCCAAGTCTCTGAATCACCATTGCTATCCTTTAAAAGGAAAAAACCAAAGCTTAACACAGAGCCTGGAACACGGTGACATTTGATGCACACGTTGCTAACAACCTTCAAGCGTTTTGCATATAAGTCGTTACTCCAATCCACAGGCTGTTTACAGACACAGAACACACATTACCTGTAGAGCTCTGCTGCTGATCTCTTACAAAGCACTGGAAAATACGCTAATTCTTGGTTACTTATTTAAAGTAGGACACTGAAGGTACGTGCACAAGAGCAGAGGTAGTCTCTTAATTAGCCACCTGTTTTGTTTGAGAAACCCAGACAGATCTCTCCATGGTCAGCCCTCCATATCCTGCTTATTTCAGGGCTGGAGCTACTCCAGCCTCTCCAGCAAGCAGAGCACCGTGCTCCAAAGCATCAGCAAGCACTGAAGGAGAATCCTGGTGTTTTAAGGGGTGCCAGTTCTTATTCCTCTCTCAACCACCAACTTCTCAGTGCTGTCAGCCCAAGAAAAGTGGGACTGGCTGCTCTTCTTGCCAGCTACTGAAATTATGTCACTTACCTCAGGAAGACTCACTGGGCATACACTCAAAGAGGTGACACAAGAAATAAACCAGCCTGGAAATTTCTCGTGTCTGAAATCTTTTGGAGCCGTATGAAAATGGGATGCACAAATAAGACTCCCTTCCCTTCCAGACAGCTTTAACTTGCATTAGCAGTATTTAATCAGCAATTCACTGCTGACCTTGGCTGCATTACAAGGAGGTATTTGCACAAGGATTGAAAGATTTTAAACAATTTATCCAATGTGCTGGATGCAAACAGGCTTTTCTTTAAACACCATGCATGCAAGTCCTTAGGCCAGTTAATTTTTTGTTAACAGATTTATCACAAAAGGAAAGTACTGTGTTTCTTTCCTGTTGAATAGGAACTCGGGCTTCAAACAGAGAGTAACTTCAGAGCAAGGACTGAATGGAGACCAGAGGAGGGCTATTGCTTTTAAGGAAGCCATTAATAAGAGATAATGTTATTAGAGGTGAAGCTCTAAATACATTTTCACCATGCCAACTTGGGTGGCTGTGTTGACACTACATGTTGACATTTTTCCAGACTTTGCCAGCAAGAAGCCCGTTTGCCACCCTGTGCCAGCAACTGCTGCCCCTCTCACAGAAGCAGCTCCTGCAAGGCAAAGGCAGGCACACAAAGATCTGCAGAAAGCCACTTCCAGCCTGGCTTTGATTCAATGATTTAAAAGCTCAGGGTCTTGCTGTTATTTCATTAATAGGGAACACCAGCAAAGCCATGAGTATAGTTCTTGCATCTTACAAAGACTAATAAAGGTAATTTCCTGGCCCATCCACAAAGCTCCTGCTGCCTTCAGTAGGATTTTTCCCACATTTAATAAAAGCCTGACCTACACGGTTTGGCATGGAGATGTGTCTGGACATGCCACACTGAAGGATCACACAGATACTGTGAAATGAAGCACCAGAAAGAGCAGATCTGCAGCAACCCAACACTGGAGCCAAGGAAACAACAACAACTCTGAGCAAGCCAACCACAAACCCCAAGGTGCTCCATTTCAGAAGTCAGCACCACCACAGACGGTGCCAGCCGTGCTCCACTCTCCCTTCTGGCTCTCCTCCACATCCCTCTGCACAACTCCCAAGGCGTGGACTTCCTGCTTTCCCATCATTTGGCCACTTCAGTGGTCTCCTCCTAAAGAGCACATAAACCTGCCAATTACAGTTCTGTGGCTGCAGGTAGTTAGTGAAAAAAGACAACAAGGAATTTAAATCTTAAGGCACAGATGCTTTAACACAGTTGTTTATTATGACAGTGAAATATTCAAACAAAACCACCAACTTTTTATGGAAACAATAAAAGTGCAAATGTAAATAGGAAATGAATTTATAAACGTTTCATTAAAATGGGCTGACACTTTGAGCCTATAAACACTTAAAAAACCAAAACAATAGCAGCTGAACACTTCAGTTTCTTCTTTGGTCTTATGATTAACCAGCAAAAAATAGTTGTACCAGGAATGTCCATTACAAAAAGATACTTAAAATTTACATTACTCCACAGAGATTCGAAATCAAAAGAGGAATGTTTGCAAGATATTTGGTCAGATAAAATATAATGCCTTTGAGAAACAGAGAGCATTTTTCAACACAAAATGAAATTACTTGTATGAATTTTGGTACTGTAAGTTAACTTATTCTCTTGCAGGTGTGACTCCTCTTCCCAAGCAACATTCAATAAAAACAACTTCATTTGCACAATCTTTGCGAAATTAGGTTGCAGGTAAGAGAACCAAGAGCCCTATTTAGGGCTAAATAACACGCTCTTTTTTCTGTGCTTGCGTTTCTGTTTACACACACAGGCAACCCTACTGAATCCATGGTACATTTTAACAGCTACAGCCTTAGCAAACAGGTAAACATAACCTCGCTGTCTATCCATGGGTTGGGAGAGGAGGAAGAAGGCAAAAGGGCCACAGGATTACTCATATGGGTCAAGCTCTCTGTACACCTCCCTGGAGATAAGGCCCTGAAACAGCTCCAGCACACAGCAGGCACCAGCGCTGTCATGTTTCTGTGGAATAAGACGAATGCTATAACAGAAACCCAACTTCTGTCAGCTCCTTTCATCAATCCTATTCATGAATGCATGCTTTAGAGCAGATAAGGGGAATACATTTAATATCTCAGTTGTACACCTGAGCCACCAAGTGCACACACACTGCTTCATGGCAGGATGCCCCCTCACTTCAAGAAGGCTCACCCAAGCTTAAGGTGAAAGCAGACCCATGCATTTTCTCCATCATGAACTCAAAGCATGCCTTCTGAGCAAAAACTCACACTGAAGATCTACTTGCATAGCTAATGAACTGAGGGTGTGCCTCACTTTTTACCCTGATGGACTCAACTGCTTTGGAAATATTGTCAAAACAAAACCCACTTAAATCTCTTTACCCTACACTCCAAATCCACTTGCTTTCAATAGTTCTCCAATTTTACCCCATGTCCTTTGGCTTGTTTGCAGTGCATCTTCACTGAGAGTTTACCATCACTGTCACTCACCCCTCAGACCAACTTTCATTTTCTAAACTATTTACATTCTCCACCATCTTTCTTGTCAATGCAACTCTCTTCTCCTGACCTTACCACATTTTAGTGAGGAAGTCCTTACCAAGTCCATTACATATTTCCATGTATTGTGGCCATACTAAACAAATGCACACCCCTGTCCAGAGAAAAGATCCCTTTTCAGAGACAGGGATGCAGTGATATAAACAGACAGACAGCTGACTGAAGTGATCATGATGCCAGAATTAACAGCTCAAGGATTTTCATGTCAAGAGTTCAGGCAGCCATAAGACCCTGGGCTGGCCATCTAGTTCTTCTTTGGGCAAAAGATTCAATGGCTTTGATTGCAGAAGTATATCTTATTTTAAATACCAAGAAACACAAGTCTGCAAAAATAGTACATATCATGGTCTGCTACAAAAAAAAACCAAAACCAACAACCCAGAATGTAGCTGACTTAGTCTTAAATACCATGTGCAAAGAACATTTGATCAATACTACCTATAAATACACTATTTGTATTTGTAGAAAGAAGCACAGGGCTTCGAATACAAAAATAACCCAGCTTGTGGGTGTGACCTATGCCATAATTACCTGAAAATATGACTGCAAGAGCAGTTATAGACAGAAGTAGGCAAACATCTGCCTAGGGAGTATTTCTGTTTAGAAAAATAGATTTGTATAAAGCTTCATAGATTCTGACAATGTTTGCTTCATGTTCTGATGCACAGAACCGTGAGTAAGGCACACCAATCCATCAGGGAGAGGAAGAGCAGGTTAGTTACTTCAGGCTATCCTAAAGCCTCCCAGAAGTTTCACTTGGTCCTTCACAATTCAGAGTGCTCTCTCAGGACACAGCACTGCAGGTAATAAGGCACATGCTTAGCTTCCTGAGCACCAGCAATTTAGCAACACATTTTGGGACTTAATACACCAAATGCTTAGGCACGTGACCAAAAAAACCAAGGATTTGAACTTCTGAATTTTCTTACACCCTGGCACACCTGCAGTAGTAGCTAAGGACACTTGCAAACCTGGCTGCATCACAACTCACCAGGTTATTCCAGCAACTGGGACATAACCAGACAAAAAGTGGCAATTATCTGCCTGATATTTATACTCAGAGGGCATCAGAATCTGTAGCCCAGGACTGCTACTGTACCACGAATCAGTGCTAAATAATTCTGAAGTACCCTGAAATATTTTACTTTCTTCTACATAACAACTTGCTATAGTACAGCACTAGAAAATCCCATCAAGGTTATTTGGTTCAAACACTGACACAATCAAGACAACTGGTTAGGCAGTTATCCAAAAATCCCACCAAACTCCTACCAGGGAGCAGGAGGGTGCCACAGTCAACTTATGGCACTGAGATTTGGTCTGGTTTAAGGTTTGCTCCAAAATATAATAAAGAATTTCTTATTTTGTTGTTGGTCCTTTAGGTAAAGCATATTCAGAGGAAATAATACTTGAATACAGAAACAAATAATAAAACTCAACTAGAACCCACAAACAAATTAATCTCGGGGTATTTCTTTAAAAGGTTTTCCTTGGGATAATTCAACCACCATTCCTTTAACAAAACACTAATGCCTCCTCACTAGCAATATTTAGTGCAGCCAATTATCCTAAAAATAAGGCCTTTGTGAAAATAAAGTGCTATTTGTTTCCTTCTATCTGCACTTCAATCCTTCAGTATAACCTTCACTTGAACACAAATCTAAAACTAGATTCTTCATCCTGTTATCAGAGCAGTTTCACTTCTTCCCTCAAGTTTACATTAACATGTGTTACATTTCTATTTAGCACAATGTGCTCGATTACCCAGGAAATTTAAAGCATGGCATTGAGCATTTCAAACTGTGATCCACACCCATGCTCTAGTGCTTATCACATTTTAGGAAAGTCTTGGTACATTGATGGATGGGGGATGTGCTATTTGCACTTGGAAGATTTTTAAATCCCACATGGATTTTGCATCATAAAATCTCAGAAAAAGCTCTATGTTGCCACTAAGACAAGAAGTTAACATGGATTTCTAAAAATGTCCATTTCAGCCTTTTAGTTTGCAAACTGTAAACCGAAGGCAACACTTGAGGACTAAGGCATTTTCCCAGAAATGTCAGAATTTCCCCACGTAAAACCAATGAGAATGAAAATCACAACTTCAGTAAGTCTTGGCCCCACTCTTCTCAGGGTAGGAACAGAACCAGAGAAGCACAATTCATCAGTCCCATCATCCCCAGGCAGATGCAGGCTCCTGAAGCATCAGTGAGCTGGGAGTGTGCGACGGAGACTCCGGGGTGCCAGCAGCTCTCCCAGCACTGGCTCACTCAGCCACTGCCGGCTCCCGCTTGGCCTCAGCGCTGTGGCGGCACGGGGCAGGCACCGGGCGCCAGTACCGGGGGCTGCTGTACATCCTGATGATGTGCGGGGCCTGCACCCACGTGCTGATCAGCTGGAAGGCCACGAGGTCCAGCGTGGGCCCGTCAAAAGCAGACAGCAAGTTCACAGGGGCCGCTTCTTTGAGGAACCGGGGCAGCGCCACGGCCTCGGGGATGCTGGTGTTGCCCAGGAAGAAATCCATCAGCACCTGCTTGCGCAGGCAGTCCCTGAGGTACAGCACCAGGTCCTCCAGCCGCTCCACCAGGAACTGCTCATCCCAGGCCTCCAAGGGCCCCTGCAGCAGCAGGGAGAAGAGAGCCGTCTTCAGTACGTAGGAGGAGAGCACCCGGCCCCACTGGGAGCAGAAGGGCTCCTCCAGGCCGTGCCCGCGGAGGTCCCGCAGGCCCTTGAGGATCTGCAGGCACTTGAGGTGGCAGGAGGCGGCCGGGGCCTGCTCCTTCAGCCAGCCCAGCAGCCGCTGCTCCTGCCGCGAGGCGTTGAGGCCCCAGAGCGCCTCGGGGGCTGGGGAGCCGTGGGGGCCCTCGGGCGGCAGGGCTGTGAGGTAGAGCGCGTCGCCGAGAGGGATGGCTGGGATGAGGCGCACGGCCATGGAGATGTGGCAGCACACGTAGTCGGAGCAGGGCAGGATGTGCAGCGTGGGCGGCTGCCCGGGGCACGCCGAGAGGCTGACGCGGCACCGCTCCTGCAGCCGATAGCGCACGGCTCCCAGGCACCGCTGCAGATGGCCCTGGAACCAGCGCAGCACCAGCCCCGAGGAGAGGTGGCTGCGGCCCTGCAGCTCCACGCAGAAGCCCTCGGCAAAGGGCCGGCAGCGTCGTGTCCAGCCGTCCCTCGCCCGCAGGCCGCAGACGAAGGCGCCGCACGGCCCCAGCCCGTCAGCGCAGCGTGGCTGCGGCTCCAGGTGCGGCGGCAGCCGCAGGGGCACCAGGATGTCGAAGCAGTCGGGGCTGCGCACCTTGTGCTGCTCGTAGGCGCTGCCGATGCGCACGAAGTCCCCGCGCAGGCTGAGAGCCAGCGGGCCGGGCTGCAGCCCCTGCGCCTTGGCGGCGCGCACCAGCTCGGCCACCACCCGGCCCACGTGCGCCTTGCTGTGCCCCAGCACGTGCGGCGACACCCGCAACTGCCGCGCGTGGAACCGCTCCAGGGCTCCGCGCCGCGCCCCCGCCGCGCACCGCGCCCCGCCGCGCCGGGGGCCGCCGCCCGCCGCGCCGTAGCAGCGGGCGAGCAGGCAGCCGAGCAGCAGCAGCGCCGAGCCCTTCAGCAGCGGCACTCCGGACCCCGCCGCCTCCGCCGCCGCGTCCTCCGGGCCCCCCGCGTCCTCGCCGGCCGCGGCGCCGCGCAGCGCCTGGTAGAGGCAGAGGAGCGCGGTGCAGAGGGCGGTCAGCAGCGGCCAGAAGCCCCGCACGCGGAGGGGGGACACGGGCAGGGCGCGGCGGGGGCTCGGGCCGCGGGGGAGCCGCCGCCGCCGCCCGGCCCCGCGGGCGGGGAGCGCCCGCCCCCGCCGGCCCCCTCCTCCGCCGCCCCGGCCGCCCCCAGCGCGGGCCCCGCCGCTGCCCCTCGCCCGCCGCGCCCCTGCCTGCCCCGGCCGCCGCTCCGCTCCGCTCCGCCGCCGGCTTCCTCTTCCGAGGGACGCGGCCCCGCGTCAGCCGCCGGCTGAGCTCAGAGGAAATGCCGCGGGCGGCGGCCCGAGGGCCGGGGGCGTTGTCCGACGGGGGCCGGCCCGGGGCGGGGAGCGGCGGCGCCCGCGAGGTCGCGGTTTCCCGATTTCGCGATGTCCCGCTTTCCCGATCTCCCGCTTTCCCGCCTTCCCGCCCAGGCGGGCAGAGCCCCCGCAGCCCTGCCCGTGCCGGCCCCGAAAGAGGAGCGAGAGTCGGGTTCCGTGCGCCCCTCACTGCATCAGCGCCCTGCAGCGTGTTTTGTGTGAAGCTGCGAGTTCTGTACCCCGCAGGAGGGGACGGCGGTGTGGTGTCACAAGCTCCACGTTGCACGTTTTTCCGCAAAGAAGTCCTACAGGCCTGGCCCGCTGCAGGCGAGTCCATCCAGTTCCCAGCTCTGCCTGAGGGTCTCGGTGCCAAAGGAGCAGCAAAACCATCAGTGCCAGAGCACCAGGCTGTGTACGGGCTGCTGCCGTACTAACAGCTGCCTGCAGTCATAGAATCATTCAAACCCTTGGGTTTTTTACCTTGTGCCCAAATTATTAACAAATTAAGAGAGAAGAAATAACCCCGAGGGGTTAAATCTACACGGATACTTGAGATTATTTTTAAACATATTTTGCTGGGAGTATGTTAAACTGTCTCAAATATTGATGGGGACAGGGTCATCATCCTCAACTTCTGTTTGCCTAATAAATATTTACAGAGTTTTGAAGCTGTTTGCTGAAGTTTAAGGACCATCTATGTAAGCATTCTGCTCAGTTTAATTTCGTGTGATAAAGTTCCTGCTGCTGCATCTGCGCAGTGCCATGCGTGGGTCCACATTGGTGAAAGCAGTGCTTGAACACAAGAGACTGAACCCAGCAAGCTGCAAATGCAGTATCTCTTGGTCAGAGAACCAAGAGATATGCCATACAAATGTTTGGTTATGTAATTGTGTTTATATGAAGCAAAATATGAGTTTAGGTACATAAAAATCATACCTGACAGGAGGTAGCATATGTTGCATAGCCAACATGCTGCACACAAAGGCAAACTAGGTAACCAAGGTCAAGCAGTCTGAATTAATTCACAGGTAACAAAACTAGGGTGAGAGTTAAGAGTACACTTGAGAGATCCAAAGGGGAGTCCTGATCACTCCACCTCTGACTCTTGGAGTTACAATCAAGAGACTGAGGATTTTTAAATTAAAAATAAAGCAGATGTAAAGGCAAGAAACCACAGGCAATTTTATAACATCTCAGCCAGCAAAATATTCCATGTTCTACAACTAAAAGCATGTTTTCTGACAGCTCCAGCCAGCTAATCCATAGCCTTGCTACTCAGAAATATCATCCCACAACAGCCATATCTTGCAAAGAAAACCCAGGAAATGAAAAGCATCTTTCTTTCCCACTCCCTGTTTTATGTTTTCCTATATTTCTTCACAAGGCTGAATGAGGGGACAAAACCATCCATTGTTCTCCTTATTGCCTGTGACCCATCACTTTACTTTGTCCGGCACCCCCAAACCTCCAAACTGTTTAAATAACACAGCTGTCCTGGTATTAAACCGATCCTTCAAGATGTTTTATTGGAAAATTTTGTTGAACTCTGTGAACCCTTGGCTTATACATTCAATTTTTACTAGCCTGTGGGTTTTTTTCACCCCCAAGCCCAGCACATTTCACATGCCTTTGGGCCTTGCTCCAGGCACACAGATTTTTGAAGACAGGCTGCACTCTCTTTTCACGCAGGGCTGATTTGATTAGCTGCACAGCCACACTCAGGAGACAGACAGCTGCATCTGCAGGAGCTGGCACAGCCCTTCATGCCTGCTGCCCACAGGGGACCTGAGCTCACCAGCACAGCAGTTATCCCTGTGGGACTTCTGCACAGGGCAGTGGCACAGCTTCCCAGCCAGCTGTGGGCCCACGGGCTGGGGGAAATGCAGATGTCACCCCAGCCAGTGGCACAGCCCCAGGGCCAGCTGGCCAAGAGCTGTGACCGGCCACACCGGGCCTGGCAGTGCAAACAAGCTCAGCATGTGCTTCTACATGCCCAGGTGGTGCTGGAGTAGACTCTCCCAGGCTGCAGAGTAACAGGTTGAATGCTAATTATGTGACATTAACATCAGAACCAGAATGAATCCGCAGCACTGGTTTTTACCACTGCTGTTTAAATTAAATTAGTCCTTTTTCTCCTCCTCAGCCAGAGGCAAGATGAAATCTGTAGAGCCTTGGGCTGATGAAAGATGACCAGTGGCCTGTTTTCTGGGACCTTGGCTGCTTTATGACTCCCTGAGCACAGGGTGAGTCTCTGGGAAAATTGCTGAGTATGTCCCAGAGGTGCTCAGCTTTAGGAAGTTTTTAATAGCAATTGCGTATTCAAGAAAAATAATAGGTTGTACACTAATAAACATGACCTCAAAATTGTGACCAGAGAGAATTCATAACATCAATTTTTACTACCATTGTTTAAATCACCCATTGTTTAAATCTGTTATCTAAACACTCACTCCAGAATGTCCCATATACAGGATATCCTGCTCACTAAATAAGGAATAATGTTGTTATTATTAACCAAGTTGAGCTAAAAATAGCTCATGGTAGCTCTGGGGGAGATTTGCAGAGGTAAAAGAAAGCAGTGGGTCAGAGCATCCATTAAAGTTTCTCCACAGCTGGCAGTATTTCATACATCTGTGTGACTGATCTGTTCGTGCTCCAGTACACCAGCCACTGTCAGACATGGGCAGAGCACAGCACCTGAGGAGACAGAAGGAAGTAGAAGGACAGAAGGCACCAACAGGTGATGATATTTGACTGATGCTTTTATGATCTACCTGAGACACAAGCCTGAGGTTTCCCCCCAGCTATCCCAGGTCAGTATCTGCCCTGCTGAACCAGAGCTGCACAGTCTACGCAGGTGCAGGGGGAAGTCTCTGGGGATCCCTTCCTGCACCAGTGCTGTGCAGCTGCTTTTCTCCATCTTCTCATAATGCACTATTAAACAGTCTATAGCAGAAAAGTACAATGACTGATTGCAAAAAAATACAAGTCTGAATGGTTGGTCACTTGGCTTCATGTCCCAGTAATTACTCTTCTAATTGTTTCCTCTGAGAGCAAAGCTACCAGCACATATCTCCCACAGCCCACTGGATGGTCCAGCCAAGGAAATGCTATGATCAAAATAAATATCCTTTGCCTGCCGTTCCTCTGACTGCCAGATTTTATGGGATACTATCAACTACAATACAAACCAGCAGCATCCGACAGACATAAATCCAGTTTTTATTGTGGACTAATGGATCTCTGCCAGTCACAGGAGCAGGGGATGAGAAAACAGGAGAGGGTGTCTTGCTGCCACAAACAGCTGAGGGAGCCAGACCTCCAGAACACTACATGGACATGAAGGAGTTTGGGGTGTAGGGGTGTTACTGCATATTGTCTCTATTAAAATACTTTGTTTACTAAGTCGGATGTGCTTGCCACCTCTGCCAGTCTGTTTGCTCACTCTGTCAGCAGGGTGTAGCACTTCTTAATCTGAGAGCCTACAGGCAGACTGGGTTGCTGTAAACCACACACAGCCCAATACAGGATTTCCTTTCTGTAGATGGATGGTTTCCTGAGTAATTCATACAACAATCTCTTGTCCAAGCCTGTCCTTATCACAAACAGAAATACCCTGGCTCTATGCTGGCGATCAGTACATTTCCAGTTTATCCTGTACCATTTGAAAACCATCAAGGATTACTTTTTTGCCTAGAAACTTGTTTGAGCAGGGCATTTATACTTACCCATTACCTGGCATTCAGGAAGACATGCCTATATGTTCCCAGTTAAGCAATGAAGCAGGAATGAAACCCCCAGCCCATCTGCACCAGTGTCATTGGCACCTTGAGTTCTGTCTGATGGGCTGTGACTCTGGGACTCTGCTGTCCCATTCTCCATGAAGCTCAAGTGGCTCATGAGAAGAATTTCAACTACAGCATCATGAAAAGGAAACATCTTTCAGCAAGGAGAGTGCAAGCACACAACCATCATACACAAGGGTTATCAGCAGTGATGGGGAAAGTTTCTTACACTGAATATGGAAACATGAAAACTCTCCAGGGCGAGACTGTAAGTCTTGCACTTTAAGTTCAGTTTTTGATGTAATCCAGATTTGAATGACAGCAGTCACAGCTTCCAGTGCTGTATCTAAACAGTCCAGGCAACAAGCCCTGGTAACTCTCCCAGGGCAGCAGAGGAGGTGATCACACTGTGCTAGTGACAAGGCCCCAGTGTGTCACCTTCCATGCAGGAGACTCCTCAGCCCTTCCCTTTCCCTGCCATCCCCAGGGCCCAGCAGATGTTGTGGGTCTGAGGATCCCCACTGTGGAATCCCCAGGTTTAAGAAGCATCAGAGCCAAACATGGCATGTGCTTGTGTTGAAATAGTTTAACAAGAAACAGTTTAATACATATTTAATTAAACTTGGATGCATTTGAGTGTGTTCAAATGTGAATTTAATCATTGACTGAAACAGTTTAGTTTAATTAATGGTAAGTCACTGAAATGTGTATTTGCACCATAACTTGCTTAACTAATAAAAATGATCACATAGCTGAGCCCTAATTTACTGATTAAAGCAGAATATTTTAAATTAGGATCTTAGCAGTTTCATTATACCAGTTTTGGGGTTGTGCCATTTCTGTTTTTCACAACCAGGGCAAGGCAGCTGGAGAAGAGACACCAGGCTTGTCCCACAGCTCTGTGCTGGTTTCAGCAGGGCTGTGCCAGTGTCACTGGTGGCTTTCAAAGAGCAGCAAAGCAGCAGCAGCTGCCCCATCCCTCCAGTGACTGTCATTACTGGGTCTTTCTGCTTTGGGTTTATGCCCCCCATTTTTATTGTCATGAAATTAGAGACAGGGTTTTGTGCCTGACAAATACCCTGCAGCAGCGAGCTACAAAGATGAAGTTTAGGCACAAAATGATGAGATACAGCTCAGAAAATCAAAGCAAAGCACACAACAGGGAACAAACTCTGTTATCAGCTTACAGCCCCAAATAATGAGATGATCCTGGCTCAGCTGACACTCTCCTGATGAGCCTGAGCTGGATCACCCACCCAGGGAAAAGGAGGGAAAATACAGTGTGGGAGGGAGGATCTGTCTGGGGAAACTGGCTTATCAGCACTCAGCAATTAGGGCTGGGAAAAGTGAGGCTCTGGTTCACAGCACCTGTTCTGCAGGGCTGGAGGGCAGGGGCAGCTCTAGGAAGGTCTGTCCTGGACCCTCACCTCATCCTGCCAGGGACAGAGAGGGGGAAAGCTAACAGCTTAAATGGAAAGTGACCTGCAGAGAAGACAAAGCAACCCCAGACTATTATGAGCGGACCCAAGCCAGCACTGTTTCTCACTGCATTCCCAGAGGTATGGGAGCAGAGGTCCTTGGGCTCAGGGAGGTTTTACACCACACCCAAACCCACACATGGAGCCTGGCAGCAATCCCCAGCTGGCTTATCCCCATCAGGAAACACCACTCCAGGGACACCAGCCCACAGAGGGCAGTGCCCTGTGCACTGCTCTGACCCACCTGATTTGGGTGGAAAGATGCTGGGGGGATGCTGCCAGCACTGCTCAGCATGAAATGCAAACCTTGCAGCACAGTGCCTGGTCTGGGAGATGTGTGCACATGGAGTGTTGAAATCATGGCTAAAAATCAACCTCAGTCATGTAATCCTCCTAGTTCAAAATCAATTCTTTACCTGCTTGGCTGCCCTGTGAGGGGATGAGCAGTACAGTGATGGAGCCTGAAATCTCAGGGCTAAATTTGATCTCTTCCCAGCATCTCTCCACAGTGATTTCTCAGGCTGCATCTCTTTAACTAAGATTAAATTTTGCACAGATCAATGCAAAGCAGCACAATTACTTCATTTGCAAGGCAGCAAGGGCAGCATATTCCTATCTTTAAGGCCATTCAGATGAGCTTATTTAATGACAGCTATTTTTACATACGGTGTCATAGGTTTCATTATTACAGTGTCAACCACTTGAACAGAGGTGGGAGCATCTTTCATGTTCTACCTAATTCAATTTAAATCTCTTTTGTTTTAATTTATGATACAGAAGGCATCGTATTTACTCCCTGGAACTGTAAAATACAGGTTTCTCACATAGATACAAATGCAAAGCAAACCCACTGGAACAACAGGAATGGCCCAGGCTCTGCTAAGGGAGACTGAGGTCAAGAACAAACTGCCTTTACAACAAGTTGGTTCATGTTTGAATGGTATTTCCTTACTTCCAGAACCATTCTGTCTTCTGTTCCCTTTGCTATCCATAAAGTGGTACCTGCAAACAGGGGAGCAGAATGGTGAATGCAAAAGGTTCCCTTTCCCCATCTCAGCATTTGTGTGAACAGACACATCCATGGCCTGGCTGAGGTCCTACCTGTGCATGGGAGGGGATCCCTCCCCAGGGCTTCACAAATATCTCACCAGCACTGGGTACATGCTGCAGTGCCCAGAACCAGCCCCTTCCCTAGCCAGAGGGTCAGCAGTGCCCAGGGGACCTTTGCAGCTGAATGGAGAAGAATATGCTTGCAACTGAAGGAGGACATAAATGTTAAAGGAAGTGTGGAGCAGTAAAAGACTTGAGCCCATTGCAGCATCCCTATTTAGGGACTGTGCATGTGGTGCTGCAGAGCACAGACCTGCCAGCCACTCCTGCAATAATTTTCTGATTCCCAGGGTAGCACAGAAAAGGAATACCTGTGGTGGGCAAAGAATGAAGAGCATGGACTGAAAAACAAAGAACTGAACCTAGCCAAAACCAAGCTTCTGCTCAGATTGCATCTCTAAATGACACAACACTGTCCTCATATTAATGTGCTTTTCCCTCCATCTCTGCTCTGCCTGCTGCCACAGCATGACAGATAACAGAGGCTTGGGGAGAGCTGCCTCGGGCTGCATGAATTTCAAGCTCTCTCTGGGAGCACTTTGATATTGGAAGTTAAACACTTGAAATATCCATACCTTGGGCTCTGCTGTGGTTACAGCTTTTCTGGGATGTGCTCTGAGGGGAGCACAGCTTCAACAGCTCATCTCTGTGGGAAGATTTTTAGTCATTTAAGAAGTCTGAAATACTAAGGGTTCTATCTGATCTTGCTAAAAGATTTCAGTTCACACAATTTCAGCACTTTAGCCTTTGGCTCTGGAATAAATATTAAACCCTCTTTCTAGAGCAATTTTTTGGACAGGTTTATGAATTATAAGCCAAATAAGTATATTTTAAATATCACACCTAAATACATTAGAGAACAATGGATTATTTGTGATAACTGAGTGCTTCATTGAATTTATTTCCTTTGATTTAGCTCCCAAGTAGATGAATATTACCAAAAATAGGTATGTCCCAAAACAGACAGACAACAAGTCCATTTACAACCTCTCTACTGATCAAAGACAGGGAGTAGAAACATGCATAACTTAGTTTTAGTGCCTGTCCTCATCCATCAGCAAAAGGCAAGGCGTCCAGCTCAAAACATACCTGAGCATACAGTGGCTCACTATGTGGAAGCCCAGTGGCAGACAGGCTGTCCTCTCCTGGCCTCCAGCCATGCTTGCAGCTCATTGGGACAGCATGAAACCACCATTGGGACAGCATGAAACCACCTCTCCTCTGCCCCAGGGGAGCCCAGGTCCTGCTCAGCAGTGCAAGCTCACCCTTGGTCACCAGCTCACCAGGAAGGGCTGGAAGGCTTTGAGTCCATAAATGCCCCTGTGTGCTCTCTGCATGCTACAAAAACCAGTGGAGAGCACCCAGCAGACCCGAAGATGGGGCCAGTAAAAGGGTCTTGCCAGCGCTAAATGTAAATGGCTCCAACTACAGTGTGTTCCAGCCACCAGCTGTCCCCCTGTCAGCTCTGCAGGTGCAGCTGAGTCCCCCCAAATGTGGCTCAGGCCATGGCAGCACTCATCTCTGTGAGCAGCTCTGAGGGAAAGGCACATTGCCCACTCCTCAGTCAGCAGAGCTGTGTGATAAAGAAGCACACACTGATCTGTATTTGCACAGATACTTCCACCAACCCATCAACAATGCCAGTCAATTGTCATGAGAACGCTTCCACTTGTGACCTTTGGAGCAGCCTTGGATTGTGTGTGTAGCTCCCTGAAGCATTGCTGGGCAAGGGGCACAGCTGGGCTTGTCAATGGCCACGTGATTCAAGTAAGCAACACCTTATAAAACTATTTTAGAAGCCAAGGAAAGCAAAGCCCACAGAAAAATCAGACCCAACTTATGTCCAAGAATGCAAAGAAAAATGAAACACCTAAAATTCATTTAAGAAGTTGTTTGATTTAAGGCAAATACAGATGGGTAGTGGCTGTGACTTCTAGAACCTCAGAGCATGCAAGTCTAAACACAGGGGTGCTAAGCAGGGGCATGGATGCAGCTCCAGAGACCAAATGGACTTTGGATTCTTTCTCCCTAACCACAAACAAAAGAAAGGAAACAAAAACAGATACTGAATCAAGCCCGTGCTGGTGTGCTGCAGCAGTTTCAGATCCTTGACTGTTTGTATGAGAAGCAGATTAATATCTTGGTATGTGAGAGAACTCAGGAATGAGTAAGTGTTGCCTAAGATGAGCAGAGTAAATGTTGAGTAAGAGCAGAGTATGGTATAATAATTGCCAGATGCAGGAAAATTTACCACTGGTTTTACAATGTCAATGGATATCTCTAGGAACTCTCTGCAAACTTCTTCTCTTGGTTTTATGCAGTTTTTATAACACATGCAGGTCATGTGTATAATTTGTTCTATTAGTTTCTTTTGGCTGGGATAATTGGACTGTTTGGGTTTAGGTTTTTTGAGGTTTTAGTAAATCAGAAAGACAAATGAGTTCTGCTGATTATTCCTAACTCACTACAAGTCAGTTCTAGGTGACACATGGAGGGTGTCATAACACATCATCTAAAAGCAAAGGCTGTAGCGGTATCACATGCATTTTTGGTAAGTGCAGGGAGATAAAAGAGGGGAGAATATAACCATGAATTTTCTTATTAGTTGGAAAGTCACGGAAAACAACACACAGGGCTTTCACCACTAGATCTGGTGAGTTATTTCTGTTTGAATACCAAGTTTGTGGAGAATGATGAGTCAGTTGGAAAGAAAGAATGAACTATCAGGTCACTCCAAAGCAATAGCTCCATGTAAATATTTTTATCCCAGGAGTTGGCACATCATATCCAAGCCATGTATCAGATGAGTCCAGGTAGCTGCTTCAGCAGCTGTGAACTGCCAGCAATACAAGCTGAAAACCAGGCCATACTTTTCTGCCCTATCCATGGAAAAATCCCAAATGGAGCAGCAATCCACAGGAAAGCTTCAAGAATATTCCATCTTACCAGGATAAATCCTCTTGCTGGTCATCAGTCTGAAACATCCAGTGAGTGCTGGAATTCGTGTCACATCTGCTGGAGAGGACCATATGCTCCAGCTTATGCTGAACTGGTGCTCTGTGCTGGGAGTCTCTGCATTTATGACAAATGATAAGCAAACACAGCCAGCTCTAGAGTCTGTATATAAACACATGTATCTGTCATCTTCCTCTGCAAGGCTTGGCTCCCTGAGAAGGAAGAGCTGATGCTCATGCATTACCCCTCCAAGCATATGCCCCATGTCTTACAAGATTCTCACATTTTGTGTAAACAATAGCACTTGTGTCACTTAAAATTGAGACATAATTATTTCTCATTAGCAAATACTGCTGAGATATTTGGGTGGGAGGAATTGAAAAGCAGAGTTATTAATTTAAAAAAAATCACATTTCAACCATGTCTAAAGTCTTCTCTCAACCACCTTCAAAGTATTCAAGTAAACAGCATTTTTCCTGCCAAAGTCAGAACAATGAGAGCTGACAAGATGAGATGTGGAAGACAGCTCCTCATCTGTCACTAGCAGTTACCTTTCAGGTCAGGGCTGGAATCAAGCCATTAAGCTACACTTGCAGAATAATCTCACCAGTGATTTTAAATCCTGCTGCTGTTCTTTTGCTGGATAAAACCCAACTTAGAAGAAGCAAGGTCAGCACATTTTGACATACCAGGAGTGCTGTATGATTAGGACAACAATACAGCCACAAGGGAGATTTAGCTCCTCTCAAACTGTATTTCCAGCGTATTTCTGCCACAAACCTGGTAGGAGCAGGGCTGTGCCCCACAGGAGGGGGAAACAATTTATCATCAGCAAGATGAGACACAGCCCTAAATTAGACATAGGCTACTGCTTAAAAAGGAAGCTCACTTTAATGCAGAGATAGCAACAAAGATCAACAGGACTGAGTCATCTGCCTTGACACTGCACGTCTGTCTGCACCTATAAGCAAAGGCTTTTCACTCCACTAAACATTTTATCCATTTACATACAGTTAGCAGCCTCTGACTATACAGGTGCCCTCAAGCCACATGCTTGGGAAAATTCTTGACAGCTTGCTCAAACACTGCTGGCAGAGCTTGTCTTCAAAATTAATTGCAAGAAAATTCAAATCCCCCTCACCCACTGCTGCCTCTGTTCTTACCTAGACAGCCCAGGCTGGGCCAGTAGCCACAGAGAAAACAGAAAAGCACTTTTAGTGCCAGAAATAATCTTTTTATTACAGTCCCGAAAAGGCATTTTAAATATGAAAACCACCCACTACATGTGTGACTTGCTTTCATTAATATCTTGGACGACACATGTCCACCTGTACCATAAAATCAATAAATCCATTTGTCCTAGGCACAAGTAACACTGAAAAACAAATCACTGACATTCAAACAGTTGAGTGGAAAATACCTGCAAGGAGAGAAGACATATGAAGCCTGAAGTCTTAAGCAGACAATGAGACTGTCAAGGTGGTCATCAGATGCATCTCTTCCTTTCCTCTGTGTCAGTTCAGGAACCAGGCATTGAAAGGACAGCTAAGCTGAATTATCTAATAGCTGCCTAAAACTACTCAAAGGGTATTTACCAAGATACTAGAGGCAAACTCTTCTCCATGATGCTACATGACATAACAAGCAGCAGCAGTGACAGTCTTGGAAGGTTCAGGAAAGTAAAAAAAGTGCCACTGGTAGGGTAATACAGGACCAGACCAGGCTGCCAGCAGAGGCTGTGAAATTTCTGTTCTTGGAGATTTTCATCACCTGTCTGGAAAAAATCACAGCTGACCTGTTTTAGTGCTGGCCACAGTCCTGGGTCCAGCAGGAGGCTGGACAAGATGACCTCCAGAGCTCCTTTCCAACTATCACTCACTGCATGACTCCTGGGCTTCCATCAGATCATTTATTTCCAGCTAAGAACAAGCACAAGTAAAGGCAGTGCCATGGCCAGAGTTTGTGAGACAATGACTTTTAGAACCAAAAAGTCCTTATTTTTAAAAGTATCAGCATAGGTGTATTAATCTGCATGCTAACACAATGAAACACTGCAGCTGCCATAAGCTGCCTTTCTGGATGCAGAGGTACCAACCCCTGCTCTGCAAAACTGTAGCATAAGGTGATACTTGTCAAAAACACCTGAAGTGAGCAGGAGACTGCATTTATTGAAAGCACCTAACAACAACTGGAATTTTCATTCTAACACAGTCAAGCTTTTAGAAATACATTACCCACAGAAACTGAACTGTTAATTCATTTACATTATAGAAGCCCCGTAACTCTAAAAATGAGAATCAGCAAGAGTTCTCCAACACAAGCTAAGTTCTGCCACTCTGGAAACAAAACTGCAAAGCTGCTGTCATCCTCCTAAATCCATTCAGATATTTCATGTCAGACACAACAAAAACTGAAGTAACAAACAGAAAAATTGTAGTGTCTTTAAACAATCTCCTCCCTTATAACACATATTCCTCCTTTAAATTGGCCAATATTTTTGCCTCAGCTCTTTAAGCCTCCCAAGCTAAAAAATATGTGGAGAATTCAATGCAAGTGGCATGCCACAACTCAAAGCTAGTGACAAAAAATGACTGCCATTTGAAATTGTCTACCCTAAAGTCAAGTTACAAGGCAGATGCATATAGATTAAATAACTCCTGCAATACTAAGAACAAATAGAGATGTACAAACCATGTCATGCCCAGCACAGGGACTGTATGGCACATCCTCAGCTGATCATAAGCCTAGCTCTGTTTGCTTAAGTGAGCCACACAGATTTACTCCAGACAAAAATGAAGCCCAACCCAGACAATGATTTAGCTGTCTGCCAAACAATCCTATGAGTATCATTTTAGATAATTTGCATCATAAATCACAGAGTCATAGAGTGGGTTGTGCTGGGTTGGGTGGGACTTTAGCTCACCTTATTCCACAGCCCTCTGCCGTGGGAAGGGACACCTTCCACTAGCCCCATCCAACCTGGCCTTGGACACTCCCAGGGATGGGGCAGCCACAGCTTTTCTGGAAAGCTGTGCCAGGCCCTCACCACCCTCACAGAGAATAATTTCTTTCTCTATCTAATCTAAACCTGCCCTCTATCACCATAAAGCCATAAACCCTTGTCCTATCACTACATGCCCTTGACAAAAGTCTGTTCAGCTTGTGTCAGCACCACCTCGTTAATCCCAGCCACGGGGATTTGGTTTCTGCCTGGCTGCTGCTGGAACGTGTCCTGGCACAGCCAGAGCTGCATGGTAAAGTCTCACGTGTGCCTCCTGCAGTGCCCACAGCCAGAGCAGAGATCCTGCTCCAGGAACAGCCCAGAGCTCAGCACAGGGACTGCACCATCTGTCACTGCCCTCCCAGCACCATCATTACCTTGATCTCTGACTCAGAGCAGCTTTGGAGAACAGCTCGTCCCCAGCACTGCCTGCAGCAGAAAGCAGCAAGAGGTGAGCTGCTGTTCACAGAGCAGGTAACAGCCCTGGAGCTCTGCACACACTGATGGGTACCTGTGCTCCTCCTCACTGAGAGACACAACTGCTTCTGCAGGAGAAAATTGGGATCAAGCCCTGGCTTATCACACCACCTCACTACTATGAGGGGAAGGATTTCATCCCACTGTATATTATAAAACCCAAATTACGTGTGTATTTTATCATTTACAAGGAAGCCACAGAGCTCAAAGGCACAGTGAAGACCCAGTCATCTTCCCCACTCCCTGTTCTGAAAATGCAGCATTTCAGAGCCTTTCTCTGATCTAAGCTCCCCTCCTTTGTCAACACGACCAGAGTTCATTGAGGATTGCTATGATAACAGACTTGTACAGTCTATATACTTTGGCCTCTGCCTGCCATTAACCCCTGCTGGGATGGCTGGTATTACTCAGCTTAGTTCTGCCTCAACATAAAAAAGTAACTACAGCCTTGCAGCAGCTGTACAATAGAATTGTACAGCACTAAGCACCTCTTGTTCTTTTGTAACCTTTTACCACTTTTTTTAAGTCTTTCAAAATCTGAAACGGGTTTTTTAACAAAAGAAAAAGTCCCTTTTCCATGAGAAAAATGAAAAGCAACTCCATTTTCTATGTAAAAGAACAACAAAAAAAGTAAACTGCCAGTGAGCAGGAAAATGCACAAGCTTTGGAAGTGGCAGAACAGCCTACCCACACTTTAATGGATGGGTAGAAATCTGCTGCTCCATTAAAGAACAAATCCTGCTCAGGAGCATAAAGCAGATTTGATCTCTCAGTTCACATTTCATGCTTGCAGCTGGAGACAGTGTTACTGTCTGACACCCTCCTCAAATGTGCAGGATGTGTTCAGCTGCTGAGGACAAAGAACTCTCTATGAGCACTTTCAATTACAGCAGATATGACCAAACACAGACCTCACATGGCAATTTCTTGGTATTTGATGTTCCCAGCCCTCGGCCAAACGAAATACATTTAATATGAGATTTGTCTCTTAAAAGCTGTTGCCCCAAGTGAGCAGTGTGTCATGGTCTTGGGGGCCACCCAAAACTTGGACAATCACATGAGCATGTCTTTGTCACTGTCACAAGCCAATCCCACCACTGCTGAACACCACAGATATCCTCAGAGAATCTCTGCAACCACAGCCACAGTTTCAGCTGAGTACCAGCTCTCTTGGAAACCCCCACAGATGCCTTGTTCAGCTTTCAACCCTGATGTAATGGCTAAGAGACCAGGAACTGTATGGCTCAGTTTCCAGTTTAGGTCACAAGACCACTGTATGTATGGGTGTGCAGTTTTGAGTGAAAATACACCATGCCCTGCCCTCCCTCCCCTGCAATAATGGACTTACAAAAGATGCCATCCCATGCTGCCCCTGGTATGAAAGACTTTACAATGGACTACTCATCAAGCAATCTTTTTTTCTTCTTCTACTCAATTATTAAAGCCTGTGACTTACACAACTGCACTGCACAAGCTTCCAGCACCACTTGTTACCCCTTTAACCACTTCAGCTAATCATTCTTTTGTGCTGATTCATTTCTCCTACAAATTACCTGGGAATTTTCCACATGCATATTGAATACTTTAGAAAAATTAAGGCAAGAAATCTGCTGGATGTAAGTTTTGTTCACAGAAATGGTCAAATTAGGGAAGATACTGCATTAGTGTAACAGGATGGACCTTTAGTAAACCTGAGTTTTCACACACACTGGTCACAACTGTCTGGGGCTGAGGCAGTAAATGAGACTCCCTCAAAGTTAACTTCTGATTCTGCAGTCCCTGAGAATCTGTGATGTAGCTTTGAGTTCCTCAAGTCACATTATTCCAAACCAGTCACAGACAGAGAACCAAATGGTACTTTGATTGAACAAAGTAAATAACACCAGCAGTTTGAGTCTAACAAGGTGACACTCACAACAGTTTGAGAGATATTAAAGAATATACAAAGTGTGACAGTCATAACAAAATCACACAGAATAGTAATTTCTCTACATTAAGATTTAACCTTCTGCCTAAGCTCCTTCACCAAAAAAAAGGGTAAATAATCCTCTTTAAGAAGCCTTTAATGTCAAATTACTCATCAATCAGTGCCTACAAACACTAACAGAGCTACTAAAAAAGGCGAGCCCAGATGTACCTGGATTAAACGTTGTCTGAACAAAGTAAGATAAGATTGAAAGCTCTAATAGAATATTGAATGCAATTTCACAGTGCTCCAAGTTGCTCTCTCCACCTGCTTTATGACAGGGCATTCCTTACATGCTCAGGTAAAAAAATCCTGCAAAACAAACAAACCCAAGAAAATACCAAAAAAACCCAACAAAAAATCCCCACCACAACAAAAAAATAGTAAGTGAAATTCTAATCAAAGAATTTGGAACTGTGCCTGAAAAAAGGCCTACCACAAAACACACAGAAGTCTTGAAGTAAAACTGGTCTTATAATACCAATTTTTATTGAAGATGGACTGAAAATAAATACTTACTATTACTTCACTCACCCTGGAAACAGAAAAAAATATCCTTCTTGGTCTGTATAACTATTTTAAAATCAGCTGCTCCAGCTTATTTCAAGTTCACATAAATTTGAAGGCAACAGAGAATGTATTTGTCATTTTTATGTGTGTGCATCCATACACAAATATTGTATCTATAAACCATGTATATACATATTGTGCTGCCACCTTGTGAACAGTCTCTAAATAGGGAGGTTTAGTTCACACAGACTCAATTCTGCCACCTTTATTCACATTTAGCTCAACTGACTTTAATACAGATACTTTTTAAGTGGGGATTGAATGTGACAAAGGATGGCTGAATCAAGTGCTCAGTGCAGAAAAATTTTAATGGCTGAATAAAATAGCTGAGTCTTCCACAATTTCCATATGCTTTTGTGTCACAGTTTATTGCCACAGCTATTATGAAAAATATAACTAAATTCTTTCTGATAAAAATATTGCAGCTTTGCATCCAAGTTGTATGGCTGTCTTCAAAACAGAATAAGCTGGTGTCTGTAAAAAGAATAAAAGATTAAATACATCTACTGAAGTGTTTTGCTTGAACCAGATTGTGATAATGAATAATAAGCACTATTAAAAAAAATCAAAGTAAAAACACATGCATGCCAAGAAAACCCCACCTGTATTTGCAGTCTAATCTATCCTAGAGAAAACTAAATTAAAATTTATCAACTTTTCAGAATATTCCCTCAACTATTTATATTTATAGCGATCTTTATCAACTATTCAGAAAATTCCACAAATGTAAGTCAAGAGAAAAAATAGGAGAGAAGTCACATATTCCCCATACAGTATCCAAGGGAGCACAGAATTTAGTTCAGTATTCCACACTTTCTAATAAGATGATGCCTCCAGTTCCCAGCACTGTATGGACAGCACTTATTAGCTTTATCTTCAAAAATATTTAATTTAAAATGAAATTAAAAGAAAATCTAAAAATTTGCATAGGATGCCTCTTAGGAAAAAAATCAAAACACTTTAACACTTGACATGAATTCCAACAGATTTAGTTCTGTTCTAGAAAAATGAAAGTTATAACATGCAGGACATTCTTATATGTAACTTTGGTAAAGAATATCAAGAGCCTTATTTTCTGCTTCTCAAAGAGCCACATCCCGGTCTCTAAGTAAGGAAGGAAAGAGCAGCACATCCACATCCTCAGAGACAGCATCAATGAGTCACCATTCTACTCACAGCTTCTGCATCGTGCTCCAGCCCGATGTCATGGTGCTCCTGCTCCTCATCCCTGAACTGCTTTATGACCTGCAACAGCAGCACCTCCTGAGCCTGCTTGGCACAGAAACCAAGGCAGCCAGCACACAAAACTAAGATTCTGCTTGTCCCTTATGCACACCATGGCAAGCCAGGGTCTCTCAAACACTTCTCAAAGATCTGAGACCTCCAATTCAGCAAGAAGGGAATTATTTACAGCATTCCCCTAACCTGAAGTTCTTCTGGTGGTCTCCAAAGAAGTCTTTAGGTTCAAGCTGTTGTTTAATTAATGTATTGTGGTGTTTGCTGGGTCCCCAGGATGAAGGAGGAATTAATGAATCTGACTATATTTTTAGAAGGCTAATTTATTATTGTATTATATTATAGAATGCTATACTAAACTATACTAAAGAATAGAGAAAGGATACATCAGAAGGCTTAATAAGATACTAATGAAAAACCCATGATTGACTCCTCAGAGTCTGACACAGCCGATGGTGATTGGTCATTAAGAAAAAAAAATTCACATGAAACCAATGAAATATGCACCTGTTGGTAAACAATCTCCAGACCACATCCCAAAGCAGCAAAACACAGGAGAAGCAATAATAAGATAATTAGATAATCAGATAATTATTGTTTTCATTCTTCTCTGAGGCTTCTCAGCTTCCCAGGAGAAGAAATCCTGGCAAAGGGATTTTTCAGAAAATATGACACTGACAATATATCACTATTTTTCCACCGTTTCAAAAAAACCTATAGCTATAGTAACTTTTAAGACTGACTAGTTTCACACCCCCACATTATTCTGACAATTTGAATAAAGGAATTAAGGTCCCTGCCTTGCCAATCAGTAAGGGTGTTCCCCTGTAAGCTAAACAGGTTTTTTTTGTTCATTCTACCATATTCTAAAGAACAATTGTTTGTCTTCTAATTTTTCAGCTGGGACAAAAAGGTTTAGAGGATTTTCTCCGGAGATGCCTGCAGATAATCAGGATTGCTTAATGAAGAGCTCAGCATTTGCAGACACCTGGGCACTGTCCCTGCCCAACAGGTTTGCATTGCTTTTGGTGTCCCCAATACCTCTCCTCATACTGGCACTGTGAATAAACTCACTGCCCGGATTTTTCTCTTTATTTTGTGCCATCTCTATTTCATGATATCATTATCTTCAGGGGTGGTATTTCCCTGGTGCACCTCAGCACAACCCTGGTTACTTCAGAGATAATTTCTGTAACAATGGGATACATTGGGAAAATCAGATTTTGCTACATGTTACACTATGCACAGCTGAACACACTGGTAGCCAGCAAGGCTGGGTATGAACCAGTTCCACCTCAATCTGCCACAACCACTCACAGGAATGTGTCCAGTTTGATACCTAAAATGCTTGTAAAGTTATTTTCCCACAGAGCTGACAAACATCAGCTCCTTACACACTGAGAGCACCCAGGACTAGAAGATGAACAGGGTGCTGGCTGGCAGTGCCAGGAGGGCAAACCCCACCCTGGGTGTATCAAACACAGCATGGGCAGAGAAGCTGGAGGGGTCACCTTGAGCTCTCCCTGAGCACTGTGTGTGGCTCTGAGCCCTACAGGTTAAGGAGCATGTGAAGGTAATTGAAATGCCTCCAGAGGAGGGCAACACAGCTACTGTGCAATCAGTATTTCCTCCTTTTGTTTCCCCTCTAGACACTCCCTTTCAATTGAAATTAATCAAACTTAAAGCATAATTCTCCCACTTGAAAAGGAACCAGTTCATTACTGAAAGCATACTGAAGATAACCCAACATATGTTTTAATTTTGGTGCTTGATCAATTTAGTGCTGCTGAAGGAAAAAGCATCCTTTAAATTTAGTAGTTTCTGTTGATTTCAGCATTCTAAGTGACAGAATATAAAGATCCACTGTAAATTCTAAAAGCATATTATTTTTAAAAGTCTAAATCACATCAGATAATTAAATTTGTTAAACATCTTTTAAGTCATGATTAAATACCTGCAATAGTTCTTTGTACTTTTCTGGATCCTCCTCTATCAGAGTTCTGATCTGGTTGTTGTAGTGCTCTGATATACTCTCTTCCACAGCCACTGTGCAAGCCATTGCACCCTTCTTCCCAAGCAAAGCACTTCCAGCCCCTGGGATTGGGGTACCAGACACATGAATACAATGAAATCTGAAGAAAAACAAATAATATAACACAACTGAAAACTTCACAAAACAACAATAACAGTAATTATCCAGACTCACCTAAAACAAAACCTGCTACATTCCAGAAAGGCAATAGAACAGTAGGTCGAACTCTGTATGCAACCATGAGCTCATTGAACTTTTTCAGGTGGTTTTTTTCTTGATTCCACATTTGCTGCAAAAGAGACAGATCACAGAGAAGCATAAAACCACAAGAGGTAAACATTTCCAATAAACTAATAGATACCAAAACAGCTCAGGCCACGTATGCTGTGATAGCTGAGGCAATACTGTAACATCAGAGAAGAAATGGTGGAGAAAGGCGGGTGCAGATCGTTACAAAAAGGACAGAGAGGAGAGTTATAAGAAGATAACATAAAAACATTTGCAAAATAGGACAGCACTGCAGCAACTGCAGCATCGGTAACTCCCTTACCAAGCACTCCCACCGCTCTTTATAAACCCGCCCGTTTGGAAGCGCTCAGAAAAAACCGGACAATAATCTTGCCATGAAGGCTACGATGTTTCAGCACCCCGCTGTTAACCACACGCAAAGGAAGCAGAGCCGCGGCGATGGCTGACCTGGATGACGGGTCCCACGCTCGACCTGCCCAGCACGGCCATTTGCCCCGCATAGATGCGGTTCGCCCCGTACTCCCCCGCATGGTCCACGCGGATGATGCGGTCTATGACGGGCTTGTTGATGCCGTCCTGCGCCACCCGCGAGCTGCACGGCCTGAGGGCGGCCCCGGCACCGGGCACAGCCCGCACACCTGCCGGAGAGACAAAGGTGACGCGAGCTCCGCCGCCGCCCGCTCCCCGTTCGGGAAGGGCGGGTGGACGCTGCCGCCTGCGGAGCCGAAGGGCCTGAGGCGGCCCCGGGCGGCAGGGAGCAGAGCCGAGCCCGTACCCGGCCCGCAGCGGAGGGGCCGGCGCTGCAGCAGCGAGCACCGCACAGCCGGGGCCACGGCCGCCGCCATCGCGGTGAGCGCGACGTCATCATCGTGCGCCGCCCTGGCACGGTTCCGATTGGCCCCGCGCAGCCACCGCACTGGACAGCGCAGCTGTCAATCAAAGCCCGCGGCGTGGTTGCCATGGGAACGTGGTTGCCAAGGGCGGCCCCTAGCGGGCGAGGCGGGAACTGCAGCGGGAGCGGCGCTGAGGGCGGGCTGGGAGCGAGCGCTGAGGGAGGCACGGGAGCGGCGCTGAGGGAGCGGCGCTGAGGGCGGGACGGGAGCGGCGCTGAGGGAGGCGGGGCGAGCGCTGAGGGCGGGAGCGAGCGCTGAGGGAGGGACGGGAGTGGCGCTGAGGGAGCGGCGCTGAGGGCGGGCTGGGAGCGAGCGCTGAGGGCGGGCGGAAGCGGCGCTGAGGGAGGGAGCGCTGAGGGCGGGACGGGAGTGGCGCTGAGGGAGCGAGCGCTGAGGGCGGCCCCCACAGGCACAGCAAGCGAACGGCACCAGGCGGTATGGTAAAATAAATAGCGTTTATTGAAAGGTCATTCCTTTAAAATGAGAACAGAAAACATTCCAAAATATTATATTAAAAAGATAGTGTCTCACATTAACTAAAAGCGGACCAATGCAGATTTCAAACAATAAAAGTTTTGTACAAGAAATCCTTAATCACAATCTTTAAATAAAGGACTGGGTTAGTAGCCTACAGGGACACACGGTTGTCTGATACACATGGTCCCAAGAGTTCAGGTAAGACAGAGAAAATGAGAAATTAAGGGGTACTGACACACTATTGCCAACCAATAATTTAACTCTGAAATATTCACATTTTAAAACACATAGACCAGTAGTTAAGATGTTCATGCAAGAATAAAACACAAATAATAATGACTTAAAATGTTAAAAAACCCAAAAAGGCCCCTCCACAGCAGCAAGGCTGGTGCCCCAGCAGTGCTGTGTCTGCTGGCTCCTTCCCACCCCAAGTGTTTATTCAGAGCTCTTTTATCAGTTTGTTATCTCCGAACCATTTTATGATCAGTTATCCAGTGTTCAACTGCTCTTTCTACTTCAGAACAGCATAAATAGCAAACCCTCACCTCTAAAAATATTTAGAAGACTGATTTCAAACCCATGCCATATTGTCTTTTCCTATGCACTATTTCAACATACTTCCCTACATAATTCTTTTTTAAATCCGAAGCAAATGAAAGGCATTGAAAACATAAAACCATACATTTTCCCTCTCTCATGATTCTTATAGCATAATTCATAAAAACAGTACAAAAGGGTTTCAGTTCTGATCACATTTTACCCAAACTCCCTGAAAAAATAGGGATGTAACAAATCCCAACAACCCTGAAGCTGTAGGAGTGTTACCTTTTTTGAACAGCTCCAACACAGTGTAAATCAGCTGAATTTCCAAGTTTTGGAAACATTAAGCCTCAGACCACAAGCACCCATTACACAGACCACAGTTCCAGGGTGCCAGTCAGCTGCTCAGGTTTTAGAAGCTGCAAATGCTTCTGCTGTTATCTTCTTGTTCTGGGAGTTTCAGGAAGTCAAGTTCTTTTGGCTTGTGTGGTTTTCAAGGTTACTTCTGTGCTTCTGTTATTTTTCTGATTAGGAACATCTTGTCACGACTCTCCTGGAGAGACAGAAGAACAAGAATGCTCCACGTGAACAGTGTTAATACAAGTCATCTACAACAGCTCATTTCTTCATTAGAAATAGTGCACTCACCACATTGTACTCCCCCAGCACACTCTCCACTGCCTGAACAATTTCAAGCTCACAATGGCCTTGACTTCATTTATCTCACCTCAGGTTGCACACAAACAGTTCTGCATTGAGCCTGGTAAAAACATCTCACACACCTCAAAATTTAAAACCATGCTTCCAGGAAGCTGAACAAGAGCAAGCAAACAAAAATAAAAATCATGCAAGAATGTTTAGAATTCCCAGGTGATTTGTGAGCCCTTCAAAAAGCAGGAAGGCTTTTGTTCCTAAATTCCTCACTCCTGAAAAAGCTCCCCCCAGTAAGTGTTTTTCTGCACACAGGCTGTTAAATGCCAGATCTGAAAGAAGCACATATCCAGAAATGGGCTATTTCATAAGAAAGTGAGAAGTCTCACTGCTGAGGCTGTCCTGACTCCAGCAGTTTGTCAGATCACAGCACACAAATGCTGCCAAACCTGGCAGTGGCTTTGGGTGGCCACAAAGCAGCATTTCTGCACTGGCACCCTTCTCCAAAGGGCTCTTAGTGCTGACTTGTTCCACTTTCAGTACCTGCTCAAGCACTTCTGGGCCTACACTCAAGAACAAGACCAAAAAGATGCAGCAGAAATACAGACCTGGAGGGCAAGGTAAGGAGTTGGGTGCCTGTTTGTGAGGGCAGAGAAGCAAACAGAAGTGGAGGTTGTGCAAGATGGTGGAGAGGACAGGAAACACAGGATTCAGGTTCTTTGGCAGAAAAAAAAATGCATATAATTGGATTTAAATAAGGCAACAGATGAAAAAACAGGGACACAGCTTCTCAGGGGCACATCTCTTGCATGTGTGTTGCCTGATATAACCAGACCTTGTTGCAGTTGCAGCTGGTACCCAAGAAAATCAATTCCACTGAGAAATAGCACAATGCTTTGGTTATTTTTTCTGGGTAATTTGTAAAACATTCTTTACTGCCTGTTGCAAACACCAAATATCCAGGAGACTATGAAAACCAATATTCCTCTCATTTCGGTACCCCTAAAGTTCTCTTTGTTGTGTGAGTCAAGTGTTGGGTCAGATCTTACCAAAACCAGTTGTTCTCTCAGCTGTTCAACCACTCGTTTGTGTGCTCGAGCCAAGGCAATAACATAGAACATAATGATGCTGTAAACAACAAACAAAACCAGAGAACATAATGATGCTGTAAACAACAAACAAAAACAGAGAACATAATGATACTGCAAACAACAAACAAAAAGGGAGGACTTGAGATTTCCTATGTATGTAATAACAAGCTCAGTTCAGGAGAACACATAAATGTGTGCTACAAAAGGAAGGGCTGGGTGGAGTCCTAAATAAGCCACATGGTTTTTAAGCATTGAAGTTTTAGAAAGCATCAGGTAATACGGCTCCAAAATTTGCAAACAGTTTAGTTAAACTGAAATGCAAAAAACTCCATTTAAACTTAAGAAAAACACCCCTTTTTATTGGAAGACTGACCAGACCCTGGAACAGTGTTGCAGAGTGTCTGCATCTTTGGAGATACCGAAAATCTAACTGGGTATGGTTCCTGCTCTACTTGATCCTGTTTTAAACAGGGTCTCTCTACAGGTGGCATCCAACCTTAAAAATTCTATTATTCTACAATGAATTTTATCTTACAGAATGACTGTTTTGGGAGTTTTGTTTTTTCAGACTAGGGTTTGTGCATGGGAGTAGTGATCCTAGGGCTTACAGTACTAAAAATTTGCAGAGGATTCACAGTTAACATTTTTGAGAAGGACATTGTTGAATATGGGATGTGCAAGAGGAAATGGAAGCTGATGAGTGTGAACACATTGGCAAAGACATAAGGGCTGAGGATTCCTATGGGTTTTGATGCTTTTGACTGCAAATGGAAAATCTGGCCTAATAGATGCTTGGTGTGAGTTCAGTAAGCAAGGAAATTAAGATGCATAAGGGAATCAAATCTCCACAGTACTCACCAAAGGATCACAAAAAAAGGCACTGCAAAGGCTTCTGATGAAATGCCAAAAAGGAACTGCTGCAGACCTGTTGGAAACTGAAGTATTGTATCTGGAATAACTTCCCACGAAGTGTTGAAATTCCTGAATGGCCCACATGCCTTGGAAGAGGGGATACTGTCAAAGAAGCAGAACAGAAGGATGTTACACCAAAATGTAAAGATAAAATAATCCAGCAGAAACCCAGCACCAGTTTGGTGATGCAGTAAAAGTGTCCTATGTCTATAAAACTGTAATTTTTGTTTATATGAACTAGGCTATAAGTTTATGTGTTATACCCTATAGATTTTATTCCATTCATCATTCTAAAGTTGTGTGTCTGCTTTTACAGAACTGACAAGCTTTGAATAAGTGTCAGCATCACAGAACTTAAAATTGTCACTTACCGTGCTATGCTGAACCCTAGAGGGACAAAAGCCAAGAGGAGCCCAATCAACAGCACCACCAGGAAGAAAAAGTTGGAACTTGATGCCCTTATAGGCCTTGCTGCAGGTTTACGTGTGTGTATCAAAACAATCTGAAGAGGGAAGGTGAGTAAAACTGTTATCAGTACATCTATCTAGATATACACCCAAATATACTTCCCCCAGCAACTGAATTTTCCATTCTCTAACATGCCACCAGCCACCACACAACCACCTCCTTTGATATGTATGGGCTGAGAAGGGCTAAGAGAAGATTGCCTCACATTTTGGTATAAGTCAGCGTCTCCTAATTTGTGTAAGAATTTGATCCAGAGGACCTCATGCACGTGCACAGAGTCAACAGCACCAATCGTGTGGTGTATTATCCATGGCACTGCCTTTGGCTTTGTTCAGCCACATCTTCTCTGGATACATCCCCTCTTGCAAGACCTAAAGTATCAGCAAGAATTGGAGGCACAGGAGGAGCTGAGCAAAACTTTTGATAGTCAGAAATCACATAAACATCTATCCCAGCTTGGATTTTCCATTTTGTGCCCAAATTTTTAGCAGTTTTGCAAAATTTTGTCCAAGTTTTAAGCTGTGTTGCTAGTAAATAGATTACTGCAGGAAAGTCTTATAAACTAGCTTTGTTACATAAAAAGCTTTTCTTTTAAAAAAAGGCAAATAATTTGAGAAGTAGTAATTGAAATGTGGCTTTGCTTGATTTCAAAGCAAAATTCTACTGTCTGTTAAAAGCACAAAACCTTATTGAAAATGGAATATCATTGGCTCATTCCATACACTGCATCTACATGTGGCTTTGGGTTTTTTGTTGGTTTTAAATCACCTGCATATCTATATGCCTGCATTACAAAAACCACAGAGATGTACTCGATTCTTTATCAAGCACATGCCCTCATTACCTTTTTGACGTAGAAGATGATGAAGTATTTTATAGTTGCTATTGCAGGGAGAAGTGGTGAAAAGAAGGTTCCAATGAAGCAAATAGTCTGCCCATAAATGATTTCCAGGACATTGTCAGAAATTTCAAATTCTTTATGTCCAAACCACTGAACAAGCTTGCAAGAGCAATGAGTAACTAACAACCTGAAACCAAAGAATATTTTTAGTCCAAAACTGAAGTTGTAGAATTTAGATGCATTCTAACACATTTGAAACGCACACAACTTAGCATTGAAGCATTAGACAATATAACAGAAAAGGTCTGAAGAAAAAAGCTCTCAAATACCAAAACCTATACAGCCATTTGAATATCAAACAGGTGCTCAAACCACCAGAAACATGCTTATGCTTTATTTTAAAACTAGTAATTTGGTTGGCAATATGGGGGATTTAAAGCAGAAAAAAGAAAATGTGTTTCATATGTCATTTGTAAAAATATGCTCAAAAAGCAGAGATACATACTTTCTGGGGAAGTCTGCAAACAGGGCCACAGCAAGAATTACAATAAAATCAAATATCATCAGTTTGTACATTTCTTGCCCAACATCAGATTCCCAGCACTATAAAAACAAGTTAGGAAAAACAAGATTAGCAGTCTAAATAAACAAGTGAAAAATCTGTCTATCACTAAAGCAATAATCATCTCAGTTAACACCATGAAGGTTCAAATGCTATTAACTCCAATTTTTAAAATATTCAATTGTTTCAAAGTTCTCGTGCTAAACTTTTCACTTTTTTTTTTTGTTTGTTTGGTTTTGGGGTTTTTCTGTGAGGTGGGGTAGGGGGGATGTGGCTGGGTGTGTTTGGTTTGGTTTTGGTGGCTGGGGAGTTTTTTTGGGGTGTTTTTTTTTTTCTTTTGAGGAAAACCCATTTGCCTTTATGCCACAAAAGGCAGTAGCACAACATCTCCAAAACACAGCTACCTCAGACAATCCCCATGGGGGACAAAAGTTTGTGCTAAGGAATCATCTGCCACTGGACTAACTCTAATCAGAGTTTTAGACAAGCAAAGGATAGATGTGTAACAACTGCACTGGTTTGCACTGAGCAGTGGGAATCAACACCAGGTATAGCATGAACAGCAACCCCAGGGCTCCCACTGAACACCTCTAGACAAGCAACTCTCATGGAAAACAAATCTTCCCTTCACAAGCTCAGATGATTAAACACCAAGATAAATCTGCTTACAGGATAGAGTTTGTAATTGTATCCACAGGGCTTACACTTGTCACTGCCACAGTCGGAGATCTGACTCCACAGTGAGAACAAGAGAACGCCAATATTGGCCAACCGCACGAAGACACACCTGCAAGAAAGGCAAAACCTAACTCCAAATGTGCCAAAAACCAGCCATTTAACACTTGGCTTATCTTGTACAGGAGTCCAAGGAAGCCTTAAAACACAGAAGGGTCATGCAGACCTTCAAGAGGGCAGCCAGCCAGATAATGAACACATTTCTTTCCTTAGCAGCAAGTTAAAATGGCTTTTGACCTTCCCAGCTTTAGGCTACAATCTCTTGTTCCTTTTCTCAATAGTGTTCCTAGATCAGTCATTTCAGCTGCAGATCTTGATGCTGCAATGGGTTGCAATTCCCTCAGGTACCGTTCTGTGTGCAGCATTTCCATTTCATGTAGCTTCAGGCCTTCTGAAGCACTTGGCCAAATCCCAAATACAAAGCATGGACTTGCAGAGTTCAGGTGCTTCAACCCAGATCTTACTGCCTGAAGCTGCCAAACACCAGCTCTCACACTGACACATCTTTTACCCCAAAATTTTTAACTTCTGCCTTGAGTAAAGCTGTGCTTCAGTCACTGCTGTACATTCACTTTTGCTCGTTCAGGGAACTGCTGCACGTAAAGCAGTGAATCCACAGCTCTGCAGCCACAAGTTCTCTACTGACTATTTATTCAGGTTGAAGATGTCCAGACCACACAGCTAAATGGGACCAAGAAAAACACTTGCACACTGAGATGACTGCAGTGTACTGTCATCAAAACACATTGTTCCCAGATTTAAAGTTTCCAACTAAACATTGGCCAAACAATGCCTCCTTGGTTTCCAGTGCCAGCTTCTCTGCTTCTTGACGTTTCAATGTTTACAATACATACAGCCTACCAAGAACAAGTTGTTGAAACATCCAAAGCCAAAATAAAAACATCTTTACCTCAAGAGTGTCAGCTTGATTTCAAAGGCTGGTGTATACTCTTCAAATTTGATCAGAAATGCAAAGATCAGAGGAGCAATGAAGTTGGCCAGTGTGATCACCATGGAAGGCAAATACTGCACTAAGAGATTAACCTGGGAGTTTGCATTGCCAATGTCCTGCAGGAGAAGAGATGAGACAAACACAATGCTTAGAGAAACACACCTTCCTAAGCGTGCTGTCTCCAGCTACACACCAGCCTGCCTTGTCCAGGATCCAGGCAGCATCTTTTACTCGGTCTTCATCCTCCACTGATATTTGCATTGGCAACAGGAATCAACACCAGGTGTAACATGAATGGCAAATGCAGGGCTGACTCTGAATAACCCCAGACAAGCAAGTTTCATGGAAAACAAATCTCTATCCTTTATATGAGCCTGATCACTGCTATCTCTGAAGCTTCTTGCTATACACCCTTGCTTTCTCCTGCTCCTTTCATCAGGAACTCCCTCCTCCTCCAGGTAAGAGTATTTCTGTGTTTCCTTAAAGCTTCTGTTTAAAGAGGTTCAACTCACCAAGGTTTGTGTCTGACTGTTGCTAACCAGCACCAAGGCTACCAGGTTTTACAGCTATTCCAAGTGCAGACACTTTTCAATTTATTCTTACTGGTGCAAAGCAGCTCCCCTGACTTTCCTACCATCCTGACAAGCTCCTCTAACTGCTCATTAAGACAAAGTCAAGATATCAGCCCTTCTACTTAAAGCCCACAGTAAGTGAAGCTGTTCTTGAAGTTGTTCAGTGTTGTGCAGTCCTCTTCTCTGCCCTCAAATGGTATCTCTGACACATAAACTCATTTAGCCCCCATTTCCTGCTTCTGTCCCCACAATCCTGGCAGTTTACAGAAGTTCAGAGTTAGGTCCACCATGAGCACAACTTTCCTTGTTAACAGCTAAGTCCATCACACCAGGAACTTACACAGAGGAAAGAAAAATTGTGGTCCCCATTTCTACCAGACTAATCAAACCCTGGGGTTCTACAGAAAAGTCAGTTACTTTTGTGAAGCTGTCACAACCAGAAGCTTGTCTGCTTTGTTCTGCTTCTGAACCACTCTTTCCATCTGCTTGTCTTGCCAGAGGTGAAACCAACTCAACCTGATTCTTTCTGCTAGTGATGCAAGAACCTTTGCTTCTGAAAACTGCTGTGTGATCAAAGCCTTCCTGTTTCCCCACACAGGGTAACTCAAGCCACAAGACAGATCACAATCTTCACTCTGCCTTCCCCTGAAGTGCACTTTTGCAGCTGACAGCGAACCAGATCACGTGAAACTGATCATGATGAAGTTTGATTTAACCAGGTCCGTTGTCCCAGCCAGTTCACTGCTCAGACCCAGCAGACTACAGTGAGGTGAGCACAGTTACAAGGGAAGGGTAGTGAGGGGCTGCTCTTCTTGTCAGCTCCAAGGCACTCAACACTGCAGCAATGGGAGACTTTATTGGGGAGGCTTTTTTGGCACATGGTTCTTGATCTTTCCTGCTCTCATCTACTAAAAAAATTCTAAGTCTGTAGAAAGCATTTTCAGATCCCTGCATGAAAGGTGCTATATTAAGATACTTGACTCTTTCACAATAGTTCCTCTTGCTGTAATCACCAGCCTTCACCAAATCTGTCCTAGTGTCATTTCTTATACTCACATTGGAGTTTTCTTGAGAGAAGACAGTTACTCTATAAATTGAGTAAAAACATCCTGATAAAATGGCAATGACAAATATATTTATAAATATTCTCAGTGAGTAGATACGAAGCTTTTCTTCCATTCTCCTCTCAGCTATTTTTTGCTTCAGTTTTTCTTCCTGCAAGTCCATCTACAAAGAAAAGAAAAAAGAATTGCAGTTTTTTTGATGCAGCATACAACACTTAACACCATGTCTTCTACCCCTCAGAAGTGCAAATCTGTAGCCTGCTCCAGGAGAGTCACTCCAGTGCCTGCCCAAGCACACCGAACAGAGTGTCTTTTCTTTGACAAAACAGGTCCATGTAGGAATGGAACCCCCTGTGTGCTCTGCCTCCTCGACCTGAGGGCTCTGTAGCCAAAGACAGGTGTCCTGCAACCTCTCTACTGTAGCAGTAACACATTTCCTTGAGGACAGACAGTTTGCCTGTTTGTTGAGAGAGACTGATCTCAGCTTGAAACTAAACTCTGAAACGGGTAAACCAGTCACTCATCTTGTTACTTCTGCAGGCAAGTAACCAGCCCTCACCACTACGGCTCAAAATTCCTTCTACTCTTTGTGAAGGAAAACTGGGGGATGGCACTGAAAGAAGGAAGTACAGTCTTAAACAGCTTGTCATGTAAACTTGCTGTATTTCACCTTAACTGACATGAAAATACAGTGTCTCCTGTGAGGGCAATTTAACCTAGGCAAACCCACATAACACCCATATGAGAGTATCTTCTGAGGCTTTATGTCCATCAAACTAATATTAAGGGACTAGTTCTTCTAAGATGTGTGTTCTGGAGGCAAAAGTGTAGCAAGTGAAGGATGTTCTGATTCGATGATGAAAATAGATGACTGTGAACTTCATTAGAGCAGAAAGCAACTCACTGTAACTCATGAAGTCTGTAATTACTGCTTTGTGGTTTGAAGTGGAAGCATCTTCTCAAAGGTAATTTTTTCACTACACAAATCTCTGCTACCAGTGTACAGAGAGCAAAAAGAAGGTCCTTATTTTACCAAAAGAACTTTTCAGACTTTTTTCAGAGCTTTATGATTTGGGAAATCTATAGTGCATCAGCGCTTTATATGTGCATGTATGCCAAAGACACCTGGTGAGAATTTTTCAGTATCTTCTTACTGCAAAAATACTCTCAAGCAGTACAAAAAGCACCATCTGAATTTTATTTCTCCCCAAACTACTCCTAACTGCACTGCATGCTTAAACCCCAGAACACTCCAACTCATCCCTGCAGGGTATTGCCTGGAGCTGGGACAGCTCTTCCTGTCGGACTATGCAGAAACTAACACAGGAAGCAGGACTGGAGTGTGAGGAAGAGGCAGATAAGAAAAGCAGCTACAGGCTGGCGTGGGTCCCCAGTGCATGGGGGAAGGGCCAACAACATCCGTGCCAATCCTTCTCACACTGCACCAACTACCTAGAAAGCATGCAAGAGGATGTGGGCTGCACCCCCAAAACAAGCAACTGCAATCCTTCTTAACTTTATTCCCTTATCTGCAAAATTGCACACATCTCTTTTTTAGCCATCTAAGCTGTATGAAACCATAATCCCAAAAAGCAGAAGTTACTCACCTGGAGCTCATATTGCAAGCTGCGATGTTTCAGCCGGGCTGCATTTGGGTCTGTAATGCAGAAGTCCCAGCCCGCAAAGACTTTGTTACAGTAACTCTGAAATGGATCTGCATCGTGCACTAAATTGTGCTTAAAGCCTTCCACAGACCTGGAGAAAAATTTGTGAGAAAATGTATTTTATGCACAGGAAAAACACACACAAGGAACCTGGCTGATCAAAGACCCTCACAGTGAGCAAACTGTCACCTTTGCTTAGTACCAGCCAGTGTCTGGGACTCTTTCAGTGTGAGATTCTGCAGCAGCTGACCCTGACTGATACAGGTTATTCCCACCTGGACTTCACCACAGTCGCACCTTCTCACCTCACCCAGACCCAGCAAAGGAAACTGAGATGGCACAAATAAAACTCAACCAGAAACCCCTAAAACAAATCCTCCAACAAATTCAGTATAGTTGAGGGGCTTTTACTTATAGGTATGCATACATATGAAAAACTGATACTGCAAATTGTTTTCTTTTTCCCAAGCACTCCGAAGGCTACTGAGGCACTGCATCCTCAGGCAAAAGACTCCCCATTTCCACAAAAACAGCTCAAGAAAACAGTATGTTCCCTTCAAGAAGGAATACAATCTAAACTGTGCAACAAGTAACAGTAAATAAACAACACCAACATCTTTACCTCTTTACTATCCAGAGGAAACTTAAGGCAAGGTAGGCAAATGTAGCCAGCAGGTATGCGAGTGGCAAATTGTACCTCATGATACTGATCCACACAGCATCTATTGAGTAATAGCCATAAAACAAACTTGTCACTTCAAGGAATCCCTGTGAAAATGAAGTTGAAATAGAATTTGTAACAGCAGCAACAACTGCCCCATAAAATCCAACATGGCATTAAGCAAGTAAATTTTGTAAATTTAAAATGAGGGCCCCAGCAAGCTACAAGTCTGTAGCTTCTAAATACTGCCATTGCCTCTACCAAACTGTAGCGCAGGCACTGTGTGCTTAAAATCCCTCCCCTCTCCAATCAAAGAGCTGCAGGACACAGACACTGGGACCCTACACAGAGAGCACAATAGGCAGTGTGCTCCAGAATAATGAGGAACAGCAGCTGGGGAGGAGAGGCACAGGCTGCAGCACATGGCCAGACAGGCCTTGTGCTTGCTCAGTAAAAGTCAGTTTGAAAACTGCCCTTCTCAGAGATAACATACTGCAGTGATGCATATGCCTTACCATTTTTCAAAATTATCAAAGCTTCATTCCACAAGTAATTTTTTTTCTTTTAAATGTGACATGAGACACTTAATTAAAAAAACCCAACTAATTACTTACAGTGCCACTGAGCAGATCTTTGAGGTAAGTATAGAAGTACACAAGTCCCTTATTACCACTAGGTTTATAAATTGTGCAGATATCATCTGTCAAAAGAAATGTATGAAAAGTCACTCAAATGGTAATGCCCACTGAACTGCAAGATTGTGTTAATTCAAACATGCTATACTCTTATAAAAAGGGTTTTCCTTTTTTTCTGGGAGGGGGAAAAGAAGCTGATGGAAAGGGGGAATCTTACAACAGCTGTACATAGAGAAGATGTTTACCTATGCTCTTTGGAGGAATGTAAGCAATGGTACTGTTGAATAGTCCAAATGTAGGAATTATGGTGGGAAGAATAACAAAACTGAACATCAGAATAAAAATGATGAAGTTCAGCAGGACCAGAAAGCGCAGGAAGGAGAAGTAGGACTGGATGCCAGTACCAAATTTCCCTGGGAATAAAAGAAACATGTGCCAATAATTAAGATGATAAAGCCATTGAAAATACAGAGAGAGCAGATTATAAAATCAGTTTCACTGAACCAAAGAAACATTGTTAAAGCTAGTTTTAAGTACTACGGACTTTTAGCAATATAACTGAAAGGCAGGTTGGACATATTAATAATTTTTTCCAATATATTTCCTTCTATCATATAATGGATTTTACATTCAGCAATAATAAGGAAAGAAAGCAACTTCTTAAGCACATGTAGTTATATCTGAAACTATATTCACACAGGTAAAACTGCCAATAACAGAAGCAACTTTCCAGAGGAGAAATGGACATCAGACAAGAAATACCTTCTATGCTGCGAATATCACGTCGCCAAAGCACCAGGTAAGATGACAAGCCCTTGACTTCACTGAGTGCTTTTTTCAATGATTTACTGCTAGTTCTTCTCCACTTTTCCCATCTGGATAAACGTTCTGTTTCAGCCTGCTGATAGTCCCTAAGAATCCAGAAATACAGTTACTGAGCACAAGAAATAATTTTTCACTCCACGTAACAGGGCTTAGCAGGATGGAGCCTGCCCACAGCCTTCAGGGGAATAGCTACAGACACATAAGCTCTCCCCATCTGATCCTGCTGGTAATGGCAACATCAACTTAATTCAAACAGGGCAAGCTGTCTCATGAAAAACACTCACCTCTCTTGGAGAAAAAACAAATAAACAAAGAAAAAAACCCCAACAAAACAAAACAAAATTGACAACAATAGCTTTTTGAAATATTTGCTGGAAAGTGCCAATTCAATGAATTTGAGAAAATATTTTTTGCCACCACCTCTGGGGATGCACTGTTCTAATAACAAGCTGCAAACAAACACCGAGAACGTGCCACTGCCTGAAATTTTTAACCACTCACTTATGGATTTTCATACTATAGGAATACATTTGCATTTTAAAAAATGCTGCCTGGTCAGCAACAGCATCAAGGAAAATTCTGAGTGGCTCAGAGTTTTTATTTTGTTGTTTCTTTAGAAAACCTAAAAACCAGACAAAACTTCACAGAAACATGGCTTGAAAATGGACTTGTATGCAGCAAATTCTTTTCCAGCCTCTGATGCCACTGAAGAAGGGCAGCAGTTAAGTAAGTACCCATGAGGACATGATGCTGTTGTACCAAGGTTTCAGCTTTAAAAGACTTATAGTCAACCCTACTCATGTGCCCAAGGGTTGCACTGCCATGTGTGCTCTGTCTTGGCTGTTTCCTCATGGCTCGAGCATTTTGGCAGGAATTCAAATTAAACCTATACAAACAATCAAGCAGGCAGCAGATGACCTGAGCTTTAAGAGCAAATACAGCTCCTCTCAAGAGATTTCATTCTGTGGAAACTACAGGCTGCAGTTTGCAGTGTTTTAACTCTGCAGAACTGTCTGGCCCCTGCTCAGTTTGCATTGTAAATAGAAGCGTGGGCTGCACATTCATCTGAGTTACAGAAGTTGAGTGTTCAGCTCTCAGGATGTTTGTGCCAAGCACTTTGTGTTGGCAGCTGCTGCACAAATGCAGATCACCGATCTGTAGAAGCGCCAGGAAGCCCCACCAGAATCTCTCAGTGCTAACATGTGTAAACAAGCCTGGGACATGGCAATTCCACTCCTCTCTCCAGTTCCTTTTTCTTGAAGAGCTGAACTTTAGATACCCAACTTCGAATAAAAATTCAAGGTCTCGAGCACTTTACCATGACCTAGATCTTCTACTGTTTCTTGTGTATGGACTATAAACTCCAGGGTCAGGCTGTTTGCCACTGCTCTTGCAATAGAGTAGCTCTTGTTCTCCCTGGAGTACCAGACATCAATTGTACTTCCACCTCTCTTCTGGTTCATAACTAGAACTGTACCTGATTTAAAGGTGGAGCAGTAGTCTGACAGTGCATAAACCACATCCTGTATCCTCTCTCCTCAAAGCAGCTTTCAGCCCAGCAGTGAGACGTGAGACAACAAGCACTGAAATTCAGGCAGGGCAAAGCAAGGTCTTTGCAATCCCTCCCTCCGAGGGGTTACCACCCGGGGGGCAGGAACAGCCCACAGGAAAGAGTAATTTAAAAAGGAATGGGGCGGGGGGGAGAAGATAAAAAGAAGCAAAGGTCCTGGGAAGCTTCCTATGAACTGTACAGAGCCACAGCAGAGAGGGAGCGCTGCATTGTGTAAGAGCAGCTAAGCAGACTCAAGAGCAGCAGCACTCGCATAGCAGCAGGGGGAGGTGTGTGTGTTCAAGCAGATAACTCACAGTGACCCTTGAAAGCACAAAACTCTGAGGGAAAAAAAAAGTACCAAAAACACCAAACGAAAAACAGTGAGAATACGTTTGTTTGCTACAGTTAATTCCCAGTTTTGCCAAATTTCTTCCAATTCAACCTACTTCTGTCCCCGGTCAGCCACACCCTCGTGCCAGCCAAGAGCACTCGGGCACCTTCTTGTCAGAATCACATGCCACAGGGTGAAACAGATACAGCCAAACCCAGTTCTCCTTCACCCTTCCAGCGCACCTGGCTTGTGTTTAGGAAAAAGTAATTTAAAAAACCAAACCAAGGAAGAAACGCGTAAAATTAACCTTGCTCTCCTCTTCTCTGCCATGCACACCGGGCGCTCTCGGGCAGGGCGCTCAGCCGGTTCTCCTGTCTCCTGCGGCAGCGCCCGGGCCGCGTCCCCACGGCTGCCGACGGTGCCCAGCAGGGGCGGCCGGCGCTCCTGGGTGCCCCCGCGGCGCCTCCGCGCCGACTGGCAGCTGGGCAGCTCCTGCAGAAAATCCACAGGTGCAGCGCCGTGCGGCTCCTCGGCGAGCAGAGAGAGCCCTGCGAGGGAGAGACGGGCGCTGCGGGGTCCCGGCTGCCCTGGTGCCGCGATCCCCGACCGGCAGCGCCCGAGGGGCGAAGGAGGGCAGCGCCGCTCGTCCGCTCCTGTGCCATGCCGTGCCTCCATCCCCCCGCCACCTGCGGCCGTGCTGCCGCCGCCCCGCCTGCCCCACGCCCTCACCGCCGCTGTCCCGCTGCCATCCCGGCCCCGCGGCGGCCCCCAGCCCGCTCATGGCTGCGGGGGAAGCCGGAGCCCCGCGCCAGTGCTGCCGTTTCCGGGCGGCGGCTGCCGGGAGTGGGGCGAGGCTGCCCCGGGGCCGCCTTCCCCCGGCCCACGCCCGCCGGGGGCGCCCGCAGCCAACAGGATCCCATTTTGGGGCAGCTGAGTCTTTCTGTTCCTCTTAGCCCAGGCTTGTTTTAAACTCTCCGTGAAGATCCACGGCAGGATGTAAAGGCTCCTGCCATCAGCCCGCCCTCTGCGCCACAAGGGGCTCATGCGCCCCAGGTGCGGGCTGGGGGTGTTCTGGCTGCTGGGCATCTCTCACCGACGTTTGGCTTGGAAATTAGTTTAGTTTCAATGTCTTCCGTTAGTATTAATTGCCCGTAATTGCCCGACGCTTTGTCAACTCTCATTAGGTCACAAGCCCCAACTCACAGCTTGTTCTGGGGCTGGACGCAGTGGCGCAGGCTGCAGTGGAAAAAACGCAGCTTTACTCTTGAATGTGAAAACTTGGTGTGAACTGGAGCAAGTAAAGTCAGTAGATGCTGAATCTTTTTTCCATCTGAGAGCGAGGCGTGGGTTTTGTGTGAACTTGTAGAAAACGTCTCAGAGAGACTTATTTCTTGGAACAATTCTTGCCTTTTGTGTGAAAATAACAGCATGTGTGACAAATAAAGAAATGAAACCTCCAGAAGCCTTAAAAGCCTTACGTGGAGGGGAAAAAATTATTTCTAGCTTTTCTTACTTTATTCTACTGATAGTTAAAAGGTAACCAGATTTTTCTGAACCTTCTTAATGCACTTTCTGCAGTAGTTTTAAAAATAAGTCATTATTAGGCTTCAGAATGCTGAATCAGACACAAATGAGCATGTTTCTTCTTTTAGCTGTGTCATCAGCTCACATATGTTTTTCAAATTGCTTTGCTAGCAATAATCTATGCAGGTAACCTGTTTTCATAATAAAACCATAAAATGTTGTTGATAAAAAAAAAAGTTCTCGATGTAATTTAGATGTTGATATTTGTAATCTGTGTTACCAGCAGAGGTGAAAGGTATATCTTAAGGGGAATTGTTGTGAAATACTGACATGGAATTAAAGCAGAGCAACTTCCTTATTGCATTGAATGACTTAAAAAACCAACAAAGAAGCACACCATGGAGGTGCTCTTGCCTTCATGCTAGCTGGTTTATCTTTGACAGTTGGACTTGATTATCTCAAAGGTATCTTCCCTCCTTGATGGTTCTATGGATTCTATAACTAATATGGATTTTTAGCTATTTTTGATGTGAACAACATATAACTTGCCCTCATCCTTCTGTAAGTCACTCTGGAGGTCTATTACTTTTTTTCCTTCTCCTTTTCAGAGATTTCAGAGATCAGGATGGTTTTTGCCAGGTGGGAGTTTTTGTATAGCAAAGGCTGATGCTGTGAGTGTCAGCAGGATCAGGGTGTTAGTGGCAGAGCTGGAGACCTCAGTGATACACATTTGCAGAGGTGATTGTGGTTCCTTGGCTGAGTGCCACATTTCCTGGGATTCATTTGAACAACTCCCAGCTGATCATTCTGAAAAACTCAGGGGATGGAATATAAAACCCTTCAGCAGCATTCCTGAAAAATCATTTCATGTTGTTGAGCATTCGTGCTGAGTGTGTGATTCATGTGCTGGATGAGAATGTGCATTTGTACCCAGTGTTACTGGTGCCTTGAAGCCACCCAAGCATGGGCTCTCTTTGTGTGGCCCTAAATAGGAATATTTACAGGGTACAGCTGCCCTGGGGTGTCATCTGGGGTGGCAGTTTCACTTTTTATTTATGGTTCTTTTTTTACCATGAAGAATACAAAGAGGAAAGGTGAACAATACACTTGAGGTTAATGAGACTGTTTCTGAAACTCTGTGTTCTAGAGAAGTATTGTGTTAATGATCCCATGAGAACAAATTTAAATAAAGATTGGAGGAATTGAAACAAGATTGACTTCCCCAGGAATTTTGTGAGAACATTCTTTAATGTTATTTTTTTTCAGTTGAGAAAGCTTTTATGACACTTGGAGATGTTTCAATTAATTTTATGGATCACAGCAATCCCAGGTGGAAAAACAGGAAGACAGACAAGCTGAGGAGGAGAGAATGGATGATTTTACCAGAGCACAACAGTCACATGCAGGGAATGCAGTAAGTTCCCCTTGTATATCATTTGTCCAGTGTTCCTTATCCACAAAAGCAGCAGCTCTGTCTGTGCTGAGCATGGAAACCAGCGCCATGTTCTGTTTCCCAGGATGCTGGGAGAGAGGTCTGTCACATTTAGTAACACCATCCATTTCCAGGACAATTGTTCTTTTGTGTGGTTCCTCTTCCTAATGCCACAGCTCAAAAATGCTTCTAAGCATTCAGGAAAGTTCTGAGTGATTGCTTTAATTTTGGGGGATCTCATGTTTCACTACCCTGGTAGCTTTTGTTGTGGCCTGTGCATTGTGCAGGCAGCTCTGGGTCAGTACAAGAGATCTGCAGACAGGTCCTCTGCAGCCATGCCAGGAATGTTGCTTAGGGCAAAACCTAATCTTAAAGCAGCATTAGAAAACTTAAGTCTATGTAGAATGTGTCTGGTACAGGATAAACATGTTTTACTGAGTTCAGGAGCTAGAAAAGCACTAGTCATTTGGTAAAAGTCAGCAGTTACACTAGCACAGCTTCTGAACACAGAGCAGATTGATTGATTTATTACCAGTTCCCTGCTGGCATTAATCCGAAGGCTGACAGGGGTATTTTTCATCTGTTTGCATTTTTAGTCTTGCTGACTAAACCAGAGAAGTTACTTAGGAATGGTTGGTAGAAGTTTGAAGATGTGTGGTTTTCTGGGGAGATAAAATATGGCAAAATGGCATAAGAAGAGAGAAGCAGCTGGGGGTCTGTAATCTCTACAGTATTAGGAAAAAGGAAAAAGGCAGGCCACAGGTGTGGGACAGCAGAGGCAGCCTTTTCCTTACCCTGTTTCCTGCTTTGTCTGTGCCCACCCAGTGGTGGCTGTTTGGCCTCTTGTTCAGCTTGAGGATGCTCCTGTTCCAAAGCATTGGCCTTTGGGAAGGGCCCTGGCAGTGCGTGCAGTGTGCTGGGGGATCCCTGAGTGCAGCTGCAGTGGAGTGAGGGAAGGTGAGGCAGGCATCCCTGCTGAGCTGCTGTGGCATAGAAATTCATGTCAGAAGCACCACCCCAGCACTTTGTTGGCTACTCTGTGTTGCACCCTGCCTGATGCTCAGCTGGAGTTTTGTCCAGTCTGTCGTTTTTTCATACCTCTGCATGAAATGGGTAGAAGAAGGAAAAGGAGAAAGGCAAGAAAAATCAGTATCTCTTGTGTCAGATTAAAGGAGAAGCTCCTTCTGGTGCATACAGAGTACAGGAAGGCCTGGTGTTAAACACCCTGTCCAGGAATTGTGGATTATGCTAGAGAGCATATGCTAGAGTTCACTACAGTGAAATAATTTTTCACCCTTAGAAGAGCCTTCCTTTAATTCAAGTAAAAATATGTGAGGAAAGATTGTTCCTTTCCTTTACAAATGATTAATCCAGTGATAAAGGAAATGCATCCTGTGTCTGAAAACTGTTTCTCTCTGTCCTTTTATTGTGGTGTTGTTGCTATCCCAGGCCAAAAGAAAGCATGTTTAAATTCGTGGGAGGAGAGTGAACGTCTTGGAGCTCAAATGGAAACATAGCAACGTGTTGCACGGTAGGTATCAGCAAAGAACTTCGGGAAGTTGCTTTTGTTGTTTTTCTGTCTATTGAGCTGTACGAGCTGGACCTCAGCTCCCTTTCCGGGGGAGCGTTTCCGCGCACAGCCCGTTCGGAGGGAAGGGAAGGGAAGGGAAGGGAAGCCGGCGGCCGCAGCGCGTCCCCCACACGGGGACCGAAGGCGGCACCGGGCGGCGGGAGGGACGGCCGGCGGGGCGGGGCGGCGGCTCCCGGACACGTGGAGCGGGAGAGCGGAGCCGGGCAGCCTCTCCCAGCCGGGCAGCGAGGTAAGCGGCAGCGATGGGCAGCCCCGGGGCTCTGCATCCCGGAGAGGCTGGCCAGGGCCGGGGGCAGGGTCCGAGCGGGGCCCGCGGCACGGGGGGCGGATTCTCCGCGCAGCGGGGCGGGGAGGAGCCACCGCAGCCCCGACAGGTGCTGCCGCTTCCAAACGGCTGCTGCTCATTCAGAGTGATGGAACCGTAAGGGTCGGGCTGCGGGGATGTCAGGGGCGCGTACTCGGCTTCTGCTCGCTGCAAGGTGAATATCCGCCCAGGGCTTGGTGTCAGCTCTGCTGCACGAACGGCGCCTCGCAGCTTTATCGGCCCGTCGGTCACATCCGAGCTTCCTCTGCCTTCAGCTGGAAGGGCTGGTCCCATGGGAGAACCGGCCACGCTTCCCCGAGGTATTTGGCCAGTGTGTCACCCTTCTCTCTGAGGTGTGGCACCAGCCTGGCTGCGATCACAGCCCGGAGAGTGGCATTTCACTTCGGTGTAAGCAGCGTGTTGGGTGTTCTGCTAGCTAGTGAATGGACGTGGCGCTGTACTTTCCAGGTTGTAAGTTTTTTGTGTTACAATACGTAAGGGGAATTTGTGTTAAATAAGTGGGGAAAATATTGGGCTTCAGTTTTCATGTTCTTTGTGGTGCTTCACTCTGTCACTCCCTCAAAACATACAGACTTACTCTTTAACCTACAAAGGCTGCAACGTTTCTCTGCAGAATACTTAATGTACATCTAAAAGCCAGATCTTCATGTTCTGGATTTTATTGTTGAGCCGCTGTCATTAGTAGTGCTCTGTTAGTAAAGCAAACCTGCGAAAGCAGTGGCCCTGCATGGGAGCTGCGCTGACTTCTGCTTCCCCAGCCTGAGTGTCACCACTGTCCCTCTGCCAGCCCTGTGACCCGCGGCAGCCTGGCCCTGCTCCGTGGGGCAGAAGCAGCCGATCAGTGGCTCCGGAGCCACGTTCAAGGTGCGACAGTTCAGGTGAGGCCGCGTGTCCGTCCCTGCCCGTGTGACACAGCCAGCACAGGATGAGGGAACAGCAGGGTGCAGGTGATAAGGAATGCAGTTGAAATGGCACTTCTGCTGGGCTCATATGTCAATACTCCACCCAAAGCAATTCATCTCTATTTTTTTTTTTTACTTTTGGGTTTAGTCTTTTAGTGCTTTTTTGTTTTGTTGGTTGTTTTTTTCCCCCAAAGTAAGTTTGTCAGAAGGACTGTGGTGGTGTTTGAGGGTCCCCAGGATGAGGGAAGAGATGAGAGTCTTGACTCCATGCTTCAGAAGGCTGATTTCTTATTTTATTTTATATATTATATTAAAAGAAAAATATATACTAAAGAAAGAGAAAGGAGACATCAGAAAGCTAGAAATGAATGATAACAAAATCTTGTGACAGACTCAGAGTCTGACACAGCTGGCAGTCATTGGCCATTAATTAAAAACAATTCACATGCAACCAATCAAAGATGCATCTGTTGGTAAACCCATCTCCAGACCACATTCCACAGCCATCAGATAGTTATTGTTTACATTTCATTTCTGAGGCCTCTCAGCTTCTCAGGAGAAAAATCCTAGGGAAAGGATTTTCATAAAATATGTCAGTGACAAAGGACTTTTACCCTGGAGAGTGATAAAGTGCTGAGGTGGTGTGGTATGGCTGCATGGGCCGGTATAAGAGGAACTGGAACTTTACAGTGGTGTCCTCTTCATATGTTGGTGAAAAAATCTCTAATTGCAGAATACACCCTTAACATGACAGTAGGCTGCACTGGCTTTTAATGGAACTGCATTTTGTCTGGAAAATTAAAAAGTATCCAGTTTATGTGAAATTATTTGTTAAAATCTTTGAAAACTGCATATAAGGACTTTGACAAAGCCAGTTCTCTTCCTTTGACTGGTTCCCCCTAGCAATGTTCTAGTTTCTTGGTATTCCCAATATTCTGACAGATATACTTTTTGTTTTCTCTCAGGATCCTGTTAAATGCTGCTTGTGCAAATAGTAACAGGACAACAATATTCGTAACAGGAAGTTAAGCCTCAAATTGCAAACAGAACAATGTCCTTTTTTCAGTCCAAGATCCTTGAGTGTATGCAAACCCCTGTTTATTATCCAAAATGATCATATGTGTAGTCTTCATAAGCTTTTCCACTTGAACTGGTGAATGATACTCCTGTAACCGATCCTGCTCATTAAAGTACAATTTGCAGGTTGCAAGTGGAGAGGTATCCATTGCAAGTGCAGAATAAACACAGCTTTCTTTCAGTCAGAACTGTTCTAGTAAGCAGTATCTTCTAATAGACCTGCTGTTGTTGGCTGCCTTTCCATTCAAAGCAGAAAATTAATTCTAACCAGGTACTCATTTCTTTTTTTTTTTTTTTTGTAAGCAATTATTTCCTTCAAATACAAGTAGCTGGTAATGTTGGTTAATAGACTTAAAAAACTTGTTTTGCAAAGTAAGATTTAGTCCTGCTAAATGCAGAGAACGTGACAGTCTGCAATGTGGAAATTTAGTCACAAGATTGACTTGCACTGATATGAAATGATTCTTGCTTCAGCCTTTTTTTCCACTTAATGGTCACATTACAAGCTAGATAATGTTTCTCAAGGGTTAAAGAAATAATGTAGAGTCTATTTCTTATTCTTGCTAACCCTGCCTCTCTCTGCTAGGTATAGTGTTCTTGCTCTTCAGCTCTCTCTTTCTGTTTTTAGTAGTTATATATCTCAGTGCTTATGATTTTCCCAATGAATTAAATTTGCCCTTGCGGTCAGATTTAGGAGAATAAAAGCAACAAAGGACCAAACACAGAGAGTTGCTCTCAAAGGAGCCTTCAGGTAAAGGATTAGATAATTCGAAGTCATTGTCCTATGTACTTCAGTCCACAGGAATTGGGTCTGTGGAGCCTTTTGGGTGGAGAAGCAGGAATGTGTGTGGTAGATTAGGGAGAGTACTATGAATTTCACAGAATTAATGAAGTATCTGAACTTTCACCCACTCCCTTTATGCAAAAAATGTATGTGCCTCCACTTAATAGCACTTTACTGGATACTAAAATTTAACTACATATTGTAACAATTTTCTAGGTGTTTCTGGGACATGTTTGTAATGCAGGTTTCTAAACTCAGGTGAAGAAGTAGAAACCTGTCTGGGACACTGCATACACAAAGTAGCTGGCAGTCCTTCCCCAAAAACCTTGTCTAAGCAGCCACAGGTGATACAAAGGATTTAACTTGCAAAGAAAGTGAACACCATGAAAATACTGTAGTCTTACTCTATTGTGAGGGAATTACAAGACGAATGTTAAATGAAAGGGATAAGGCAAAAAAGTGAGTAGGTGCAGAAAAATGGATAAAGAGTAAATAAGGAACAGAGCTCATGATGCTGAAGAGAAGGCAAACAGACACTTTTCTGCTCCCTTCTGGCTGCTCTCTGGACCCCACTCTTACAGGAACAGCTGAGGGATAGCAGAGTGGGATCTGAATTCTGGTAGGTGCCATTGCACTACAGGAGTAGAAGGTAAATCCATTTGGGCTCCAGACCCAGCAAGCTGTTGGGAGAGACAGCAGCATGGTGGCTATGAGGGGGATGCTGTCGCTCTCTCTTCCCAATTTGTTCATCTCTCCCTATGCAAGACTAAGCAAATGAGTTTTTAATGCTGCTGCATGTCATCTATCACTGGGAAGATCTCTTGTAGCACAGGCACAATTTAGATTGCTTAAATTGAATTCAAGGTCTAAAATAGGAGAGTTGCTGTTGGTTCCTAAAATGGACCCTGCTGGCCTCAATAAAACCACAAAGGGAGGCCTGTAAGAAGTGGTGTTTGTTGGTGCTGTTGGGTACTTTGGCAAGATGCAGTAAAGATAAGTGGCTTTGCTTCCGTGTATGATTCACTTGGTTCCATTGCTAACACATCATTTAGAGATGAGGTTTTCCCCAGTGCAGTGTTTGGTTAGTGTCAGTACACAAGCCCTTTAGATTTTCTGAGAGGCTTTCCTGGTCTCTTGCAAAGGTGTTGAAACTGTTGGGACTGAGACAGTGGAAGAGTAGTGATCAGTACTGGAGTCCAGCTGCTGATGCAGAATGTAAAACTCCAGCTTGTCTCTCAAACTCACTTTTGGCTTCCAGAAATCAATCTGGTTCTTTGTCATCATGATGTGTAGAACATGTTGAACAGGACAGGCATTCATGAATAAAACTTGGGTAACAGTGCAGTCCTGTGTAGTCATACCCTACAAAACTAAACAATCTTTATGGATATAGAGCACATTCAGCCCTCTGAATCACTTCTTCCATGAGTTCTATTCCCATCATTCAACATTATTAAGTTATCTGTGATGCAGTTCTGGAATTCCCTGGTTTTATTCCATTTTAAGATGCGTGCAAATAGGATTTACTTAACGAAATCTTTTTTTTACTGAGAGATTACAGGTAAGGAGCTTGAAGGTCTAAATGGCTTTCCTTAAACTTGATGCCAGGACAAAGTGCTGTTTTGGCAAGACACTCATGTTTGTTTTATTATATTCTACATGAGGATTAGTGTCTATAGCAGAACATTACCTGCACAGGAAGGGATTAAACTAACCTGGAATATTTTGTCAAGGCTGTTGATCTGTGACTTGAAGGCAGTCATTTTTATGGGATATGATTCAGAAGTATGAGTCTGCACTGCTTGGAGTTTCCTGGTCTGTATCATTACAGGGTTGAAGGATTTAAGCGGGAAGCACCCGCCCTCCACAGATCTTCTAACTTATTTAAATATCAATGGTCATTAAACCCACTGATCTTAAGCGCTGCTGTACTCCAGAGAAGGTGCACAGGATTTGTTTGTTTCAGCAAGATAAGTTGCTTGCTGAAATCCCAAAATATAATCCACAAGTGGACGCCATTGTGCAGAGGGAAGATTTGTCAAGATCCTGCTTTCTGTCTTTCATAAATAACCTCTGTCTTCCAGCTATTTTTTTCCCTTCTAAATAATTTTTTTAAGGAAAAGCTAAGTCTAAGTGTCCTATCTTTTCCTGGAACTATGGTTTCCTGCATTCCATCATAGGGTGAAAAGAGGAAAGAGATGGTTTAGTTTGAGCATTACCTGCTTTGGGTTATTTCCAGTGGGCTATGACTGGTCAGAAATGTATAAACTGATTTGAATTTGCCTCAGCGTATGTGGAAAATTTACTTCAAGTCATTAAAACTTTGTGAGTGGAGAAAAAACTATATTTTCAGATGTGTTCAGTGTTAGACTGTAAATATCCCTGTGGATTTTCATAGTGATCCTGTGTGCAGTGCATCATAAGACCCAAGAAAACAGAGTGCATAATGACAGAGCCAACAGAGAATCTATCTTGGGCTTTTTTGAGTTTTTGAGGAAGCCTTTATGGATAAGCTTTGAGGTCTCTCAAATAAGTAAGAGAAAGAAATGCTGGATAGATTTCCCAGCCAGGCTGATCTGTTTCTTCTGGTTGGTTGATGTCAGCAAGTTGGTTGATATGGATGGTTGATGCTTTGGCTGATGCTTTCTGCCAGTTTGCTTCTGGGTAATGCTGAGTCTGCACAATCCATACACTTCCATCAAAATGTCTGTGCTCTCTACAGCTCAAGTAAAGACCAGGCAAGTTGGCAAACTCTTTAGATCAGTGCTCAGCTTTCCAGCTGCCCTGCTGGCAAGCTTCCCAGCTTTTTGGAAAGCTGAGTCCAAGAGAGTTGGGTTCCTGGGAAACCAGTTTAAAAAAATAGAAAAATGTAATTTTGCACACTCTTCAAAGGGAATTGTCTCAGAATTTCCTGCCCCTGAGAAAGTAATGTTTCCCTCTTCAGCTTTTCATTGCAGTTTGAAATATAAACCACATTTATAGGAGGTGTTTAGTTTTCCAAGCAAGCCTTTGCAGAAGACCGTGACAATATTTTTCAAGAATCATTTCCATGCTTTTAAATAGAATATAGGGACAGAATGTACTAATTCCTGAAGGGTTTGTACAGAAGTTCAGATATATTCTGAGCTAGTTCTCAAGAGATCATCAAGAGCTAAGTGCTTCCTGTCAAAGGAAATCTACCTCTTCAGGAGATTTAAGCTTCTCGTGATTTTTAAGAGCCTTGGATTCATGGGGCATTTATTAAGTTTTTTTGGAGATGAGGAAAGAAGGCTTTGCTAATTATACTTGTGCTTGCATGAGAGCCTCACTCTGTCTCTGTAGGTGTGAAATTGTTGCCTGAAGAAACACAAGTGTCACTTAGGAGAGGCTGTTTCTGGTTTCTTTTTGGCAACAATCACACCCAGTTGTTTGCAGCAGCAGGGTGATGCACTGTGTGCTCCCATTGCCTGGTGTGCTTTGACTGGATGTGCTGAGTACCTGGGCCTCAGAGCACCCTTCCTCAAGCTGTAATCAAAGTGTAGTCAGAGTTCTGATTCAAATGTTGGACTTTGAATTCAATCAATCCCTCGTGTTTATAAGCCTAATTCTGCAAGTCAGGGTGCAAAACCTGGGCAGTGTTTTACAACTACGTCACACTGCAAGATTTTAGACTGTGTTCCAAGCTCTTGAGGCATGTAAATGACACAACAGTAATTTAAGAGCTTCTTTTTGCAGAATAAGATTTTGAAAAGCCCTCAGGAACTAGACACCTTATAATTATCCATTTTGGAAGCTACTTTTTTATAATACTTCCTTTGCTACATCACAAATAAAATCCACTGCAAATGAAAAAGTTTGTTGAGACTCTACTGTTAAATGTCATTCAGCTCTGCTTTTCTAGGAATGGAGCTGAAATAAAAATAGATTCTGATGGGTTTTACCAGCTTTGCCCTTTATCATTTATTTTTCCCTTCCCTGCTGTGGAATAGCTTGCCAGCTTAGGAAACTTGCATGGTGCCTTTAAGAAGAAATGCTAAAAATAATTTCCTTTTTTATTTTGAGTATGATTTTTGATTAATTGCAAGAACTGCCTGCTTAATTTGGATTCTCTTCTTCTAATGTAACATTCCCTTTTTATTTGCTCCTGAGGACTCCCATTCAATTCAATAAATTCTAAGTGTGGCTTGTTTAAGATTAAAATGGAGCACTCTGTGAGAAATCTAAAACCAGGCCTATTTAAAGGATTGAGGCATCAAACCATTAGAAGAGCCCTCATTAAGAATGAGTGTCTAGATGTTGTCAGCTCTGTACAAAACCACAGTCCCTCAGGTCCCCGATTCACAACTAAAGCTTAGAGATGTACTGCTAGCAAGGAACAGGGCAGGCTTCACTTCCTCTTTCATTTTGGAAATGGAGTTAATTTTTTGAGAAGATTTGTGCATTTGGCTTTTGCTGTTTAAGGAGGAGAGAGAACTTTATTTTTTTCTTAATGTTTTGACATGCTTCTAAAGCCTGGCCTCATTAGTGTTGGGAAAACTTCTGTGGCACTGCAGTCCTGTGGGTTTGGAGAGACCTAACTATAGAGAAATATGAGTTCCTATTTGACCTGCAACTTCTGGTGGACCCCAGTTTCCCAATGGTGAGGTGATGAAGTTACAACCACTGCTGATTTATACTGGTTCATGTTATTTGTTAGTAGAATCTTCTAAGTTGCTAAAATGGAGTTCCTTCCTTTTAATTTTTAGGCACCTGCATCTGTTTTGTAATCAGGTCTGTAATCAGTCTTCCTTTTAACATATTAATGGAGCAGTAGAGACAAAAATAAGGAAGATTTCATCCTTCAAACCAAGGACTTGCCATGTCTTATCATTACAATGAAACCTTTGAAAATCCAGACTATCACTTCTCAGAGACACTGGAAATTGATAGAAGGTGAGTTTATTTAATTTTGCTCTGTGACTGTGCCATGAGAAATATTCATTTATATGCAGAAGATACTTCTTCTCTGGAGTTTTAATTTGTGGATTTATTTGAATCCCTCCTTTATGGGATATTCTCAGACAAATTTTTAAAAAGAAAGCCTTCTTTCCTCATCTCAGACAAATATTATCAGACAAATTTTTAAAACTGTTACCAGGAAGGCAGCAATCAAAGGAAATGGTGTGTTTACTTTTTACATATTGAATGAATTTTAGTTAAATGTATTTATGGCATAATGTTGTACATATTTTTTAGTTCCAGTAATTTTTACAATGGGATATAACCTTGGCTGTCTTTGTTTTCCAAGCCAGTATTCCTGTTTAGTTAGAATCTAAGCTAACTTCAGGTGGAGAAAATTTTAGCTTCTTAATTCATTTGATGGTCAAATCAGAATTATGTTTTTGAAGTTGTAAATACAAAATATCTCTCAGTATCATAGTTTGTTTCATCATGTACTCAAATTCCAGATACCTATTGAGGGTTTTTATGAGAGTCAGGATTTTCTTTTTTATTGCTTACACAGGGGGAGTTCTCAAAAGAATCCATTTTCTTACCAAACTCCTCATGATTCATCTCAGTCTGATTACTATGGAGAGCGCAGAGGGAGGGAGCAGAACTACCCTGTGGCCATCCCAATGGCTTCCCTGGGACCTGGATCTGACTGCAGCCAGGATTTACCCAGCACAAGTCCATATGGGAATTTCACAGGTATGTAATTTCTCATGTGAGCAGCTTAAAGAATGCCTGGAACAAATAACACTTGGCTCTGTCCCAAGGGAGCCCTGTTGCTTTGCAAAGCTCAACTCTGTAAATATTCCTAGCTTTTTGGTTTTTTAAGCAGTTCATGTATTTTATTAGCAAATCCATGGATTGTTGTACTAACAGATCGATAAATATTGTCTTGTGTGGACTGAGTAAGTTGTTGAGTACTGGGATGTACATTGGGGTGGGATATGGGAGTTTTGTTGAGGGACTAGCCAACACTGTTGCTGTGTTGGCATTAGATCTGTATTTTGTCATGGGCTTGGCATTCTGTGTCTGTAAATAACCCAGAGCAGTTTGCAGCTTTGTGTAACTCTGATTTCCTTCAACAGGCAATCTTTCCTTTGAGCCTGAGCCAGAACTGACTTACACCCCACATTCTACCTCCCATATGCTGGATTATCCCTACACTCATGGAATTTCCAGTGGATCAGAGGGTAAGGATTGTGGTGCATTACAATATTGCATGTCAGTCTTGGCCTCCATAAAATCATACTAATAAATATTTTAAAGTCTTCTTGTTCAGGTATGAATATCTTCACATAATAAAAGGGGTCATAAATGGGATTCTTCCACATCAGAGAGCTGAGCTCCACACTGGGATGTGACACTGGGACTGGCCATTATATTACTGGGAAGGCCAGGCAAGGAAAGCTGTGGCTAAACTCATCTGTGTCATGACTAGAAGGCAGATGCTTTTAAGGAGTGTAGTCACCTGTTTGAATAAGTGGATGAAAAGGTGGAGAGAGCAGCTGCATTTTGGCCCCAGGGAAATGGGAGTTTGGCACATAGAACTTACTCAGCACGAAGGAGTGTGATTCCAAAATGATCCCCCTGAAGGCTGGGGAGGGATTTTTAAAGAAAGGGCTTGTCTTCCAAGAAGAAAGTCTTGAATAGTGAATGTGTGCATTTGTGAATGGGTTAGATGGAGTTCTCCATGACAGCTGAAGACTGGGCTCAGTTCCTCTTTTCCAGCATTTATCGGAAAAATTGCTTGTGGGTGTCAAAGACAACCAGGAAAGAAGTGGGGGAGCGTTTTTGCATGAAGTTAGTGAGATTAAAGGAAGACTTTTAGCTTGTTCTTGTCAAAGTGAAATTAGAATTTCTTAAGTGAAATTGTTAGGACTCTCTGGGCTTCCTAAAGAACGTGTGTTATTCAGACAGCTTCATTCGGAGACGCAACCGAAGACCACCTGATGACATCTTCATGACTTCCTCCAGCATGCTTGAAACAGATCCAATGTGCAGGGAAGGTAGGGGTTTAGATAAGGGGATCTGATTTGACAGTGTCTTATACAAGGATGGTGTGGTTGATGCTGCTCTGTTTCTCACCAGAACTGTGTGTACAGCCCTTCTGGTTATGGGGACAGCTTAGGTTTGTGTGATGGTAGTGATTAATCTTTTATGCTCTCCTAACACACTCAAATCCCATGATAAATGAAATGCAGTGCAGTGTGAAGGTGTTAAATTGTAGAAAGAGATGCTAAGCTCTTTATTAGAATTTGTTTGACCAGCTAATAGATTGCTTTCAGCCACTGTGTCTGGAATTAGCATCAAATTCCAACTATGCAGAAGCAGCCCAATTGGCAGGTCAGAGAGGTGTGTCTGTGGCATAGGTAGTGGTAAGGAGGGGCACTAACATCAACTAAAATTACAGAAGAAATAAAGCAAAAGTTTAGCTTTCAAGTCAATGTGTAGCATCATAGAAGTGTAGCTATCAAACAGTGATCAAGCAATGGACCAGAATCTTGGAGTTTTGTCAGTATTTTATTTTCCTTTATATTGCCACTCTTTCTATGAACATTATTGGACTACTTGCATCTGATTTAGAGTTCTAAGGGAGCTGAAGATATTCTGGGCAAAATAATTAAGTCTCAGCTTACACACATTGGTAGCAGTGTAAATTGGGAATGTTGTTATATCCATTTCAGGTTGTGTATAAAAATTACTGTATTCTTATCCCCAAATTCTGATTTTTGCATGGGTTTGATGCAGAGGAAGATTTAATTGGAAGTCTTGCAAGTATGTCCACCAATGAAAGGATTAAAGCAATCCAGAAGATGCCAGAGACCATGAGAAAAAAGAGAGAGATCAGGTAAAAATAAAAATTTATCTGTTTGGTTTTCAAAACATTTACTTCTAGCAACATCTAGCTATCAATTATGGGAGTTTGCCATTTGCTGAGTTTTGGCTTGCCACTTTATGTCAAAGTACTTTTTAATGCATTCTTAAAGAGTTAATGTCTTGCAACAGAAAATAATTTAATGATGGAGATAAGAAGAATCTCTCACTGTGATATAAAGAAATATCATGGTCCTGAGATTGGTTATAAATGATAACCTGAGATTATTTTCAAAGGAAGCTTGGATGTTGGTAATTGAAAATGGAGAAGAGACCATATGATCTCAACCATCTTTTTGTCTCCTCACAAAATATATTTAAATTCTGCTGCCAGTGTGAGTTAGTGGAGGGGTTAGAACATGCTGTCATAGCAGGGACAGGAGCCAAGATATCAGCTGATATAAAATGAACCAGTAAGAACATCTCCATGTTGTACTAATTCTGTTCATGTGCACAGGGGTGAAACTGTATTTGCAGCATCTTCTTTGGCTTCTTGATTCAATTACAACTCATACTATAATGCTTGTCACCCCTGCCCTGCTCTTCCATAGAAACAAAGTTCTGAAAGAAATAACCAAAAAATCAAGGCATCGTGGAGCTCAGTGTACACAGGGAACATGGGGAGTGGTAAGTGCCAGAAACTTCTGTCAGTCACAACAGAGCAAACCACTCTAGCTGCAATGTTAGCACTGCCTCCAGAGGAATCTGGTGTCTTGCTTCATGTTACCTACCAAGGATCCAGTTAATTGCTGCAGTGTTCATAACAATGACTTGCACGGCAGGAGCACCAATTCACCATCTTATGGTGCATGGAGTGGGGCAAATCCATTCTTAACAACATTAAAATGTGTATTCTTGCAACACTAAAATGTGAAGCTTTATTATGTGAAGCTGAGTCCTGTTTGCTTGCTGAGATTCATGCCTCTCCTCTTTTTCCCTGCAGTCATTTGGGCGATTTGGAAATACCCTTTCAGAATATTTTCACCAACTGCGGCCATGGCACAAGACTCTGAAGATCATTGGTGCTGAGTTTGGAACAAGTGTTCTTTCTTATTTTGTTTTCTTGAAGTGGCTGCTAAATTTGAACATCTTCTCATTCCTCATAAACTTTGGTTTCATCACAATTCCTCAGTTCCTTGCAGCAGAACCAAATAACCTTTCATTCACGGGCCTGGAGCTGCTCACTGGAGCTGTAAGTATTAAATTTAATCACACCTGTGGTTTCATGATAAGGAATAGGACAGCTCCCACCTCCAGTAATTTGTCTTCAAATGATGCTTGCTACCATGGAGATGGTAGCAAATATTCTGAATAATGTCCTTGCCTTTTCAGGGTTATTTTCAACAAACAGTGCTCTACTATGGCTTTTACACCAATGCTACAATCAGTAAAGTGGAGAATGGTCCATCTTACAACATGCAGCTGGCCTATATTTTCACTGTTGGAATATATTTTGTCATCTGTTTTCTTATCTTGTTGTTCAGGTAAACTGACTGTGAATTCCTGTTTCTCTTATGTTAAGGGGAAAATACTCACACAATAAAAAACCCCATCCTGCCAACAGTTAGAGGTAATAATTACTTGAGTATGTGTCTGTAAGTCCTTATTTACAGGTGTAGAGTTTAAATAGAAATTTCTGCTCAAAAGATAGTCTCCAGGAATCAAACCTTTATTACAGAAATTAAAAATAACTGCAAAATAGTGAAGGACAGAGAATCCCACTTCAAATTGGGAATATTGTGATCCCCTTTTGTAAGCTGTTGCTCCTAATATTGTTTCTAATTGATGTGGCCTTCCAGAGGTAAAGATTGTCAGCAACAATCTTGAGATGGAAATGCTAGAATTCTTTACATTAATGTTTATTTTCTACATTGTTGTATGTGGCATGCTCTGACATAGGTCCAATAAACTTGTGATGGGATGGAAAAGCTGACAAATCTCCCTCCTTGCCCTGCTGTACAGACTTGATGAATTTCCCTGTTACACATCTGACCAATTTAATTTTCATTGCAGCATGGCAAGATTCTTCTCCAGGAACTTTGTTAAATTAACAAAGGCATTCTCTGTGAATGCCAGCAAGCTGCTCTGTACTTGGGACTTCAATATAACTAATGAAAAAGCTGTGAAGCTGCAACAAAAGAATCTCCTCACACAAATAAAGGTACAAACCACAGGAGGTACAAAACTAATGTGTGTGAGTCATTCTGTTAGAGACTTAGTTGTGCATACATATTTGTGTGTGCACATACAAGTCTCTGGCAGAGTAACACAAGTGTGCTAGTTCTGTACCTAAAAGATTTAAATCTTCCTGACTTCCTGAGTTTCATTTGGTCTGAGCTCCTGGCATTGGCTTAGCTGCCTGTTTTCCTTTTCTCATTGAGCTACATATAAATATTTGTGTGCTTCTGTTCTATTGAGCAAGTCTCTGTGACTATTAAATATTTGCCATACAGAGTATTTATTCAGGTTTTTCTCCTTCCTGCTATTTAACTATTTTATAAACAAAAGGCAGGCTGGAAATATTTTCTGTGAAACTTGACTTCTAGGATAGGAACACAAAACTGCCCAGTAAATGTCCCTAGGATATTACTCTGCCCATCTTCTAGAGCAATAATCTTTCATTCCGTTTCTCTGGTAGTGCCCTGAAACAAGTTTTGCCTTATGCAGTTGACTAAGAACTTCTTCATCAGGAATTGTTTCTTTGCAGGAAGGTCTCACTGAAGTAAACAAAGAAGTTCTAAATTTTTCTGTGAAGGAGAGAGTTGGTCGTATTGCCACTCATCTCCTTGCTTGGGTTGTTTCCCTGGCAACAGCAGTAGCTTCTTGTGCTGGTGTTTACTTCCTCTCCATTAATAACCTCGAGGTAAGGCCAGAATTGGCATTTTTCCACATAGGTATTTCACACTGAGTGTGAGCACTGCTCTGTTCACTATGAGGAGCACAGGCAGGCAGAGCTGTTGTTGCTGCCAGAGCACACACAAATTCTGCTGGCCCTAAAGAGCTGCTTGGCAAGGCCTGCCCCACTGGGGACTGTGACAAGAGTGAGGGAGCTGAGGGGTCTGAGCAAATCTCCCTCCTCTCTCCAGCTGCTTGCCTGGGCCCATGGTCAGCTTAGGGTCAGTGCATCTGGTGAGAAACAGCAAGAAGCAGCCCCAGCAGGACCTGTCCCTTATTCCCCAGGAGCTGCATTTGAGCTGGGGCTCCCACCCTTGGTCCCACATAATTTAGGGGAAGGGGAGAGGGTCACTGTGCTGCTGCTCATGGGCCCCTAAAACATGACAGTCTCTAACCTGAGAACATCCAGGGAGAGGTGAGCCAGGGGGCTTCCCTGTGGACACACCTTGAGACAGCATTTTGGTTAAGGCTCTAAGTTTGGGTTGTTTAATTATGTTTTTTCCTCTCTTAGCTGTTTATGAAAGGGTATAGCAATGATCTACAGAGACAAACTGCCATGTTGGTGCTACCTGTGATTGTATCTCTCCTCAACACATTGATCCCATTCTTCTTCTCCTGGCTTGGGTACCTGGAGAAGTTTCAGACTCCTGGACAGCACATATATGTCACTATTATCAGGTATTTCTTGCTGCCACCTCTTAGTGCTTTCAGCCTGAAGTCGTCTGAGTACTTTTTGATACAAAGCTGTGTCTGGGTGGTGTGGGGGGAATAGGGACCTATAGAGGAGAGTTCATCTTCTCCAAAGGCTTCTGTACACTCTTGTCATCATGACCTTCTGTCTTTCATGAGCTTCTGGGATGTTATATCTGTGCATGAGGATGAGGAATGGATTCCCTCCCAGCTGGGTGCAGTGTGACACTGGGCTTGTAGCACTCCTTGATGGCCCCTGGGCTGTTGCCCCCTCCCCAGGAAAGGAAGGGAAGTAGAGAGAGGAGTGAGGTCATCTCACTTAAAAAAAAATGCCTGGGATTTACCCTGCCCAACCCCTGGTGTCCCTCAGGCCTCCCTCCCCTGAGGAGCCCCCACAGCCAGCCAGCAGCCTGTTAAGCAGATGTTGTGCCAAGGTTGTCATGCCCAGCTCCCCTTCTGCCAGGACAATAGAACAATGCCACACCTGAGCTCCCAGGAGAGCTCCTGCTAGTCCTGGCACTCTGCAGTGCCAAGAGGAGGTAAAAAGTGTGACCTGTGGTCATCCTGCCATCAGTCCCTCCAGGTATGGACCAGCTGTTGGTGCAGTTACTGTTACTTCTTCTTTTTAGAAATATCATCCTGAAAATCTCAATTGTTGGAATACTGTGCTACTACTGGCTGAACATCGTGGCTACCTCAGAGTCACAGGTAAAGTTTCAAAACACAAATCTCTGACTTGCAGTGCCAGGTTAGGAACCACTTGGATAAGAGACTTGCTTCAGCAAAGAGGAGCACATGTGGTGTCTTGGGAAGCTGAGTTTCCTACCCTAACAATTTTTATTAGCAACTTGAGAGAAATCAACTGTAGAAAAACATGAATGGCCCAGCTCAAGTCTCAGCTGGATGGCAGCATTGTTCACTGAGAAGTAAACTATGATTTGCCAGGCTGCTAGAATATGTTTGATCAAGATTTCAGATCTTTGATCAAGTTTCAGATACCCAAGCATTTGGGAACAATGTTTAAATGGCATCATTTTTAAATTCTAATTTGATTTTTTTTTCTTCTGTTTCTTAAAGTGCTGGGAAACTTTGGTTGGCCAAGATATCTATCGTCTTGTTCTAGTTGACTTCATATTTTGTTTGCTTGGCTCTTTCTTTGGAGAGTTTTTACGAAGGTGAGTACTACTTTTCTAATCTCCTTTTCATTCATTAACCAAAGATATGATCTGTTTTCTCCATGTGAGAAAAGTCCAATGGCTGTGGCACCACTGAAGTTTCCTTGATTTTCCCTACCAGGCAGTCTCTGTGTACATGCCTTGTGGTTATATTGCTGTTCCTCCTTAGAAGGAGGTCAGTGTGTCCTTTGTCCCTTTGGAGATGGAAACACATGTGGGGGGAAGCCACATTCTACTCTCATGGATTTCCTGAGACTGAGGTGACAATCAGTTGTCTCAAGCACAAATCCATCCTCTCTGCACAAGCATGGGCACAGTGCTGCCTTTCCCTGGTGTACCCACTGTGATTTTTTCCCTCTTAGTTATGTCACTACAGTGCCCACAAGTTTAAAATCTGATTTTATCAGTCTTATCAAGCATATAATGAGTCTCTCAAAGGTAGAGGCCTCCAGCATGATAAATGAGAAAGTATTGTGGACAGGATGTAAGGAAAAAGTAATTTACTTCTGACATCTGTTGTTCTTAGTGCCAAACATTGCTTATGGCTTAGGCAGTATTTAAGTGCTTGCCAGCTCTACAGAGCATTTACATCCCTGGCCATACTTTTGTGTAGGAGATCCATTGTTTGCTCTCTGCCCATGATTTGAACAAGACTGGTTTACAAGGTAGGGCTTTGTTAACTTCTTTAATTTATACAAAACAATGTTGAGAAGTTCTTGAAGACTTTTCCTCCACAGCTCTTGCCAGTGTACTTTAATCCTCCTGTTCTTGTGTTCAGTAGGAAACAACCTCCCAGCAGAAAGTCACAGAACTTAAACTGCAGTATCAGCTGTGATGAATGGCCTCCCATAAGCTGGGCAAAAGCACCTGACATAGACATGTGAAAGGTTCAAAGTACAATTGCTTGTATTCAATATTCTGTGCTCAGAGTAACCTCCTGAAAGCCCAGCTCTGTTGATATGCAGTTGATAAGGTGGTATCAAGATGTGATACTTACCAAAATCTTTATTGCTCTTGCCACAACAGGCAAAAAACTGAGTCACTCCAGTTCAGGAAAAACGAGGTGACTAAAAGGGATTGTTGGTCCTTAGTAGGAATCCTCTCAGTACTTGCTCACCTGTCTGTTTCTGCTCCTTGCAACCTCAGTTAGTTTGAAGTAGGATGTATTTGAGTGGTTTTCTGTTTCAGTTGTATGAAATAGATACTAGGTCTTACTTCAACCCTGCTTTGTTTCACAAGTATTTTTTTTGCCAAACTGATTCATTTCTGCTGTGCTGTGTAATGAATGAGCTGTGGCTGCTTTACATGACACTAATGCAGCCTCTAATTTGTCACTGATGCTTGTTTTCAGAAGGTCATTTACAGGGATTTCTATAGAGGACTTTATCATTTAGCATTTGCTGTTGTGGTATAGTGTTTTTTCCCCCCCAGAATTATTGGAACTACAGTCTGCATGAACCTGGGGCTGCCAGAATTTGATATCGGACGAAATGTTTTAGATTTGATCTATGCACAGACTTTGACCTGGTAAGTGTTAAATTTACAGCCAAAGCTTCACTTGCATGTAGAACTATCATGGAAAAAAATCTTATTCTGTTTGTGGGAGTCTCCCAGAAAGAAAAGGATAAATAACTGGGAGATGAGCTGTTCAGTGCCTTTGGTAAGGATTGTGACTTGCCAAAGTAATTATGTGTAACAAAGTAACAATAACTTGAGTCAGTAGTTTACCTGGTGGCCACCTGGTCTGGGAGAAACCTGATAGGTTCCTGCAGGAATATCCTGGAGTTTTGTTTACTTCCTCGCTGGGATGATGTCCTTGTTGGAACACTCTCAGTATTAAATGCTGGAAAAGATGCCTTATTTCCTAGAATGAGTATGTTACTCCAGTTATAAGAGGGTTCTGCAGATCTATACATAGATATGTGTGTTTGAAATTGCATATTTTCAAAGGTGGACTTACTGCTAGAGGAGCAAGGGTAACAAAATTACATTTCCAATTAATCCCACACTATCTGTATGTGAAGTTATTGTGGTATTTTTCTGCTTTCAGTGCACTGAGAACTGAATGGTGACTAGTGAAGATGTAACTTTTTTCTCCCATAAATCCTTCCTTGTAGGATTGGTATCCTGTTCTCACCTCTGTTGCCTGGTATCCAGATGATAGCATTTCTTATAGTACTTTTTGTGAAAAAGGTAACAAACTTTGTATGTATTCATCATAAATAATAAAATAGTAAAATTAAAGGCTAGAGAACTAACAGTGGATGAGTGTATATATCAATATAGACACTCAGCCTGTGGCTGTGACTTTGGACTCTCAGTTACTCCCCAGCAACTCCCCTCTGTGAAGTCATCTAGGTGTAAGCAAGATCTTTCATCTAAAGATCATGGTGGAAATATCTTCTTTTCAGAATTGTTTGTCTTGGTAGTATGACCAGATGATAAGTTGTTTGTTAGGTCATGAAGCAGTTTGTAGTGTTGAATGTAGAAGAACAAAGCTGTAGGTAGAAAGATGGATTCAAATTTCCCTGAACCATGAGTTTGCATATGCTACAAAAGCAAACTCTGCCCAGCAGACTTCTAAAGAACCCATCAGAACCTCATTTTGCTTCTTACTATTTTAAGACTCTATTCTTGAAGTTTTATAAAACTACACTCTATCTATCAAATTCATATAAAAGTTGGTCTTGGAAATTTCTGATAGATGCTATTTCACCAGTTTCAGTGGGATTAACTTAAACCAAATTGAAGTGGCAGGTAACAGCATTCCAAAATACCTTCCTCTCTTTAAAGGTCAGTCTGATGAGGAATTGCCAGCCCCCTCGCAAAGTCTGGAGAACTGCTCAAATGACCACATCCTTCATTTTCCTGCTCTTTTGTCCTTCCTTCCTTGGAGTCCTGTCTGTCATTGGAGTTACTGTCTGGAGGTATGGAAGATCACTGGCCTACTAAATTGTGCTGTGTGACCTGATACCAGGCAGAGGATCTGCATTTCTCTATAAAAGAAGTTATATTAGCTATTAGGTACTGGTGGAAAGTTCCAGATGTTCATGAGATGTTCTGTACTCTGAAAACAAGATCTGCTCTGTGAGCTTGTGAGAATGTGGCTAAGTAACTTGTCCCATGACAAAGTGGGAGGAGAAACAAAGTTGCATTGAAGTTTGGATTCCTATTTAAATGCATGAAATTTTACTTTTCCTCCTCCTAAAGAGGTTTCTACCAAGTCCTAGTTCCCAGTTTACTTATAGTATAGGTGATTCTGGGTCTGCAGCAGAGAAACACCTGGGAAAACTCAATTGAGGTCAGCTCCTGGATTATTTCTGATCTTCAGAGGCTCTTTCTGCAGGCAGGGCTAAGCCTGTAGTAATGCATCTGGGTTGTTACCAGTATTTCAAAGCTGCTTTGGTTCTATGTGTGTTACTCTGGTCACAGGAAGAAGGGCAGCATGGATACACTTTTCTCTTGACAATAGTCAGCAACATGATTTCGGTATTTAGTGAGACAGGTGACCACACATGAAATCAGATGGGATTAAAGCTGTCAAAGCTATCATTTCCTGAGGGCAAGGGGGAATTTCAGACTGTCTGGAGTGGTTCAGTTTCAGAGCAAACACTTTCCTATTTCAGTCTACCTGACAATGTTAATTCTTACAATGAGCTATCTTATTTTACCACCTTCTGTTGTTACTGAAGATCTGCAGTGACTCATGTCCCTGAAGGCAAGGCGAAATGATTTCACCTTGTGGTGAAATGTTAAAAAAATCCAGTTTTTCAATTTCCTGTAGTGTGTGCTACTGTGATTGACAGGTTATATTTATGTCAAGGTTGTGCTTACAGGGCTTGGTACTGATCCATTGCAGCAAGGACTCATGTCTCACTGCATAGTCTGGGGTGGGCATTTAATGGCTGGAGAGGAACACAAGTTAAAAATGAAATACAGATCATGGAAGTACCCTGGGAGTCCAAAGACAGTAGAGGGCATCTTGATGTACAAAATCACAATATTAACTAATTCACTGATTAACATACAAAGCTTTAAGTAGCTGTTTTTCCACACTCTCAGGTTAAAACCTTCAGAAGAATGTGGTCCTTTCAGAGGTTTGCCTTCCATGTATGCAGCAGTTGATCAGTGGATACAAATACTGGAAAGCTACACTGTCTCAAAATGGGTAGTGTGGATCTACCACAATTTAATTTCAAGTGAACTTTTCTTCTTCATCATCTCTACTGTTGTACTGTAAGTATCTGCTAATGAAAAGAACTAGAAAAAGGCCTTAAGTGGAAAAAACTGGCAATGACAGAGTAACTCTATGTTATTTTGTTATCTGAAATGCAGCTTGTATTCTTGACTCACTTAAATGACCTATCATCTTGAATACAAGTCCACAATTTTTTGGATCTTTTACAAAAGAATGTTTAAAGCAATTTCATGCATTTACCTTGTTTTAGGCAAATCCATGTGTTTCCCATTCCTTGTGTAATTGTATATATCTATTTTCTGCGTGTGGGTACAAAGATGTGGGTATATAAGTCTTTTAATGAGTTAAAATGAACAAGATACATTTCTATCTAGACACTGACTAGAATAAAGTGCTCATATGATGGACCTTTTATTTTGTTTTGTTTAGAATTGTTACTTATCTTTACTTGGAAATAATACAAGCAAGAAAGACCATGACCAAACTCTTACAAAACCAAATTATTAATGTAAGTTTGGCCTTCATTTGTATCTTTTGTGTAATTTGGCTTCTATGTTGATTGTCTCATCCAGCTTTGTGGGGCTGTAACCTGTTTTTCCTATAACTGTAGTAGGAGGGTGGGAGCCCTTCCCCATGGGAGTTGCAGGGAAATTTAACTCACAGACAGAGTTGTAGCAAAAGAATTTTATCTTCAAGATGTGTTGCTGCAGCTCCCTCTGTAGACAGATTATTTTAGAATAGAAAGAATTATTTTGGTCACTGGTTACTTACAGACCTTGAGCCTCTCAAGGATAATTAGTGCATTCCAGCTAATGATCAAATATATCTTGACTACAGGCAGGAAAAGATAAGAAGTTTCTACTCCAAAAGCTACGAAGAGAGCAAAGGGCAAAGAGAAGTTCATCTGCCCTGGGAGGAAGAGGCCAGCAGGTCAGTCTGACAGCTCAGCTGCTGCTGTTTAATTGCTTGGGGCAGGTCCATGGGCCTCCTCCAGCTGTGCAAACAGCCTGCTGGTTTGGGATAAGGCTGTGCTTCAAACTTCATCTAAATGCTTGCTACTTAACTCCAGACAGCAAAAGGATGCTATGAAAGTTCCCTAATTATTTGTTCCAGGCTGGAATTCAATCTGGATATAGAAAAGTCCTTCCCTCACCAGACATAATTTATGGTTATGAAACTTCAAGAAAACATTCCTAATGTTCATATGCAGTGATGGTCACCATAGGGTTTGGTCACATCTGAACCTTGCCCAGGCTAAGAAGGAGTCTGCCTTCCTCCCCAGCAATGGATTTCCTTAGGGGGTTGTGATTTGTGGTTATTTTCAGCTGAGGTAAAACTGAGTGCTTTGACCTAACCCCATTTTAAATCCCATACAACACTGATAACTAAAATTAAATTTATTTTTCAAGGCAGTCCTGCCTGCTGAGCCATCAAACTAGTGCTAAAATGTGGACATATAGATGCTGTCTGGTGTTTTTATTTGGGTTGAGTAAAAACTCCTTGACCTAAATACTGATAGAGAAAAAGTATTTGGTAGGTTCCTCTCCTTCCTGCCAAAAAACCAAATCCGCCTGTATGACTGGCTATCATTAAAATGATTACATAAATAAAAAAACAAGTATGGATAATAATTGATATTGTTAACTATAAATATGTGTGTGATAATATAAATAAATGTTGACTGTAAAGAGGTAAGCTGAATATGAAGGGACATTTTCTATGTGCTGGGGATTTTCAGACCACATCTGCCCGTGTTGGGTGTCACAAGTGGGACTCCTGAGAGGGAGCTTTGTCACCTCCCAAGTGTGGATGTTCTTGTAGTTAAGATCAGATTTCAGAAGGAGGTGCCAGAGTGATCTCATTGTGGATTTAGTAGAAAGGCCGTCTCCCTGAGACAAGGGAGATGAGCAGTGCTGACCACACAGTCACAGCTGGAAGCCAGATCACACTGCTGATGCCAAACACTGTTTTTCAGAGAAGCTCCTCTTCATACCACCCATCCATGCAACCTGCCCAGGAGGTGCCAGGCTACTCAGAAAGGGCATTTGACAGAAGCCAAAACACATCCTACCATGAGGTGAGATGGTCAAAAGAGGGAAATGTAGATTCCCCTATACAGAATCTGGGGTGTGGCATAGGTGATGGATGTATGTGGGCAAAGTCCTGTATGCATGGAAATAACTTTAAAGATTAACTTGAACAGATACAAAAATTTGATCAGAATAGCTATTGAACACTCATAATCACAAACCTGTTCAAGACTTGGAGAGTATGGTTTTGTTACAGATAACTGGTATCTTTTCAAATACAAGATAACATACACAGGAGGGAAATAATGATCTAAATTTGCTTGTGAATTTTGTTTTCAGCATCCCTTTTCTGTTGAGATCTCAAGCAGCAGTGACTTTCCACCAGGTAAGCAACTAAGATGAAACACAGGAAACTCTTAAAAATTCAGCTCAGTAAAAATGTTTGATGTACAGACACAGCATGTGACAGCTGCATGTCAGGGACACAGCATTTTATCATCTCCTGTAGAGAGAAAACAAAATGACTGGGTGTTGCCATCTTATAGCAGGGGTTCCACACTGTTGTCTCCTTATCACAATAGTTCCATACCTTCTTGGTGTCTCTCATGGGCTGCTCCTCTGAGCACTGACTCTTTCTTCTTCTCAGAGCGGCCAACTGACCCCAGTTCCCTTCTCAAGCAGCCACCCCACTTTTTTCTAGCACTCTTCTTCTCATTGCTTACAGTGTGGCCTGTTAAAGTCAGGCCTGTTCCTAATCTTTGATAATTGGCCCAGCTGCAGCTCCTTAGGGGTGAGATTACTTTCTACACTATTTTCTTCTATTCTATCTCCCTACAACTGGGCTTGTGGGGTGAATTTTTTCTACAGACTGTGCTTTTTGGTAGCTTGTTCTGTGTTGGTGGTGACTTCTAAAGACTGACCAGCAGCTTCTGTGTACTAGAGAGTGAAATTCCTGGGTAAATGAGCCATTTTGTCTTATGGGCTGTAGAGTCCCTAGAACATCATCCTGCTCAGAGTAAAATAAGGCAATGGGATCTTGCGTGTCAGTCTGAATTTCCACGTAAGTTCATTGCAAAAAGTTGACAGAAGAGATCCCTGCAGAGCAGGGGCCGTTCTGGCAGGGAGGCTGCCCCCAGCAGCGGGGTTAACGCTGTTTGCCTTGTGCCGAGCAGGCGGCGAGCCCAGCCCGTCCCGGGCCGTGGCGCTCGCCCTGCGTGCCCGGGCAGCGGCGCTGGGGGAGGACAGCGATGGCAGCGGGGGATTCCAGCCCTAAACGGGCACGGACAGCAATGGCAGCGGGGGATTCCAGCCCTGGGCAGGCACGGACAGCGATGGCAGCGGGGGATTCCAGCCCTAAACGGGCACGGACAGCAATGGCAGTGGGGGATTCCAGCCCTGGGCAGCACCAAGTGAAGGCACTGCTGCAGGAAGCCATCCTCTCTTGCACTAATGATAAAAGAATCTCTCAAACATCTTTTTTTACGTCCAAATGGAAGGAAAAAAATAGAAGAACAGGTTGTAAAATGTGTCGGGACTTCGGTTTTTTACTGTGATAGGCAATATCCACCTGTGGGGGCTGTTTTGCAGCAGTGGTGTTTGGTGACAGTCCCCCAGGACTGGCACCACCTCGATGCAGTAAGGCTCCCTCCATAGCTGGCCATGTGTTGTTGACTAAATATAAGGGAACTTGTGCCTAACTGTAAATAAAAGTTGTGTTTTAAAACTATTTTTCTAACAGTTATATTGTTTTACCTGTTTTATCAGCTTTTATCTGCAGTATTGGTCAAATAAACAGAAATATATTAAAGTGCAGTTGTTTTTAATGACTGAAACATTGTAATGGCTGTGAAATAACTTGTGTGAACTGGGTTCATTTTTCTGAGCCATTTTCACAGTTTATTATAGTCACTTAAAAGCAGCTTTGATGAAGCCATCAGAACTAAGAGTGACTACTTACCAAATTCTCATCTGTGTAAAGCTATTGCTTGTAAACTGGAACTTTACATGTCTTTTACGCTAAAGGATTGATTGGAAGTAACACAACTAAGACTTATTTTTTAAATTATTTTTTTATCATACATGACTGTGAGATTTCATGCAGCTTCTTTTTATTCAAGACTACAACTTTGCCACCACCACGATAATTTTTGTTTTGTTTAGCTCATTTTCTACTAGTGCCTGTATTTTTCCTCCCTTGTTGCTCTGGAAGGAGGCACATCTTTTCATCTTGCTCATAATTTAGGCTAAAGACAACCCAAAGCCAGCCACCACAAGCACAGAAAAAAGGACAAATTTTACACACAGTGCAAGAGCAGAGATTCAATTTTGTTTTCCTGCACATACAGCTGAGGAGCCTGGCTGTGGGCACTGGACATGGACCTGGTGTTTGCACTGAGGATGGTGACTCAGCAGTGCCAGAAACTCAAGCAGCAACCACAGGTGGACCTTTGGAGCAGGGCCATTTGCCATGAAAAGTCATTGCCCTTCAGTGGGCTCAGCAGTAACACCACAGCACCCAGGAAGGGGCAGGACAGGATCTGGACATAAACCTACACATTCTATAGGATGTGCAGCAGGAGGCTGAGATTGCTGCTTCTGCAGTGCAGGGGGGTGAGTGAGTGACAGGGAAAAGCACTTCCTTTGTTCTTCTTTGTGTCTGGATGGAGCTCAGGAAACAAACAAAAAATCAATCCCCCCAGCAGGTCACAGCATGAATCTGGTAATTCCAGAAGTTTGGATCTACCATAACTGGGACAACCTGCACTAATTTTGACATTTTATATAAATACCCTTCTGCACAGCTGATAAAGAATACTTCCCCATGAATTCTCACAGACTTTTTATTTTAACTGCAGACTCTTTGGAGTTCAAGTTTAATCTGGATTACAGTTTCCATATCCCTCTGAGTGCCCTTCAATCATGCAGCCAAAAGCAAACTAAAAAGACATTTCAGCTCCATTTGTTCTACTACTTACCAGCACGCTATATATAGCTTTACCTTAAAAAGAAATACATTCGTGTGCTGTGTTTTTTTTCTTCATTAGAAGAAACAATTTCCTATCCTCCACTGGTTCTCTTAAAAGGCCTGGAAGATAAGAAGCTAATCAAGTTTTATTTGTTAATTCTCATAACCTTCACATCACATCACACATGGAAAGTTGGCTTTTCTTCCTCATCAGTATTTAGCACAGCCATCTTTCCACGCAGGGCAGGGAAATAGACTCATCTTCTATTTTGGCACCATTGTACCATTATTTCCAGTTTTTGTTTTAAGAACAATAATGTCAATGATTTTAAGGTGCTATGAATCAACCTCAAATTAGTATACACTTGTAGGACATGCTAGTTCAAATTACTAACATCAAGTTATGATTTGAAATTTTGACACCAAAATTGCTGACACCATTTTAGAACCAAAATTATCTGATTCTTTCACATGACAGTGATTTCCTCTGACTCTCTGGCTGCACCAGAAGGTTCCTGCATTTGAGATGTGACCAGAGGCAGAAGCCAGGTGCTGCTCTGCCTTTCCCAGGGCTCTCCTCAGCAGTCCATCAGCCCTGCCAGGAGGGCACTGTGCCTGGCTGGCTCAGTAGTGGGGGTCACAGTCCTCCAGCAAGCTGTCAGTGATGTAGCTGCAGTCAAGGACACTCTCGTAGTAGCTTTTCTCTGCAAATGTGTTCACTGTCCAGGCCACCACTCGAATTCCTCTAGAAGACCAGTGCCTCACATAGTCCCTGCAAGGAACAGACACATCCTGAGAGCAGCCTGACACTACACAGAGCTAAGGCAGACAGTGCTGAGGCTACAGCTGAATTTTGGTCTTGCATCAGCAGCACATCAAGGAACAACAGTGTGTCATGTTCTGCAACTTCATCTTTTTGTGTTTTCTTACTGTAAATAGGCAAAAGCAACAAATACTTTTTCTCTTTGAGATTAACAGAAGGTAAAAATTCAGATAAAAAAGAGGCTTAAAATCATAAACCAGCATGGAGTAAAGAAATTATCAAGACACCTCATGCAACACTAAATGGAACATTTTGATAAGTACACACTGTGTTAACTGCACCCTATATACTAACAGAAGAGAATGTCTCCTGATAAATGAGCAAACTTCAACACTTACTGAGAAACAAAATTCTTCTGTATGAGGAAAGCTGAAACCCCGCACAATCTCCACAAGAAACTGTGCAGGCTCCAGTCCAGAATGACATCCATCACCATGTACAAGAAATGCTTCCAGGAGGAACTGAATCGGGGTGTCCCATCTCCCAGGTGACTCAGCTGCCAGGGCCTGTGGGTCAGTGCTGTCACAACATTTCTGTCAGCTTGTCTCATCTGAAGGACCAAGGAGAAAAGACTGTAATTCATCCAAAAGCCCAGCTGCATCAAATACAATTTTTGAGATATTAGATACAAAGTCCTAGCTTGCATTTACAACACTACCAGAATCCTTCTGCCCTTCCCCTCCAGATCCTTTTGTAACTCTTTTACAAAGATGTTTATATTTTATAGGGTTTTTTTCTTCAAATCATACTAAATAAGCACCAGCTCTTATGTTAAAGAAATAACACAGCAGTCATGCAATGTATATAATGGGGAAAAAAAGTAAGTAGACTTGGCAATGAGGATAGAGTTTTAGGAGTAAGCTAGAATAAAAAGGGGTTATTTAGCAGGTACCTTGCACACAGATACCTGACCGGACACCAACTAGAAGAGCAATGCACATTTGTCTGCACTGCTTTCAGAAGGGAGGGAATTGCTGTAGACTCCTATTTGCATCTAATGAGTAGAGTCATCTAATAAGATTATGCATTATGCTTCATTTGTTTTTAAAAGCCTTAGGAATTTGAACAGCCCAAAAGAAACCTGGAACTGGGAGTTTAATACCATACTGAAATTCCCAGACAGGACTGCAAAAATAAAAAATAAACTTTTAGGAAACATCACCTTATAAACAACATCTGGCATGAAAGAACAGACAATGCTGCTGTTATACAACTGTGGAAATTCCTGGTAGAGTTGTTTCAGTGCATCAACTGCCTGCAATTAGAGACATACAGAGATGTTATACATACACTCATATTTAATTTATACTGCAAAGACATTTTAGATCAATTTTAAAAACACTTCCCTGCTGTGTTACAAGACTGAAATAGAAAGGGAGAAGAAGAAAAACAGCATCTTGTTTACAGCATTAACACAGAAATGATATTTTGGTTTTTAGCAAAAGAATTTCTGTTCATTACTCTATTTACAATAATGAGTAGGGTTCTCAGTGTTTGAAATGCCCTTAAATATGTTGTGGATATAATTTTTACTACTGCCCAGGCTTTGGTTGAAGAGTAAAATTATTTATTCCTATATTTTGCTAGGCTAAAGAAAAAAATTACTGTAATTTATATAAAATAATAGTGGTGGATCATTTTCATCTGCCTTCAGTAATGCAAATTATAGATCCCTTGCTGGAGGCTGAAGATGAGGTTGTGACTCCCCCCAGCACAGCAGGGAATTCCCTTTGCTCTGTTTCACTGGGAGCTGAGTGCAGCACTTGCACCAGCCTTGTGCCAGCCTTAAGCTGCAGCTTCCCAGGACAGCTCTGGGTGTCACAAGCAGCAGACCTGGGCTCACTCCTGTTAAAGAAGGGACTGCAACCCAGGGAGCAGTCTGAGACCAGCACAAGAGCAGGTCAGAAACCCCAAGAAGGGGTGAGGGGAGGTGTCAGTGAGCACTGTCACTGTCACTGCAGTGAGCAGTACCTGGTTTGCATGGCCTTTCACATCAAAGTAGATTGTCAGATTGTGATGCATGGACTCCACGACAGCTTCTCTCAGAGTTGGCACCTTTTCATCCTGGAATTGGCTCCTGTAGAAACACAGAACTCCTTGGAATGCAGTCAACACACATGTGCACACACATGGGCCTGCATGGCACCAGCCACACAGGGCTGATTCCACCACAGTTTGCTGCTGCACTGGAACTGGATGGGATCCAATGCTCACTGGCCCCATGTCCCATCCCAAAACACCAACCCCAGTTCTTCACCTCCTTCCCACAAACAGCTTCCAGTCCCAACTGCTGCCTTCCTCCTGCTCCTACTGCACTCCCCAGCCCTGAGCCAGAAATGCAGAGCCTGGCAGAACAGGCAGGGCAAGCTGAGGATCAGCAGGAGCAGCTTCTCCCATCAATAATAAATCATTCCTGATGGAGTGACAGTTCATTCACTCCTGACAATGAACAGCAGCTGCTCAGCAGTCACTGCCTGTGGAAATTCCCCCTGCCTGGCCCAGGTGATCACCCTTCCAGTGAGACAGGGGAGATACTCCTTGTGCCACACACTCACAGGAGGCACATCTGCAGCTCTGGAATTCTCTAATGCAGTGTCTCAGGAGCACACACAGAGTCCTTCCTCTGAAATGGACTCACTTAGGATACTTCACAAGTTGCACTGCTATCAAATTCTTAGTAATGTATAACAATATTTCCCCCTGCATACCCCTAGGAATGACCTAATCAGCCACTAGGGTCACAGTGAGGCCACCCAAAATCTGTCCAGCACCTCTTCACCAGTATAAACCTGATGTGTAGAATCCCCAAAACACAATCAGTCAAGAAATACATGTGAATAAAACTAATCTTAGAAGTGATTCCTGTAGCCAATTCTTACATACCATGATCTCAGCACCTTCAGTGTCCTGCAGTCAGTTTAGGACAAGCTTATGTAAATATTGACCTGTTTCACATTAGATGCCTATGGATTTTGTCCTCAAAAGCCAGTTTATCTTCACTGTGTTTCACTGTTCCTAATCTACTGATTGGTAAGGAGATATAGTCTCATATGCCTCTAAAATCAAATTAGAAGTAAAATATAGGACTAAGTTTTAAATTTAAAAAAATGTTCATCAGTGATAGATCAAATCAATAACTTCGTTCAGCAAGAATTATTTTTCCACTGTTGAAAGTATAATTTCAACAGAGCAGTTCATTTACCGTAGCCTATGTTTTGCAGCTGGATTCAGCTTCCTGATTTCCTCAAAAGTCAGGTCCTGCAGTCTCCCAGCCCCATCAGTTGTCCTTTCAACTGTGTCATCGTGCATGAGAATGGGGACACCATCTGCACTGAATTCAAGGTCCAGCTCCACACCCGTTGCTCCATTCTCAGCTGCCTTAAAAAAAATTTTAAAAATCACATACACAACAGAAAAGACAGCTTTATAGATTTGACACAGGTACAGCTATAATTAGCTTCTATTTTGGTAAAAAATATAAAACATTAATGTACTTTTCAGTAGTCTTCATCTGCAGAAAAAAAGCAGGTTTTATCCAAGTCATTGCTGAGTATTTAAAAATCAACTGAACCATCAAATCTATTTTACAGCTGAAACCATAATGATTCTGCCTCAGTCTTGGGATTGAAACTGTTTCAGGAGAAAAATGAAGAAAAGAATCCTGCTCTCTCCTTCTGATGTAATAACCCTGGAGTCCTTATGTTCTTTTCTGAAAGACAAGAGAAGCAAATGTCAGCACTTTAACACTTAGTCAACACTGCTTACCACGTGTATAGCAAGCAGTAGATGGATGGCAAATCCCTGCTCCTCTCTGAGGAGTGCCCTTATCAGAGAGCAAGAAGGAGCCAGGCTGCCTTAGAACATTTCATACACCCTTTTCCTGCCCTGGATCTTTCCCAAGAACTCTTCAGAAAAACACTTGAGTGAAGTGCTACAACACCAACTGCTCTGAAGGACAAATGCCCTCCTGGGAAAAGGGACAACGCACCAGAAAGACAAAACTGAGTAGAGAGGTTACCTCCAGGTGTCTGCTACGTAAGGATTGTGCAGCTTCAGCATTTACCAGGACTAAGAATCCTGTCTCACACAAAGGTAAGAGATCCTCAGAGCAGCAATGTCTCAACCTCACAGAAACACTACATTTCAAGACTGATAAACTGGAACTGGGACGTGGGGTAGGACGAAGAAACCATAAACCATACATATTGTAAACAGACTCCAGTATCTTTGTAAACACCCTATAAATCATTACCACCAAGCCCAGCACAATAGCTCTTCTAATCCGCGCCCCTCTACTGTAAAATCTATGTGTTAGGGACAATAATCCTAGTGACCAGAAAGGTACTGAAACCTCAAAAAAGTCTAGAGACCAGAACCACACGAAGGCCTCCACCCCAAGAGACATTATGAATTCAAACACATGGCTACTGACTGCTTTAACCCACTACAGAGCAAGCACAACCAACATGTAATCAATAAAGTTTTTTTCTATTTTAAATGATTCTCAGAAAGAGACTGTGAACCCTGGCTGTGCCTTGATGCCTTGCACATGAGGCAGCACTAAGGCATGGCAGGGCTGCCCACAGTGAAGTTCTGGTATCAGATTTCCCCCTAAATGTGGATTTTCATCATAGATCTTCAAGGTTAAAAAAACCAGCCCGTTACAGACTTGCTGTCCGTTCTCTGTGTGCTGTTGCTACATCAACGAAACCCAGTATTTCATTATCGCTGCACCGCTGAAATATCCATCAGCACCAAGGCTACAACAACTCCCACAAGATTCGGAGCTGAAGCTCCACACAGCTTCCAGCAGCTATCGGCAGAGCGGCCCGAGTTACTGACGCTGAGGGCGGCTTGCTGCTGTGAGGGCGGATTATCGGACACACCCCAGCCCCGGGGCCCGTGCTGACCTGTCGGATGGCCCCCAGCGTGTTCTCGGGCGCGTCGTGCGCTCCGCCGCGGTGCGCGATGCGGGCGGCGGCGCCGCGGGGCCGCAGGACGCGCTGCGCGCTCTGGGGCGCCGCGGGCTCCAGGGCCAAGAGGTGCAGCGCCAGGTAGAGCCCGGCCGGCAGCAGGCAGGCCAGCGCCGGGCTGCGGCCCAGCGCCAACGCCAGCGCCATCAGAGCCGTCAGGGAGCTCAGCAGGCCCTCGCCGTGGCACAGCATGGCCGGGCCGGGCCGGACCGGGCCGGGTCACTGCCCGGGACAGGCCGGAAAAACGGCCGCGCCTCTCCCAACGCCAACAGTGACGGCGGCGCCATCGCCGGCCAATCAGCACTCGGCTGTCAGCCGCTGCAGCCAATCAGCGCCCGCAGTGCTCGCCCGGCCCCGCCGGACGCGTTGAGGGCGGGCCCGGGCTCCGAGCACCGCCTCAGGTAACGCCGGGAGGGGCACGCGGGGAGCGGCATGCGGGGAGCGGGGTGTTCCTGATGGAACGCGGGGCACTGAGGGAATGGGGGTGTTCCTGATGGAACACGGGGCGCTGAGGGAATGGGGGTGTTCCTGATGGAATACGGGGCGCTGAGGGAATGGGGGTGTTCCTGATGGAACGCGGGGCGCTGAGGGAAACCGGGGCTGCTCCTCATGGAACACGGGGCTCTGACAGAAACAGAGGCTGTTCCTGGTGGAACACGGGGCACTGACGGAAGCGGGCTGTTCCTCATGGAACACGGGGCTCTGACAGAAATAGAGGCTGTTCCTCGTGGAACACGGGGCACTGACGGAAGCGGGCTGTTCCTCATGGAACACGGGGCACTGAGGCAAACAGGGGCTGTTCCCGATAAAACATGGTGCAGATAAAAGTAAAGGGTGCTAAAGGAAGGAAAGGTAGCGCTGTCCGGGAAGTCGCAGAACATTTGTGTGTATGGAGGGTGTTGAGGGCTTTCTGCAGCTGTGCCAGCTACCCGGTTAGAAACATAATATCCATAGTGATTATTTTCCAGCTACTTGCTGTGTTTGTTGTATACAACATTATATATTGTATGTTTTATGTAGCTGACTGTGCAGTCGTGCCTGCTCACAGGCCAGGCCCGGGAGGAGCAGGCGGTGCCTCCTGCCCGGACAGCGGCGGCTGCTGCTGGACAGGGACCGCGGCTCTGGCCCCTGACACCTGTGTGAACATCCGCCAGGAGTCCAGAGAGATGAGCAACACAGCACGAAAACAACCGGTTATGTGAAGGTTGGGGAAACGGCATGTTTAGTCTAGAAGTGGAATAGCAAAGCCGAGGAACTTGCAGTTTGTGTTAGTGTAAATGGGGGTTTTCACCATCTTTTTGTTGTCTGTATCTGTGGGAAGGATGGGAAGCAACTGACTTTCCAGTGAGGAGCTCTGACCAACTAGAGGTAGAACAGGCATGAGGCCATCTTCTGAAGGGTTGGTTTTGTTTCCTTTTTTTTAAAAAATTTTTTTTAAATTGCTGAGATGAGTATTTGTCATATAGTGTCATAACATGTCATAGCATGTTTTGAGCATCTCAGATGCTCTGTCAGTGGTTTTATGTTTCTGCCAGGTGTAGCTGAAGAAAAATCAGAGATTTTATATGCAGATGCACAACAAATAATGGACTGTCTAATTAGATGTCTAACATATTTAAAAAACCTTTTGATAAACAACAGCATTTGTTAAGATTAAAGATGAAATTTAAAAAATAAATCCCCTCAATGATCATTGAAGAGGTAACAGATGATGAACTTGTTTTTTGAAACCAGAACGACAGCTTTAACAGCTCTAAATGCTGGGAATTAGATGCTTCCATATATTTAAATTAATTATGCCTGGGCCAAGTGCTGGCAAACAAGTGTGGATTTTCCTTCCACCTGACCTGCCTGACAGGTGAGTGTTACCTGCTGCTGGACTGGCTGGACCGGCAGCTGGCTGCTGCCCGTGCGGGAGGGATAGGATGTCAGTGGTGCTGCCCTGGTGGGTGCTGTCCTCGCAGAGCATGGGAACAGGTGCGCACGTTTATCTCTCTTATCACAGCGTGCTCGCTGAATCTGATACCTGCGGCGGCACATTTGTGCTCCTGAGGACATAGGACTGCACAGCCGTGTGATATGCAATGGGATGAAGCAGAAGAGATTTCACGGGGAACTTGTCTGGGAGAGCTGTGTGTGGAAATGGCTGGAAATGCCACCAGGATGGCGCTCCATCCGCTCTCATCTCGCTGACCTGGGGCTGCCTTGGCTGGGCGCTCCCTCGGCACGGCAGAGCTGTCCCCGGCTGTGTCCCGGGGGCTGTGACGGGTCGCCGCAGGGCTCTGTCCGTCGGTGCGGGGATCGCGGAGGGCAGCTGGGCGGAGCGGCGCGGGGCGGAGCGGCGGCGCGGGGCGCGCTGGGGCCCGTCGTGCGGCGGCCCGGCCGTTCGGCGGCGGTTGCCGGGGAGCCGCTGCCAGCCCCGGCCCCGCGCAGGTACCGAGCCGTTGGACGGGTCCGGGCCCGGGGGGGGAGCGCCGGGGGCCCGGGGAGGCGATGCATCGGTCCCGGCCCGGGGCGGGCTCGGAGCCCCGCAGGAATCGGGCAGGAATCGGCCGGAGCGGCGTGCCAGGGAACAAAGCGTGGTCAGGCCTTGCCCGCCGCTGCAGGGCTCGCTCCGGTGGGGACGGGCAGTGAGAGGTATTTCAGATATTTGGCCGCTTTTAGGGAGACATGGCTGCAATTGATTTATTTCTTTCTTTTTTGTCGTGTAAGTATTGGCGTCTGTTCATACAGGGATGTAGCGAGACGGAGGCTCACGGGAGTGAAACAAATTCCTCTGAGCCCCCTAAACATGTAAAGGCTTTTTTTTTTTTTTTAATTATTTTTTTAACTCAATTGGGCTGCAGTTTTGTTTGGGCTGGGTTTTTGCGGTTTTTTAACAGTTGACAGGATCTGTCTTCTTGTGGAAGATCTCAAAGGCTTAGTCTTTGATGGAAATTATCTATAGCAGGTACAGTTTTGTAAATCCTGATTATCTCAATGCTTGCTTTCTTCTCTGTGTGCTCGTGATCATTCTTTTTGCTCATATATGCAGATTCTCCTTTCATAAGGGAAAATAACGAAGAGTTTTGCAGGCTTTAGTAATGATAGGAGGAAGAGAAACTTAATTCAGTTTTCTAGTGTAAAATTTGCTTCCCAAAACATAGTGACACAGAATTAGTGGTGATGTTGTTTTCCCTTCGATGTCTTGGAAGTACACGGAAGAGTAATGTTATTATTCTTTGCAGTTTAGATAACATGAAGATGGAGGACTATGAAATATTCTGTAGGAAGCATCTTTCCAGAATCCAAGAAGAGGCAATAAAAGGAAAACCTTCTTTGACTGTTCAGAGCAAAAATGTCTCCCTCATTCAATTCTATGGAGTTCCTGTGCTTTCCCCTCTGGTAAGGCCTTTTTTTATTCCTTTTCCTCCCTGGTGTGCTAACTGTGCTATTGGCACTGGCTTTGATGTGCACATGTAATGATTCTACTGAAGATGTCTGTGTGAGCTGTCATCTGACCTGCTGCTTAGTGTATTCTAAGCATTCCTAGCCTTACTCTTACAAAATAAGGGGTTAAATATACTTTTTCCCCCCCTCACACTGACTACATTTGCTTTAATTTTTTTAGAAGTTTTCTTCCTAAAGGGAGCACAATTGTTTATTATTTTCAATAATGTTACAGCTGGGCTTCACATAAAATCATATTGACATTTCAAATATTGAACATGTGAATTATTTTAATTGTGTAAAAAATGTAAATAAGAAATGCCAAGATAGTTAAAAAGCTTTTAATGAATTTTTTTTGCATATGTTTGCATCTTCCTCTAATGTATTCCACAGGCTTATCAATTATGTTAAGTCATTCTGTGCTAATGCAAACAGAGCTAAGCTGAAGATTGTTGGTAGTTCCTGCAATACTGCAGCTGACTTCCTTGTTTCAGTGATGGGAAGAAATGGGAGAGAGTTTCTTACAATGTCCAAAAATCAGGATGCAGATATAAATTGCAGATATATTGTCACATTGTTCATTTACAAGTGCATGGATGTTGAAAGGTTTTTTAGAAAAAATCTCTGAATCCTGTGTCAGATTGATAGCGTAGCATGTAATGTTCATGGAAAATTTTATAAATGTGTTATAAATTCATGTTCATTTGCATGTGTGCCAAGAAGGCATTTTGTACACCTTCCCTTAAAAATTGATTGAGAAGAAGCTGGCATTTAACATATGCACAAAATTTCAGGTGTTTTCTGTTCTTCTAATTGTTTTGTTCTGTTTTTTTTCTTTTGAATTTATTTCTGTAATTGTGCATTGAAATTTGCATTTAGTGATGTAAACTATGTTTCTTACACTTTGTTTTGCAGCTCAGCCTTGAGAAGAAAAAGGAAATACAGCAGTATAAGGAGAAAGCACTGGAGCTAGAGAGCAGGAAGCGGGAGTCCCGGAAAAAAGCTTTATTGACTCGTGTTCAGGAGATTGTAGAAAATGTCCAGGTAGTGTTAGTCCTAAGCTGCCTCATAGATTTACAGAAAATCACTGCTTATAGACATTTTGAGAAAGTGCTGGGGTTTAAGTATTCCCCAGTATAAACTTGAAATGAATAGCAGTTAACTCTCCAGAACCAGCATTTGCTAGTATTTCATTCTGTGTGTCCTGATACTGATCATTTACTGAGACTCATTGTAGTGCATGGCCTTGCTTTTCACTGCTGCTTTTGCTGTATGTAAAAGACAGAGCTCACTGCTTCTTTTGTGAGAGTATTGGAAACAACTAGATTGTTAAAACAAGTGAATAACTCCCGTGTGTTAGAGCTGCTTTATTTGCAAGCTTATAGCTTAATCATAAAATAATCTATATGCAACTTTATGATTACAGAATTAAAATTACTTTCACAACAACTTGAAATTCTGTTGTGTGCTTTAAAATTTTACTGCAACTATTTTTTCTTTGCTGCTTCAATGATGAATTTAATAGAGGTTTTAATTTAAAAGACTACTATATACATCTAATCAAGGAGTTATTGTATGTCTTTGGAACAGCTATAATACAGCCTTTAGTTTAAACTGTTGCTTAAATAGTTAATACTGAGTTTGTTGAGTTACCAAGGTGGCAAGCAACACTTTGTAGTTTGCATTGTTTACTGAGTGTGTGTGGCAACAGTCAGCTGGCTTGGGGTTTGACCAGCAGACCAGGAAAGTATGTTCAATACAAAAATAATGTAAATTTGTTTGGGATTTTTTTTTCAAATGTATCTTTTTGATAACTGAGACACAGCTCATAGGATAATTGTAGTGTGAAAATGCTTTTAAACAAATGCTGGCTGGAAGTAACATGTAATTCTCACTTAAGTAAAGTTAGTTTTTAATTTTTTTTTAAGTTCAAGTGAAGTTTGCAGGAATCTGAGATTCTGAGATTTCATTGAAAATCTGCCATTTTTTAAAATTTTCATTTGCAGATGAAGAAGGGACATAGCATGAGTGGTGTGAACACATCAAAGGCTGAGAGTTCTTGCCCTGGTTTGGATTCAAAGGCTTTGACTGACTTCACAACTCTATCAGATATCAATTCAGCATGTACTCCTGAAAGGCAGAGTTCCATGGACCTTGAAAAGTCATCAGAACTTAGACCATCAGGTACTTCAGGGCAAAGGACATCAAATGGGACAGAAGTAGTTAAAGCAGCAGAAGAAAACGTTTCTTCAAAGCCAGGTGAGAGTCGCTTCTCGGAAGATGTGCCGTGTCCAAGGGCTGCATCTCCTGACAAGGCGTGTAACAAGGTCCCATCTCATGCTCTGCAGAAGCAGGAGGGACGAGTGGGGTCACCATCAGATGAGGATGTCCAAGATCCGTGTGTAATGAGTCTTCAGAACCTGATAAAGAAGTCTAGGGAGTACATAGAGAAAGAGCAGAGCAAGCGTACCTCAAAAAGCAATTCAAAGAGGAGTACGAGTGAAAGTCATTCGGATAAAGAAAATGATGGTGTTAAAACAACTGACTCTGTCAAAGAGAGGGCAAAGCTTACAGGCAGAAGTTGCACTGCTCAGACACTTGATAAACCTAGTCTTAATAAATCAAATACCCTTCTCCACTGTGCCTCTACTCATACAAATAACACAAGTATGTCCACTTTATCCAGTTTTTCTAAAGTAGACATACCTATGAGAGTTGGAACACCCCCTTTGGTGGATTCAGATTCAGATGAGGAATTGAAAAAGAATTCTATGTTTGAGCGTGACAGTAGCATTGTTAGGAGCCTCACAGGCTCTTATGCCAAATTGCCGAGCCCAGAGCCAAGCATGAGCCCTAAAATGCACCGACGGCGCCCCAGGCCTTTATCCATGGGACACATCATTATAAACAACCCTGTGAATGCTTATGAGCTAAGTCCTAAAGGTAAGGGTAGAACAATGGATTTAATCATGCAAGATATTGCAGATAAAAACAATGTGTCTGAATCAGTGCCAAAGTTCATGGTGGACTTCACTACAGTCTGCCCTGGCAGACTTCCAGGTGTCAGCAGGAATTCTTTAGGCCCCTGTGATGGGTTGGGGGCTGGCAAGCCAAAGCGCCATTCCTTCGGGCTCTTTGAAAGCAGAGGAGCAGTGTCGGCTATGCTGGAAGGACAGGTGGTGATGGACAGCAGAGGGCCATATAAAGTAGAGAGCAGTCCTAATATGGCTCCTCCAAAACTGAATGAGCCCTTTGCCATCAGTCAGTCTGCAGTGACACAGAAGATCCTGGCTGTGAATGAAATGAAAGCAACTACTTTGGCAGAAAACATTAAATGTAATTCCCCAGTGGAACTCAATAAATCTTACGACGTGGAAAGTCCATCTCCACTACTACTGCAGAGCAAGAATGTGCGACAGCAGCTGGATAATACTCCAAATGTTTCCTCAGCAAATGAGCAGTTCCCAGAAAATTATGAAAAGGTAAAACGTAGACTTGATTTGGACACTGACAACTGCCAGAAAGAAAACAGTTCCTGTGTTCTCAGAGTTGGAATGGAAGAACAAGAGAAGCAGTGGCTGCAAGAACAGAAATATCCCGTGGGATCAGTTTACATTACCAAGAATGCAGTCCTTGAAAATACGACAAAAGGTAAAAGATTTCCTGTGCTTGAGGGTTACTTCACAGTTTATAAATATTTTAGAAAAAACCCCAGTGATCATTAGTCATTGGTGTTTCTTTTCAGAAGTCTCATTTCTCTAATTTAATTTGACTTCACAAATACTGATTTCCCATTTCAGTCTAGGAGCTGGAATTTAGTTTTACTAAGACAATTGTCTTATGCCATGAGGTCTAAATAAGACTACTAAAAGAAAAGATAGCCCACGTAAATGAAAATAAAACCATATAGATATTTTCTTCAAATTCAAGACTGTGTTACATCTGCATGTGTCTCTACTAAATGAGGCTGAAGTGGCATAAGTAACATTAATTCACTCCAGCAAGTGTAACAATTCTTAGAGCTGTATTTTCCATGTCCCTGTTCTAATATAGGCTTTTGGTGTTACTGTTCCATCCACAAGTTTAGTTCACAAATATGCACGTGCAAATACTTTGAAGGACTAGTAAATGATGGGGTTCTGTGCAATACATAGTGGGAACTTGATATCAAGGAAACCTGATATCAAAGACATCCTTTTAACGTTTTACTGATGAGGCAAATTACCTCTAATAAAGGATGGATGTCTCTGGCAAAGATCATATAGAGAGTATTTAATATTTGATTCTTTGTTATGTATTTTCTCAGAAGGTATTTTAAAAACTAACGAGCTGACCTTTGAAGAAGTGAAAAAGAGACTTGAAGAACAGCATGCACAACAACTATCGATTCTGATAGCTGAACAAGAGAGAGAACAGGAGGAATTGAAGGTAAGTTCAACAGGAAGAATAAGCAAAGGTTTTGTGTTGTTTGGAAGTTTTTCAGGAAGCAATTGAGTTTGAATCTATATTCTGTTGCTTTGCAGAGTTGGAAAAATAGTCTCATGATTGAATCTTCCTTTTGTAGGAACTGGAAGAGAAGAAGAGAAATTCAAAAGGAGAGAAGGTTACTACAACAGAAATAGAAATTTCCAAAGTGAATATTAACAGCAGGATGGAGTTGGAGTGGAGGAAAAAAAGTGAAGGTGGCTTGCTGGAAAGTGTGCAGTCTCAGCTGGAGACAGTCCATAACACAAACTCCACCAGCATTGGTAAAACTGGAAGGGAAGACTATAGATTAAGTGTTGTGATCTACTTTGTTCTACAGTGCTTGACTGGACCAGCTGTGTGGATAAGTGCGGTGTTCCTGCCCTAGGGCTGCTCAGGATACACAGAAGGCTGCTGCCCTCAGCTGGGGGCAGCATTTGTGAAACAAAAGCTGTTGCATCTTTGTGTCACTGCCATTTAGCACAGGTTCAGCCATCCTTGAACAGTTCCATGTACTGTGTTTGTTATGTAACTGTTTTAGGGCACATCCAAGGAAAACAAGCTAAGAATAGCCTCCTTTGATCAAGGATGAGGATGTGGATTTGCATCATGTCCCACAAGGATTATCCTCGTGCCATGTAGCTGCACAGCGCTGGGCCAGGTGGTCAACATTTGTGTAGGAGGTTTTGAGGGGCTCTGCCAGGGGTTCCTAACTGCAAGGCAGTACAGCTATAGCTGATGGAACACCTCTCACCTGTTCCAGAACGTTGTGAAATGTTTTGTTCTGTCTTTTGTTTAGCAAATTTTGCATGGAAATCAGTCAGAAATATTTAACTTGCTTCTTGCCTGTAATTGACCTTGCAGACAAAGCTGTGACCCTCGAGCTGAATGTATCCACAGACAGGCATTACTTTGGGCAGAAGTGTGTGTTGAACTGTGTGTTCTGTTTTCTATGCAGGTTTTGCTCATACAACACCCAACACCTTTTCTTCAACAAGTGAAACTTCATTCTATCTCTGGGCACCATCAGGTAGTGGAGTTATAAAGACCTCAGTATGCAGGCCAAGTAATAGGATCAAAACTAGGTGGATTCAGGTAAAGGAAAAGACAGATTTATTTTTATCTTAAAAGGCCCTCATTTTTTTGTAAGGCACTAGTAACAGAAAATTTTAGTATCTGTTCCTGTGTCAACTTTGATTGCATCAGAGAACTGTGTAAGTTATTTTTCTTACTCACATTTGCAAAATAATCATATAGCAATGTATTGCGTCTGCTAAATTATGGTGGGTACTTTGAGCCCAGTCAAAGCTTTATCAACAGCTTTTTTCTTATTGGAAACTTATGTCACTTCATGGATGTTATTTGATAAATAATTCATAATTCTTGCTTTTCTATAAAAAGTTTTGGATTTTTTTTAAGGTTTTCAGTCCGGAGATACAAATGAAGTTCGACAAGATCACAGCAGTGGCAAAGGGATTTCTCACTCGTAGACTCCTGCAGACAGAAAAACTGAAACATCTTAAGCAAACTGTAAAAGTAAGATCAGCGGTTTTTTTTTGTAATAGACAGCTTCTTCTCCTGTTTGTTTTTGTTCCTGCCTTCCATTGATAGATGAAATCCTGCATTTTCTGTTCTCAGCAGATTTTGGGGCTGCACATGAACATGTTTGAGTGCTGCATTGTTTAGTGTCACAAGGTCCAAGGCAAAGAAAGAATCTGTTTGCTGTGTGTACTGTTTGTAATGATTGTTTTGTTATGAAGGGTTATGCCTGGTGTTTACTCTTATTTTCCCATCTTTCCCAGGATACTCTGGAGTTCCTAAAAAATTTTCAATCTGAAGCCCCATTGAAAAGAGGAACTGTGTCAGCACAAGATGCATCCCTTCATGAAAGAGTACTGGCTCAGGTGACACAATTTAAACCTTTTTTTTGGTCTTTCCTAGCTATTCTGCTTTTGTAACATAAATACATGAAACCTTGAGAGTGGCTTTGTTTAGAGTAAAACATTTAAAGAAGAGAAGATTCCATTTTTTTTGCTTGACACAAAATTATTTGATATCAAAAAACGGTTTTCAAAATTACGAAGTGTTTTGTTTAGATTGAAAGCAAAAAGAGCTTGATGTTCAAAACCATGGGCATGTAAACTTGATTGAATATTTACTGAACATTTCAATGATTCTTTCCAGCTGCGAGCTGCTCTGTATGACATCCATGACATCTTTTTCACCATGGGCGCGTCGGAGAGAATGAACATCCTGCGGCACGATCGCGAAGTCCGTAAAGAGAAGATGCTCAGGCAAATGGTGTGTTATCTCCCAGGGATTGTAAACTGCTGCAGGACTTTAAGTACTGAGCCATTTTGCTTTTAAGAGATTCATGTACAATGTTTCTTAAATCTAAATTTTTAATTATGCTTTTGTAGGTAACTTTCTTCTGTATCCTCTTTTTTTTTAGGATAAAGTAAAGAGCCCAAGAGAGCGAGTGACACTTTCAACAGCCACACAGAAATCTCTGGACAGGAAAAAGTACATGAAGTATGTGCAGCTCTCCCATGGGTGGGGAGGGTTGGTAGAAGGGGTACAAGAAAAGGAGTAGGAGGCATAGGAAATAATGAGGAGGAATAACAATTTCTTTGCAAGCTGACATCTCTGCTAGGAAGAATAAGTAAAAAGAGTAAAAAGCTTTTCAGGTTTATGGTGTCTTGCTAATTGTATTTTGCTCTTACTTTTAAGAGTCTTCCTGTTTGTAAGGAGAAAAATGTTTGCTCCAAGTTGTGCATTTACACTATAATGCAGTGGTGGATGCTTAGTTTATGGTTAATTTTGCAAATTGTAAAAAGTAAAAAGTGCCCCAAGTGATTTTATCTATCTAAAGTGCCCAGCAATAGAGACACTTAATAGAGTATCTCTGGCAGAGTTTTTGGGGGAATGGTAGCAGGCATTATCTTGGAACATGGTAGACACTTGTTACACTTGCTTCTGAATAAAGAAGTGATCATCTGTGGGACTGCTCTGGCAGTATTACATGTAGGTGTAGTTCCTCTTGTAGGCTTTCTCTGAGTGTTTCGGTTCAAGACCCGGATGATGATTTGCTAACTGAAATATGTTTCAATACTTTTGTTTCTCTAGGGCTTCAGAAATGGGAATACCAAGTAAAAAAATAATCATAAAACAAAAAACTCCTCAAAATCGGTAGGTGATGGTTACTTGTATTAAAATGCTTTTAAGAAACTGTCTTACAGTAATGTGATCTGTACTGTTGGTTTGCCATTGATCAGCTCAATTCCTGCTACTATTGTCATGAAAATTAATGAAATCTGATTTACCATGGCCTGAGAAAAGGGTCTATTAGCTTATTATAAGTTAGGAAAATATGTTTTCTTCAGAGTAATTTCTGAAATTTTATCTTCAGAAGTTATTTATTTATGGCTTTAAGTCACGGTGCTCAAGTTCAAGGTTTTTTTTTGAGATGCTCTATTAAACTTCAGTTTGGCACTGCTACTTTTTCTAATACCTTTTACTTTGCAGTTGAATTATTGATAATGCTTATCTTTAGAAAGCTGTCAGAAAAGTAGTGGCTTTTTAATGTGAGGAAAATTTTGTTCTTTGACTGTGTGATTGTTTGCTCAGATCACAGAAACTACAGTGTTCAGTACATGTTGTTCAGGGAGATTACAGCTGCTCTCTTATGAGGCCTGTCTGCATGTTTATCTCATATTAAAAGTCAGATACCTGGCATCTCTTAAAAACAGATGTTATCCCCTGTTTACCCAAAAGCTTTGAAGACATGCTGTCTACTCATACAGTTCAGCCTTCAAGGACTACTGTAAGCAATTCAGCCCTTTTTCCTGTGTGTTCTCATCAATGACTGGGAACCCAAGGTGCTGCTGAGGGACATCTATCTGTGTGCTTTTTTTGTTTCTTTGTTTTAAATAGTGGAAGTAGTCATCCTATGCTGGATTTTCAATTCCAGCCAGTTTGCCTATATGTCATTTTCATTACAGAACCTGTTAGCCTTCCTGAAATTTGTTATGTGAAAGATGAGGCACAATTTAGTATTTCTTGAGAGGCTTTTATTTTTAAAGGGAAAAAGCACTAATAAAAGTTTGTGTTTTAACAGCATACTTCAACCAAACCAAGGACAGAATGCTCCAGTTCATAGACTGCTTTGCAGACAAGGGTAAGAGCACAGCATCTTTCTAGCCTAAAGATGAAACTAATTTCAAAGTGCAAGAACAGTGATTGATGAATAATGTTTACACATAACATACACATAACAGTACAACTGTTGTTCAGAGTAAAAATAATTACTTGTCTCAGTATTTTGAGAGAGTGATGAAGCTTTGTTTTACCTTATACTGCAGGAATATATTTATTGTTGTCATCTTCTTGTGTATTGTCTTCATTTACACTGTTCCAACATTTCTATTTGTAACATTCATTCCATGAAGCTTTGCTTCCACTTAATGAAATACTGTATTTTTATATGTGGACTGTAATTCCATGGTATCCAAACTAAATCAGTTTCTTCAATAGCGTTTTTCAGTCTGTTTATGGGGAGATGTTCTCTTACTTAACATGTCTATGTAAACCATAATAATATCAATAGGAACTGTACTGGTGGTCAGGAAGAGGCTCTGTGGGACATTGTAAAAATGTCTTCATGCCAAACACATTTTGATAGTGTCTATATTTTTGTATACAGTCTTTCAACTTTATTGCAAGTGACTTATTAACTGTTTTATATTTAATTAGAACCTCTAAGGCCTCAGTGAATGGGGTTGAGCAAAATAGAAGGAAGGCTGCAGGGAGCAGAGTGCCTAACAAGGCTGTTTCAGGTGTGTAGAAAATTGGTGCTTGGATCTTATAGTAAATAAGTTTCTAGTATCTAGACAAAGTAAATTGGCAATATATTGTTTTCCTTTCCTTGTGCACCTGCTTTGCTCTGCCTTAAGTTTAACCTATCTCTCAAACAAACCTGTGCTGGTAACTGAACCATCCACTTTCAGATTCTATAGACATAGTGTATAGAATGTGCTGCACAGCTCATTTGCTTTCACTCACTGGATGCCCAGTCATAAAAGAGATTGCCAGATATATTCACTGGAACTGTTGAGAAATTGCTAGTAGTCAAAATAGACTTGGATTAGAATCTTCATGTCATTTGATTCTAAGTTCTGCACACACATCTTCAGCATGGAGCATATTTAAAGGACAGGAAGGACAGTTTCCAACTCCTCCAACTCATCATACAGTCCTAAAATTTACATATATATATATATATATATATTCCTGTAGCATCTTACAGCATGTTTATGTCTTAATAACCCAAGTTTAAAAGTGGAGCATTTTGGTGCTACCATACAGAGATTACTGATTGGTTACCTTTTATATAAAAGGTTTGATAATAATGCTGAACCTCTGATAAATCACTATGAATGGTCTTACACAATTTCTATTTTTTTAATTAGATTTTCAATTTCTTAAGTGGTAAGCCTAGATTTATCAAAAGGTAAAGTGGTTGATAGGTTTTAAAAATATTTAAGATCTGAATTACACTTTGTTCTCAAAGGAGAGTTCCACAAGTCAAGGATAAAAATTGGGAATTTTGGGGCTTAATAAGGGAAATGTTTAATATAGTAGGATTTCATCTGTTTTCCATAATACTTTAAATAATCTGTATGTGTTAAGGATCAAACCTTTCCTATAAGGGAAATGCTTATTTATTGGTGCCCCAGAGCAGTGCTGGCAGAGAGTGTGTGTGAGCTTGAAGGCAGTGTGTTTTACACTGGTTAAATGGGATGTTTTCCCAGATGCTGCTTTGTGAAGTCAAAAGAAGTGGCCACAGAAGGATGTACAGTGAGGCAGAATGCATAAACACAGATAGCATTGCAGTATCAGAGGGGGAGATAAAAGGCAGGTGATGAGATCACAACCAGAGTGTGTTCATTTATTTTTCTGTACTTAGTTCTGCTGTCATCACCAAAGTAGAGCAAGGCAGTTGTTTGGTTGGGCTCAGTGACTCTACAGAAAAATTAGCAAAGATAATAAATAACCTTCCTGAAATATAAAGCAGAAAAAGTAAATAATATAATTTTTGCGATCAGAGGTAGCCATTAAGGCAAGTGTTCATCTGCAAGTTTGCTGCTGACTAGTAAAGGAGCATGCTGAAAAACAGGGACAACAAAACAATCAAAACCTCAGCCAGTTACAGTATTACAGAGGTTGTAAAAGAGTAGTAGTGTTAGGTGGTGTCAGGGTCAGGTCTGGCACTGATTCCAGGTTTGGATCCTATCCCCAAACCCATGTAATTCCCACTGAGCTCATAATGAAACCACAGTGGTGTTTACATTGTGTCTGGCACCAGACATCCAGTTAAGCATTCAACACTCAGAATTCTGTGTTGGCAGCGTGTGCTGCTCTGCTCAGGAAGTCCCCAGGTTTATCTTAGTCATAATTACCAAAGTTGTGACAGGTCATACTTGGCAATGAAAAAACTCCTTTGGGATATATCTCCAAACTTCTCTTTGCCTTGTTGCTGTTTGTCAAATATTTGGAAAGTCACTGAGTGCCTTCTGCAGTGGCCCTCTTGGAACTTCAGGCAGGTGTGGCTAACCAGTTTTATGTGGGTTAGTTCTGGCTGCTCAGTGTAGCCTCACGTAGAGCTTGGACATCACCCATGTTCCTGTGGTGCAATACCAACACCTCTGTGTGCTCCTTCAGAAGTACGTTAGACTTCTTGCACTGAATGAATAGAAATGCATTCTGAAGTTGTTACATGGGCATGAAAGAAACAATTTGCATAATTTTGCAATAATGAAAGAACTGAATTTAAATATATTTAAATAGAGTATGGTTTCCTTAAATATGGATGAAATGTGAATAGTGAAAAGTTTGGCAGTATGTTAAATAGGGTGTTGATTTAATCTGTTTTCTTTGTTCATTCCTGACTACCAATTAAATTTAGCTTATTAGAGGGGCAAAAAGGGAAGGAGGGCTAGTAAGATACAGTTATTATAATTATAAATACGTACAACTTCAATATGACACAAACCCTCAGAAGAAAATAACATACTTGTCCAACGTTTTTTTCTTTTGTTCTCCTGATTGTTGTTTTAAATTCTATATGCAAAGTGCTTTGCAACTTTAATACCACTCAGACTGATTGTTTTTTGTTTAGGAATCAAGTGGCAATCCTAAACTTAGTTTTTGTTGGTTTTTACTCCTTGAATCCAAAGTTCTGTGCTTAAGAGAAAAGCACAGACTTGTAACAGTATTTTTTTTAAGTTTAATTAGTTTAAATCAGGCTGAGCTGTTCCATCAGTAGCTTTCAAGGGGTGCCAGGCAGGGCATCTAATGAAGTCTGATTGTGTTAGAAAGCGGTTGAGATTAGGTTGCTCCTACAACAAGGCCTGTTCATCTCCTCTCCCCAGTTTCCTTTTCCTGTGGAAAGGAAATAGAGGCAGGAGGCACACAGGATATCTGGGTGGTGGCAGCTCTTGGCCAAGCCAAGGGCACAACTTGCCCATGTGAGGTACGGGGCTGTGAAGTGTGTTGGCTTCAGGAAGCCTCAGACCTGCTGTGTGTGAGTAGCAGGTCTGTCCTTTGTCCCAGGAGAGAGGCCTCATGTGATTGTCCCTTGTTTTCAGAACTGTCACTGTTTTTATTCAAATTTGCCTTCTTCAGTTCCTTAGGCTAGATTGCTGGGGTATTTTTGCACACTGGTGTACTATTACTGTAATATCCTGTTCCTTGTGGGACATTTTTCTATAGCTTGGAGGACACTTGAGGTGAGTCAAGGGGTAGTGTTAATCACTGAAAAGGCTGTGTCTGTCAGCCTGGTTGTCTGTCCTCTGAGATCCCAGGTGATGTGAAGAGCACAGCACTGGGGAGGGCAGGGCCAGTGAGAATGCCTTTTGTGTCCTGGGAGCCTGTGGAGATGTGAGGGCTCTGGGAATTCCTGCTTTGGCCTGTGCTGATCATAGCCCTGGGAATTTACTGCTTTGGCTTGTGCTGGTTGTAGTCCTGGGACACCTGTAAGTAATCACGGCAGCTCTGAGCAGGAGTAACCAAAGAGCCCAAAAAGGACTGGCACTTCCTTTGTCACCTTCATTTACTGCCTGGTAGTCATTCCTCTTCCATGGCTGTCTTCCATTCCCACTGCTCTGCACCTGTGACATGGTTTTCACTGCTTTGTGGAAATGTTTGCTCACACTGCTGCACTGTCTTGATAACTGCTTGAACCTAAAGAATGCTGAGTTGTGCTGCTTAGCAGCCTGCAGTGCTGAACCCTCATTCCTGGAAGATACTTGTGCTATGCATACTACAATATGGATTTTTTAATATATGTATGTATGTACTTGCTCCCTCTGGAAAGACTTATTTGTTTGTTTATTTATTATTTTTTTACTTAAGCATCCTTCCTTTTATAAGGGCTCTGCCTGATGATTTTCATACTGCATCTCTAATTCTGATTGTCTTATTGACATATGGGAGCCTACAGCTGTCTCTTGTTTTAATTAATATGACAAAAGGAAAGAGTTATGTTAAGTATTCAGCTTGTATGATATTTTTTAATTTATTTTTTTTAAAGTAATCCATGGCATAGTTAAACTTAACCAAGATCGATGAAATGGCTGATTATGCAATAGTTCTTTTAAAAATTTGTAAATTGTGGTTGTACTTGTTTTAGAATAGCAGAAAAGAAGATAGAATAGTTACTAAGTAAGGCAATACTATAAAAAGTCACTACTTTTAAACCTATAGGTAGTTTTCATAAGGTTTTTGGGGTGTACCATTATGAAAACTGTCATTTAAAAAGTAGTCACTGAATGCATAATACTGCTTTAAAAAAATTGTCCTGATTTTTTTTGGCTATTTTTGTTGGATAATCCTGTTTCAAAAACCATTACTACTAATTGTAATATGGTAATGTTTCTACTTATTTTTAGGAGCATATGCAGGAAGAACCCAAAGAAAGAAGCCAAATGTTGTGATAATTTAAGAAGACAACATTCACTGGGATAAAATGGCTGTGTTTTAATGATGGCTTTGTCAGCACCGATTTTTAATATTGCATCTTCTTTACATAGATGTATATTTAGACATCATAAACCTACTTTGTCATTTTCAGATGACACATAACACAATCATATTGAAGCTGCTTTGAAGCTCTAATGCTTGTGGGAAAATTGCATGTTAGAACTTGTGTACAGACTAGTATTAATGTATAAAAGATTCATAATCTTGTTTATTTAAAGACTAGCACGGGGCAACATGAAGGTAATTTGTGACTTTTTCACACTTTCTAATTCTAGTGTCTTACATGTGCTTTTTGCATTACTTAAATTGCAATTTCTGTGTGTGAGTGCCACCATAAGTAAGTCATGGGTATATATTTAGTTTCATACCATAAAGTTAAAGCAGCTAAATGTGAAAAAAATCCCCCGAACTTAATTTAAACAAAAGTGATCTTTCAAATCAGTGAGTTTGTCAGCAGCTGTTCTGAATGTACTTTCTGTAGGAATGAGATTAGCTCAATTTCAGTACTAAAGGCCTTGTACCAAATGTTTTGCATTTCTCTGAGCTGGACAGATGTGGTCCAAATTCACAGTCAGGCTGTTGGACAAACATCCACTGATCAAACCAAAAATGTCCATCTATATGTGTGGTAGATCAAACCACTCTGCTGAAAGGGCCCTGGGTTTTTATTGCCCTGCTGTCTACTGCATTTTCTTATGGAAACATCTGTCCAACATGGAGATGTATATGTTCTACAAAAACTGCAGAAGGTAAAATTTTAGCTGTTTTACCATTTCAGACTTAAATAGTTATTTCAGTCTGTAATAGTAATTCAGATATGTTACATTTAATGGATGAAGTGGCAGTTTTTCTGAGTTTATCTTCTGCTGTGTGATCTAACAGGCCCTTGTACTGAAGTCATGATTTCTGCAGGTGGGGAATCCCTACTAAATCCCAACACTTTTGTATTTACGAATATCTAACATTAAAAGATCATGGTCATATTCTACCTTAGTCTTCCAACTGATGGATATTATCCATCAACTTGAGGGGAGCATCATTCTGCACCTTCTTTTAATGAACTTGAGACGTGATATTAACAAAGTTCTATAGAGAAAAGCTCAGCTGTATAATCCTTGCAGTAGAGAACTGACTGCCAGAATGTAAATTAGGTTATGTTTTGTTACTTTCCCAGTGTCAATACAATACAACACACTAAACTTTGGAGGCTTTGTAGTGTGTTGACATGAATGTAAGAGAAGAAAGATTAACTGAAAATTTCATTGTGGTAAATAGCATGAAGGAGGAACATTAATAATGGGATGAGGACAGTTATTTCATGGGCAAGTGGATTGGCATCAGCCTGTGGCTTTTATCTGCCCCCAAGTCTGTCCTCTGCAGCTCGTGATGCTGTGTTATACCAGGCACTAAGTTACCCAAATTGCATGCTTGCAAAATGGCACAAACACTGCCCCAGCACCTTGAAGAATGACACTGCTTAGTTTGTTTGAAAGCCTGGGGCCAGGGGCTTCCCTGATGGTGAAAATAGAAGAGTTTAACCAGTGGAAGACCTGCCTCCTTCATACTAATGCTGTGGTGCTTTAAAATCCCAGCTGTAGTACAGAAAATGCCCCAGGCAAGTTTCCTGCTTACCCAATGGGCGACAAAGCTGTGTTTTAATTCCCAGTTTTCCTTAGGAGTGGAAAACATCTTGAGAGAAAGAATTTACAGTGACAAGAGTAATCTGTGTCACAGATGACAGAAGGTGCTGTTGATATGGCAGCACTAAAGATTGATGTTTTTAATGGATGTTTGATGTGCTGTATTTATTATTAGCATAGGCAATATGTTGATGCACAGATAGGTTTAGTGTGTTAGTAAAAATGAATGTTTCCCTTCTCTTAGGGTTTCACATCTAAACCTCTTGTTCTTCAAGCATGTTTCCAGTGTGTAATAAAGCATTATAGCACAAGGGTCTTTTTTGTTTTTGTTTTTTTTTTTAAACTTTCATGAGGCCTTTCTCTTGGCAAGTGCCAGAATTTGGTTTTGTACTTGCTGTTTTGTATTTATACATATTTATCTTTTTATTTTGTGTGGAATTGTGATACCATTACAGAAGTCTATTTATTTTTGTACTTTGTTTTACTTTCACCAGTCTGGCTTTTTACTTGACGCGTTCTGCACAATAAACTCTAAACCTTTAACAACAAATGTGTCTCTGTGCTCTGTGCTCGGCCCCCTCAGGCGTTTCCCGCGCTCGGGGCGGGCCGGGGCTGCCGGCGGAAGGCGCGGCCGCGCGCGCTGTCATGTGACCGGCGCAAGATGGCCGCGTTCCCCTGGTGAGGCTCCGGGAGCCGCCTGTGCCTCGCGGGGCGGGCTCGGGGGGCTGCGGGTTCCTCACGGCTGGGCGAGGGCTGCCGTCATGCTCAGCGACCCTCGCAGCCGGGGGGCTAAGGCGGGGGCGGCCACGGCTGTGCCAGAGGGGAAAGTGGGGGGCCTCTCCGCCCGCGGGGTGGGGGCAGTTCGGCCTGAGGGGACCGGGACCCCCGCGGGTGGCGGGGACAGCCGGGGCGCTGCCGTGGGAGCTCAGCCCGGCGCTGCAGTCTGAGACGCCCAAGGGTACATATCACATACAGAGACCCTGGCGTTACACTGAGCCCTGCTGCGGGACGGAGCCGCAGCTGTGAGCCGGGGGGGCGCCACGGCCGCTGGGCTCCCGTTATTTCCCGCTACAATAAGAAGCAGTTCCGAGCCCCGCTGGCTTCGCCAGGGTGTTGTCACGGAGCGGGGCAGGAGCGCTCCGGCCGCCGCCTCCGGGCGGGGTCACCGCGGGCCCGCTGCCCACCCGCCCCGCAGCGCCGGGGGAGCTGGAGGGCTCCTGCTGGGGATTTACCGGTACCAGCGCATTCAGCCTCTGTTCTCTTTCACAGGCTCTTTAGGAATACACAGGTGCAGAGTAGCAATTGCAGAGTGCAGGTGGCAATTGCAGTGGTGCTCATGTGTGGTTGAAATCCACTGTTAAAAGAGCAGCTGAAGCAGGGGTGTAATCATGCAGAGCATGAAATCCCAGCTTGGCCGGATTCTTATTTTTATTTTCTCTCAAAAGTTGGCTGCACTGCTGTTGCCAGGAAAGGAATGCTTGATCTCCTTTCCCTGGAAAGTAAGCAGAACATAATGCTGGAGCAAACTTGATCTTGTCTTCTGTATTAGCTCTGTTACAAGCTGTCTTATCACTTGAATAGCCACAAAAATGTACTTTTTAAAGACTTATTTGCAGGGTTTGCAGCTCCTATTCACTCCCATGTGTATATTATTACCATATGCACTTGCCCAGTGTGCTTACATTAATTGGAATGCAGTTGATTTTGGCCTGGGGATGCTGAGAGTGCTCTCAGTAGTTAAAGAAATGTTATAATTGTGTAGCCAGAAAGAGTTTGAAGATTTTCCACCCAGGTGCTGACTAACCCATGATGCAAATGAGGAAGAAGAATCATTGAACAATGGGACAATAGCAAAAAGAAAAGGAACTGGAGATCAAGAAAACAAATAAGCATGTAGATTTCACTGGACTCTTTCTCTTGCTCTGCTCTATCTCATTAGATATCAAAAGTTTCTCCTTGGAGTGGCACAACCATAAATTATCTAATTTGTAATTCTTTATTAAGGAAACTTGGACATGTTATTGTAGAAGAGCTGGCTGCTTAGTGCTGCTGAAATTCTTCCAAATGAGTTATGGCTTTGAGTAGAAATGGAATTATTTGGAAGTTTGGATTAATTCTAGTGGGAAGGATGTGTGTTGTGGGGGGGAAGTGCTCTTTGCTTTTGTTAGGAGTCTGATTAAAAATTTTTTGGGATCTCTCCTGATTTTCCTCATTCAGCTGAGGATGTGCTATAAACATTCTCAGGATCTTGAATGAAACAGAAAAGAACAATTAGCAGCTCTGCATGTTTCAAAGACTAAAAAAAGTACAACTGAATGGCTGAAAGTAAAATTTCTCCAGTTTTAGTTTTATGTTATGTCAGTAGAGAGAAATTTGGATCTTTATGTTTGCTTGTTTTTCAGTATGCTTTTTTTGGTAAATAAGCATAGATGTTGGATATGCTTCTCTATTAGTATGTGGTTATTTATATCCATGTATACTTTCCCTTCACCCTTTGTTTTTTAAGGCATGCAAGATCAAGGAACTATGTGTCAGAATCTGAAATGTGCAAGCTGGAATCTGTACCCTTGGATTTTGGTGATTACCATCCACTGAAACCCATTACAGTGAGTTTGTTTATGCTTTTGGAAAATGAATCTGAATTCAGATTGATTGTGTTCCTCTTTTTACATCTGTTACTTTAAAAGGCTTTGAGGTTGCTGGTGGTACTTGTGAAGTTGCTTTCTGTGTTAGTGGCCTGTTTTAGAGGCATCAAGGTTTATTCTGTTTGCCCTTCACAGAAGTTTTCTGGTGCTGTTATGTGTCAGAAACAGTCTCCTGACAAATACAGCACCTCCAGCTTGTAGGTTTTCTTGGTTGCATTAAATGCTGAATAATGGATAAATTTAAAATCAGATTGTTTCATTACAAATGGCCTGCATAATTGCCTGATGTAAGGTTTGGTTTTGAGTTAGCTTCCAGTCAGCTGTGTACTTTAAAACATTTATAATTTCTTTGATGTGTAAGAGGCTTTTAAAGATGTTCAGAAAAAACTCAGCTTCAAAGAGATGAGTTATCCACTAATGAATGATAAATGGGCAGCAGCTTCTGCCCAGGAAGGTCAGCAGGGAGAGAAGATGTTGGCCTGAGGTATGGATTTGATGTTCCAGGCTTGAGTCTTGTACAGGAAAAGTAAAGATGAAATTAAATAGCAAGAAAGAGTTGGGAGGACAGGGACAAACCTAATAAAATAGAGGAAGGGTACCAGAAAGATATTCACAGTGGTTGTTCTTACAATTTTGTAGACCTAGAATTGGAAGGGAAAAAGAAAAGCAGTGGAAATTCTTCTGAAGAGTGAGTGCCTCCACATTCAGAGAAAAGGGGGGGGGAAGAAAAAGAATTAAAGAAAAGTGAGGGAAGAGAAAGCCTTTTGGTTTAACAGTTCTGCATTTTTCTTTAGGTTACTGAATCCAAGACAAAGAAGATGAACAGGAAGGGAAGCACTTCTTCTACCTCCTCCTCTTCCTCCAGTTCAGTGATGGACCCGCTGAGCAGCGTGCTGGATGGCACTGATCCCTTGTCATTGTTTGCAGCAGCTGCAGATCCTGTGACTGCTGCTCCTCCCACGGTAACTCTGAGGGCTGCTAGCTCAACTAAGTAAAGGAAAACCAAAACCAAGCCAAAACCATAAAGCCAACCCTGGATAAAATGTATTGTCTCACCAGTGAAGAGCTTAATATAAGAAATATATCATATTAATAGAAATGTCTTTTTTATTTACCTGTTTTATGTTGACATATTTATTTAAATATGGATTTTAAAAAATATTGTAACTTTTGAAAGGATCAGCTAGCACTTGAAACATTAAGTTGACCTTTATCAGCCTTCTCCTCTTTTCCCAGATCTGTATTTAACTTTTGCACTTGTACTCCTCTAACAGGATGGTGCACGAAGGAAACGGGACAAAGATGAGAGCTCAGCAGTGGGAAGTGACTTTGAACCATGGTCAAGCAAACGTGGTGAAATCCTTGCTAGATACACAACAACAGAGAAGCTTTCTATTGTAAGTGGTGGCTGCCACAGTTGTTTTTATTTGTACTAGACCTTTAATGGATTTTGGATATTGCTATTTTATAATTCTTTCATGGATAAATACTGGTCCTCTAAATTTCAGTTTTCGTGTTGTAGAAAACTGAATCATAAGCTCTCACTTGTAAAGATTGTTTTAGAGCTGAGTCCCATTCTTTTGATATTTAGAAGTTATCACTTTGTCTTTTTGTAACCATCCAAATAACTTCTAGTCTTGCATCCGCTTCTAAATGATTAGAGGGTTGATTAGCAGTGTAATTACCCTGTGCATTCTTGGAATGCTAGTGAGTCCATGTTTTCTAACAGTCTGCTTTTTCTGCTTCCTCACAGAATCTGTACATGGGATCTGAAAAAGGTGAGCACTTTCTTTGCCAGTAACAGAGGTTGCTTGAGGCAGGGTGCAGTGACAGGTTTGTGGTCAAGAATTGTTGAAATGCTTTTTCCTGCCTCCTCCATTCTGACATCATGGTCCTTGCTTTTTTGTGGATAAGAAGCCTGGATGTTTGTTTAAAATAGTTATTGGAAATAAGGCACCTGACCACCTTGTCTTTTATTCCTATGGGCTGATGAATTTGTGATTATTTCACTGCACTGCCTTCCACTGTACCTTAGAACTTTCTTCCATTTAAACTGAGCAATGATGTTTTGAGGATCATGTTTATCAACTCTTCTGCTAGCTGGCAGAAAAGCAAACAAGTCCCTTGGGAACTTGTTCAGTTATTCTCTTTACATGAAAGTGATTTCAGCTGTATGCTGGGTGTTTAAAAAAGAACCAGATGTTAAATATTTTATTGTGTTTTCTAGCAAAGAGAATCTGGCTAGGTAATCATAGCATAGTAAATCAGAATTTTTCTATATGAATAAACGTGCAGCATTTCGGCATCTGCAAAAATAGAAAACACTTCTTTGCAATGAGAATGGTCAAACACTGAAATTGGATGAGCAGGCAGAGTGTGACTTCTATATCCTTAGATATTGTTAAATTGACTGGATACAACCCTGTGCAACTGTTATAATTTCAGAATTGAACCTGCTTTGAGGAAGAGAGTTGGATGCAGACCTCCACAGAGATTTTCTGTCCTTAAGTATTCTATGGTTCTATCTGGTGATTCTTTTCTTATTGGTAAAACTTGCAGAAAAATCCACTCATATTCAATTCTGCCTACTCATTGCCCTTGTTCAAAGTGAATGCACTGTAGGTGTGTTTAGATGTGTGTCTTCAGGAATAGTCACTAAAGGAATCAAACCACCTGTTTTCTGTCACAGAAGCTGACTGGTCCATGTCAGGCTCCTTCAGGGTTTGTTTCTCTTTAGAAGTCCCAGTGTTTAAATTTTAAAGAAACTTAAATCGTTAATTCATTGCAGGAAAAGCCACCACTACTGGTTCAGCAGTTTCTGAAAAAGTGAGGACAAGGTTAGAAGAACTGGATGATCTGGAAGAGGTGAGAAAGTTCTGATGAAATTACAGGATCATTATAACAGTGAAAGAAATTTGTAAAATAAAAATATTTTGTGAAACCTTTAAAAAAAGGTCCTGATTCTGCACATGCAGTATTTAGATAAGTATGTGCTTTCTGTGGGAATTCTCTAGTCATTTTAATCCTTATTGTTACAGGATTTGGGCAGAATCATATTTTTGTATCACTAGAAGTTGTGATTTGAAAATTTACCTGATCTGTTGCTGTTGATTTACCTTCTTACTGCTGTAAAACTTTGTGGAGCCCTATAGTCTTAACATCTGATAATTCTGGTTGCCCCTGTTGCAGAAACTGCATATGTCTACCTGAGTTTAATTTCAGTTACAATTATGAGCTTGATAGAAATACTGAGTACTGAAGTTATTTCTCAAGCTGCAGTATTTTACTGTGCAAAAGTGAGATGTTTGATAACCTACTTTCCTAAGACCTGAAGGGAAATTGTAATAAATTTTGTAGGATTCTCCTCCACGACATGATTTGAGTCTATAATAACAGCACTCTCCTTCCTTCCCTCCTGCTCTTCTTAAGAGGGTTTGTGTTTTCCTGCCAGGGATCACAGAAAGAGCTGTTGAATTTGACTCAGCAGGATTACATGAACAGAATTGAAGAACTGAACCAGTCTCTAAAGGATGCATGGTCCTCTGATCAGAAAGTAAAAGCTCTGAAAATAGTCATCCAGGTCAGTTTTATGTTTTTGTTCTACGCAGAACCAGTGAGTTTGGTGATATAACTTGTCCAGTTTCCTTCTTGGGAAAAGAGGGCTTTCTATTTTTCTATTTTTTTCTATTTTTTTCTATTTTTATTTTCTTTTTTTCTCCTCTAAAACACATTTCTTCCAGAGTTTTATGACTTCTGACAGTAGTTGGATTTTCAGCTTTGTTGTTACAGATTGGTTTTGACTAGGTTATGTGGGTGGGAATTGTCAGTGAGTCACCAAATGACAGATGTGGAAATGTTACCTGCTTTAAGGGTAGTTAGAACAAATACCATGTAGTGATGATCAGCTCTTTATAGGACATGTAATTTCCTTTCCTGCCCTCTTCCCCTTCAGCCCCTTGCCCCCTACAAATACTACCAGAATGGTTTTTTGAACATCAGCATTTTACCCATCCAAACTTAGTAGGGCAATTAAATAAAGGGATTTAGGACCTTGGCAAGCTACCAAAAACAGCTCCAGATTTTTTAAATTGTGTGTATGGGGTTTGTTTTTGTTTGTTTGAGAACTTGTCCATGGTCTTCCTTTGGGTCATTTGGGGTGATGTGCTTTGAGGAGGGCATGGGGAAATAGGACAGTTAAATGCTCTTTTGTTTGGCTTGGCCTTTAAAAAAGGCCAGAGGCAGAGTGCAGCAGAGGACAGATGAGATAATGACATCCTTAAAAGCTGTAAAACTGATGTAATGCTCATAGTCATCCAGTGGGGTTATATAAAGTCGGGATTTTTTGGTCATTCTGGATTCTCTTGTGAAAACTGCTTGAAGTAATTTCAGCTTAAATTGTGGTAAAGACGAAAAAGGAAATGAAACATTAATGAAGTGAGATCAAACAATTATATGTGACCTAGGGTGACTAATGTACTATTGTAATACTATGAAATCAGCACTATTATTGTTATTTTAAAAAATCCATATATAGGATTGTGAAGTGTGACTGTGGTCTTTGGATGAGAAGCAAAGCAGCAGGGATGTACTGTACTTACAGTGCTTTGTGTGAAATATATATATTTATATTTATTTATATATGTGTGTGTGATAATGCAGTGATAATCTGTGCATTGATACTTTTTGCAACTGGTTCACAAACAATTCTGAAATAATACAGTTTCTGACATGGGATCCAGTGCTTCCTTTTAGGAGAGTGGTACCAAAGCTGAATGTGTTTATCTCTGCTGAAGTGTTGTTCACTTTGCACTTAATGCTGCAGATGCTCATCACTGATTGAAAGACTGCCTAAGAATGGAATGGATACTTGTGTAATTAATGAATTTAAAATGTTCATGAAGGATAATAATTCTGTAGTTATAAAACAGGATAGGGTAGAACCCTCACTGAACTTTACTTGTTGTGCTTCTTCCTGCAGAGTGTTGTATCCTCTGAGAGCTGAGCAGTTCTCTTGGCATCAGGCTGTAGTTTTATACATAGTCGGTCATTATTATTACAGACTGGTTAGTATGCAGTAGGAGGAGTGAGTTTAGCTTCTGGTTAGGAAAATTTCTTCACCAAAAGGGTTCTCAATCACTGAACCAGTCTGCCCAGGGCAGTGGTGGCATCACCATCCTTGGAAGTATTTAAAGGATGTGTAGATGTGGCACTTGGGGATCTTTTTTATTGGTGATCTTGCCAGTGATGGTTTAAAGGTTGGACTCAACAGTCTTGAAGGTCTTTTCCAACCTAAGCAATTCTATGATTCTGTGATTCCTCAAGTGGCTTTTTGCAAGATACTTTACTTGTCAAGATGGAGTATGCTAAGCTACTTAGAGTAAGCTGAACTAAGTTGATTATGTCTGTGAGCTCTAAGAAAAATGGGAATCAAGTGTTTGTGCTGTGTGTCGGTCCTAAACAGCTGCTGAGGTACCTTTCTTTGAAGGTGACTGACCACACAGCAGGCAAGATTCTGCTTTGGTTGTAGCATGTAAATGCTCTCTCACCTGTCTTTCTGGTGCACTCTTCAAGTTACCCTGATGAATAAAGCAAAAAGACTGAGTGTGCCCCTTGTTTAAGCATCTTCAAATGTTGTGATTTCCTTCTTTAAACAGAGCAGTCTTGTGAGGTATTGGATTGCTTCCTGGATTTTTGAAATGTAACAAAAGTTTAGACTTTATTTATTCTACTGAGATTGAAGAACTGTCTCCTGGCGAAGGAGAGAGAAAGGACGGAGCTCATAGAAAATTTTTTCAGTCTTAGAGACCAGAGAAGACTCAGGGGTAGAGGCCACATTTGGCTTAAGCAAGGACAAAGATTTCTCTCCCCAGTCAGTCATTCACCTGTTTTCCTTTGGTAGAGGCTGGGGTTTTTTTGTGAGTAACCTTCTGCCAAAGTTTTTGACTCCAGTTTAATCTTGGAAAAAAATTAAATGGCTTCATTGTTCATATTGGCCCTTTCCACCTGTGAATATTCATCCAGCTTTTCTGGAGTAAAAACACAGACTTGTGTTGGCCTCTAAAAATGTTTCTTTGTTTTTGTTTTTTTTTTCTCCTTCTAGTGTTCTAAGCTTCTTTCAGACACAACAGTAATCCAGTTTTATCCAAGCAAATTTGTTTTAATTACAGATATCCTTGATACTTTTGGTAAGTATCTACTGTGCCAGTCTTACTACCCAAATGTTAATAAGATTATTTTTTTGTAATGTTAGAAAGCATCAAAGTTATCCAAAAAGGGCTGAAATTACTTTTAGTTTTAACATGGAATATTTCCAACATAAACATTTAGACACTGGTGATAAACATGGTATAAAATTGCAAAAAATCTCCCAAAGCAAAGTCCTTAAGAGAAAAATATTTCATTTTGTTGTTCTGTGCTTTATGTATTAGTAAATATCTAGAACAAAATGTTAGGAAAAATCATGATCTCTGCATTTTGAAATTAAAAACATGCTGTAATTATAAAAATATTTTGGATTTTAGCATCCTTTTGACTCAATGTGTCATTATTTTTGTATTTTGAACAATAGAAGTCAGAAAGTTTTCTTTGGCTGAATAAGGACTATGAGAATATCGTTACTGATTTTTTAAATATATTTTTGAACTTGTAAGTGAAATAGTCATCCACTTCATGTAACTCTCTTATTTTTCTGCCATGTTTTGGAAAATATTCACAATACCATTGAGAGTTGGAGTGTATTTTGGTGCCAGCAGGATATGCTACGATGGAGATCCAATTGTTTTTTCAGGTCCTGCTTCCTCTTTGTGCTCCTTCCTACTTGCTGAAGGCTGCTAGAGATAACATAATATCCAGAGTCAGCAAAGTCAGGACAGCAGCTGTCCTTTCCTGGCCTGGGAGAAATCTGACCTGTGTGTTACCTCTGCACTTCAGGGAGCCAGAGAATATTATAGTGTGAGAGGTGCTAAATCGCACTGAACGTTTCAGCCTCACTAGAGGGCAGCAAAATGTCAGTGCTCTAGGGAGTTTTTTCCATCTAATTTTGTTGTATGTTGTGAAGGGAACCTTTGTTACCAGCATTTTGTGTTTTACACTTTGTTAATTTGTTTTGATTTTTTTATTATTCTTTTTTTTTAACCAGGCAAACTGGTGTATGAAAGAATTCTGTCGATGTGTGTGGATAACCGAGTCTCTCTGCCAGGTAACTTTGTGTTTGTTTCCACTCTGCTCCAGGAAAAAAACATGGCCAACCTTGAGGAAGGTTAAATACAGACAAGGTTTCTGTCCATATTCAGTGTTTCCTCCTTCTTGCAATAGTATTATTTAAAATTTATATTAGCCTTTTAAAATAAACTATTTGAGTGCTTAAATCTCTCTTGTATGTTCTTGTCTTTATAGATTTGTATACATGTTTGTTACAGATTCTTTGTTTTTTCTTTTTTTTTTACAATTTCTGATTTTGGAAGAGCAGGGGCAGAGGTTGGATTTGTCAGTAGCAGCTCTGAGACGAGCTCCAAGTGCTTGAATTCAGGTTCTGAAATGTTATTTACTACAAGATTGTATATTTTCTTGTTATGTTCTCAGCTCTGACTTCTGCTTAAAAGAGCTGAAAAGCAAATGTATTGCCCGGTTTATTATTGTGCACTTAACTTCTTGATGAATGGAAAGAGAATACAGTTTTAAACCTAACAAGAAAAGTTACTTGTTTCCAGAAAGAATGTAACTATTTCTGGGTTGTTTTTTTCCCCAGATAACTTTTCTCCAGAGAGTGTTAATGATACAGCTAAAGAAACTTGCTTAAACTGGTTTTTCAAGATTGCTTCAATCAGAGAACTAATTCCCAGATTGTATCCTTGTCAAATGAGACTCTCACAGTGTGTCTGCAGGTTTTTTGTAGATTTTTCCAAATGTGAACATGTTTGTTTCAATAAAACCGACAGGATCTGATGTTTATACTGGCTTTGTTTTGTTTGTTTCAGGCTGTATGTTTTGAATGTACTTTTGAGTCGTGTTTCATTGTAAACTGAATGCTTAATTATTGGCTCTGTCACAGCTTGGCAGTGACAGAGATGAGGTGTGAAAAATTTTGAAACAAAATCCTGTAGATAAATTTCGAAAATCAGCAAAGTGTAGTGACATTAATTACAGAAGGCCTTAAAATAGTTTGGTCAATATCCATTTGGTGTATGTTTGCTTATGGTTTTTCAGTGGTGTGAACCTTAGTTTTGTTCCTTAACTTGGCTTCAATGTAGTTATGTGGAAGCAGCAATACTGAAGTGCAATAAGTTCCTCTCCAAAACGTAAGAATAGTGTTAAGTATGGGCAGGAAGGGAATGGGCAGACTTGGGAGCTAATTAAATGAATTAATTGTGTGTGATTAATGGTGGGTAGGGTCTTGCTAGAACTGAGAAGAAGCAGTACAGAGAGGTTTTGGAATTTTTCATGAGAATACCATGAAAAAATTAAAGGTGAACTGTGGTATACTTTGAAATACAGCAGTGCTCTCAGTTTTCAAACCTATATACAAATGTGACATCAGGTGTCCCAAATCCCAGTGCAAATTGAAAAGCAGTGGCTTCTGGGGGTGGAGGGGAAGGGAGATTGTTGACATGAGGAGTGTGGGGAAAAAAACAGGATAGAAAACTGAAAGGAAAATATTGATCTCATACTGGGAGAGATGGAGTAGGAGAAATAATTTAGGAGCAATGAACCACTATCTGTTGAAAACTTTGGTATAAGTTTAATGTTTTGCCAAACAGTGCCAGCTGCTGAGCAGAAAATGTTCCTTCCCTTGTAATTGTCCTTCAGTTATATTTTGAAATGAGTGTTGGAAGCCAAATTGCTACTACAGGAACAACTTTATTGTCCCTAAAAAGCAGTTCTTTTACTGCAATTAGTGGGCCTCATATCCAGCCACTAGTACAGCTCTGTCAAAAAGGACCTGTGGGAAAATGAGACATGGAGAGTTCTGCCAGTTCTGCTTGAAGCATCTGCTTTCCTTACACTGAGTTACAGCTTTTCCATAGCTCTGCTGTTCTTGAAGCTGGAGAAGGAGTTCTTTTTAGTTTTATTTGTCTTGTTCTGAATAGCAAATACTGCAATTTGAATATAACACATGTATTACTGTACACAGAAATTTTATTTATGAAATAAGTTTTTGTGCTACTATCCTTTTTCTTTGATAGATATTTCTATAACTCATGCTCAATTTTTAGTCTACAAGGCAGCTACTGAAGTTATCTGTAGGGGATGTAATTCTGTTGTTGACTGTTGAAGCTCATTTTCATTTCTGATAAAACCAGAAATTAATCATTTTCATTTCTGATAAAAACAGGGGCATTTCGGAGTGTCTGCCACGGTTAACATCTATGATTAGAGGAATTGGAGACCCACTGGTTGCAGTCTATGCCAGAGCATACCTGTGCAGGGTAGGCTGTAATTTACCTCCTCTGGTCCGTACCAAAGAGTTCCTGCAGCTAGTGCTGCCACTGCTTCAGGGAACTGCCACGTTTATCTCAGTTAGTCAGCAGCCTGTCTCTTCCTTTCAACAAACAAAAAATTATTTCTCTTCTGTTTTACAGATGGGGAACCTCTCTTTAAGTGTTTGTAATAAGTAAGAATAATTTTCTGTGCTGCTGTAGGCTGCTGCAGTGCACTGGAGTAGGCACTGATTTCCTCAGTGCTTACAGACACTTGGAGCTGATGTTAGGATGGTGTTTAAGAACAGCTGTAACTGCCTCAGGGTGGTTGTTAGTGGACATGACTGTAATAGTAAGCAAGGAAATAATCAGTCAAAAGCATGTGATTCAATGCTGTTTGTTGATTTGATGTGTGTGACTTGGGTGTAATCCTTCAGCAAATGCTTTTTTATCTCACTCTGAAGGAGAATTGATAGATGCCAATAAAGTCTTTTTCTTTTAATACAGGTTGGGATGGAAGTGGCACCACAACTCAAAGAAAGCCTGAATAAAAACTTCTTTGACTTTCTCCTAACATTTAAACAAGTAAGCAAATAAGTGTTTTATTTGCAAAATCATATAAATACACTCCTTAATCATACTGCCACATACTTCAAAAAAATCTCAGAAGTTCTCAAATTTAGATTAAGGGTGTTCCTGTATTCAGATATAGTATGGGAAACTTTACTTACATTCTGGTAAGTTGAAACTTCTCTATTCAGCATGTTTCCAGACTTGAATAATATATGTTAGGAGCTTGATATTTTCCCCCAGCTTGCAAGGAATGCTTCAGAATATCTGTATCTTTGTGCTATGATCTGTTTAATTTCCATTCATATACAAACTTTAACCAGTTTATCATATCTCCCATTAAATACCTTTTCACAGAAACACATTTTTGTCTCTTATTTCAACAGATCCATGGGGATACAGTTCAGAACCAGCTGGTGGTGCAATGTGTGGAGATCCCTTTGTATCTGACCCTATATTCTCCTGCTATAGACTGGATTTTACAGTGTATTGCATACCATGCTCCAGATGTAAGTGAACATGGTAATGCTCAATGCTAAAGTTGTAGTGAAGAGTTAATTTTGCCTGCTAAAAAACAACCCCTCAGTCAGTTTTTACATGAGTGTGAAGGCAAGTAAAAAGAGCCTACACAGGCCTGTCTGATGCTCTCTGCTGTACAGGAAGAATGTTTGTTTGCTTCCACAAAGCTCAGGTGTGACCACTTCAAGTTCAGAGGCAGTATTCCTGTTTGTTTCCTGCTGTCCTTTAGCTAGTTTAATGTTTATTTAGTGAATTAATCCTTTGTTCTGTCATACAGCTATACAAATGATTTGACTAAACTGTAGCTTAACACAGTGAACAGGCTGTTTCAATCTCTTTCAGTCTGGCAGAGTTTTCACCACTCCTGCCAGAGGTAACTGACCTGGCTGGCAAATAGTGATTACCTTCAGCAATGGCATGGGTGAAGGATTGCAGATTTGACTTCCATAAAATGGTGGTTTTGATTGAAATGCCATTATACCTATTCCAGAAGATGTGTTTTATGTTTAGCTGCACCATTGTTTTTTTGTGCTGTAAATACAGGGTAAAACAGGACTATTGGAAAGATAATTAAAACAGCTTTTAGTAGATTTCAGTACAGTAAAGAAAGCTGAATGTATTTGCAAAGTCTCTATTCACTAATTTTAATAAATAATTGTTCCAGGTTCTGCTTACTGAGATGATGGAGAGATGCAAGAAGTTGGGGAACAAGTAAGTGTGGCAGAGTGTAGAAGACAGGAGTCTGTAATGAGTACCCCGAGTCCCTGCAATAATGTTCTCTCTTCCTCTTTTGGAAACAGTTTGGATGCATAGTGCAGCTTTCATTCTCCCAGTAGCTTATTAAGTCATGATTATGAACATCTGTTTTCCAGAGGTGAATTCTGAAATATGGTAGATTACTTGTCAAGCTAAAGTTAATTAGTTTAACTTGGTTGCTGCATTCTGGCTCCTCAGCCAAACTCTAGGACATTAATGTGTTCTCCCTTAGCCATGTCTCTGATGCCTGGTTTTGCTGCACTTTTCTGGGTTTTCCTCCCCTTCTTTCCCCTGTCTTCCACTGGCTACAGTCAGGCCATTCATGCATGCAGCAAGGGAAGTTGTAAAGCTGCTGGCAACCTTTGGAAGGTGGTAATACTTAGGGATTTGCTTTTTTCAACATTAAATTAGTATCTCAAATGTCTCCTAGAAGTCTTTGTGCAGGATAGTCATGTTCAGGAGGATGGTCTGGTCTGAAAGTTGGATGTACTGACTGGGTTTTGTGAATGCAGTCTGGCCTGCTGATGGGCTCCTCTTTGCATTTTATTGGGTAGCTTGGCTGAGTTCTGTGAGTTTTCTGCTATTTTTTTTCGTATTGCTTTGCACAGTCCAGTTCTGCAGTAGCTGAGGAACTAAAATAAGTTAATCACTTAGCTGAGGAATGCCAGCATTCTGTGACTGAGCTAAGGAGTGGGGGAAAGCATGATTTTAAAAATAGGCTGTGAAAGTGGTATTGTATCAGAGGGTATAGAACAGACAAAAATGATTTGTACATTCTCTGAATGTACAAATTGTTTTGGATAGGTATCGATTTGTTTTGTGGAATTTACTTGGAAATCAACTTTCAGCATTTTTCACTGTAAAGATGGGCTTCTCCTCTTTGTTCCTGTTTGTTCTTTGAAGAAATAAAATGTTGAGTATAATATGGGGTTTTTTTGAAAGAAATGTTTTTGGGACATGTCTTTTTTATTGGGAAGTTGAGTAACCCAGTTTAAAACAGTAGTCTTCTTTCAAAGGGGAGTTCTGTGTTTTTGTGTCTTCCCATGACAGTCAAGGTACTGCAAAGCAAGAGGCATCGGTATATAAATCTTGAAATAATCTCAGTATGTTCCATGAGCTACTTTGCAGCCATCTAAGTGAAAAGGGACAGCCTTCTCTCTGTATTGCAGACCTAATTACCTGGAAGTGCTTGTCTAATGATAAAATGCAAATTCCAGTCAAATTGGGATGGGACCACTAAGGCTCAGGCAGAAACACAGAAGCTGCTGGGTTATTTTAAGCACTTCACAGAATTTCCTTCAAGGTAAACTGCCCTGCATTCAAACTGTCTGTTTCACACTAGTGAAGGGCACAGAGTTTTATGAGGCAGCTTCCTGAGCTAACTCATGGCTGAGGAAACTGGATGTTACAGTGGTGCAGGGAGTTCACTCTTCCACTGTGGCTTTGGCTTGATAGTAACACAAATGCCTGTCTGAATGGTTAATCAGAAATGTCTAAATATGTCATTGCCAGTTATCACATGACCATGGCTTTGGATTTATTTCAATCCTATCAATGCAGCTGCTAGAAATGTGGCTTTTATAATGCATTTATAATTAATTAAGAAAAATGTCAATAGGGATTTGCCCTCCCTGAGTATTCTTCTGAACTGTAGTTAAACAGAGAGTTTCTAAATGTCAGCTACTCCAGGTTTCCTTGATATTTCTAGTAAATTCCTGCTAAAATGATGGCTTCAAAAACACCTGTGTGGAAGAAGTATTTTACAGACTGGGTTACCTTTCCTTACCTGGTGGCTTAATGTTTTCTTGTTTTGCTTATGCATCATTAATCCTCATCAAAGCAAGCTCAATTTGTTTGAGGTGCTTTTTTTCCTTATCCTCTTTCTTTTTTCAAAATTTATGATAGATGCTGGACAGTTGTTGGTCTAGGAAGTTCAGATTAATGTGAATGCAGGTACTACTGACTTGGAGCTGCTGTTGAGCTGTATTGATCTGTGTTGTTCATGGCAGTGCTTTGCTGTTGAATTCAGTGATGTCGGCGTTCAGAGCAGAGTTTATTGCTGCGAGATCAATGGACTTCATTGGCATGATTAAAGAGTGTGATGAGTCTGGATTCCCAAAGGTAACATTTTCTGTCTAATTTGTACCAGTTCCTTTCCTTTGACAGAGGTTTTTATGCTCTTAGTTGCCTACATAACTTGTGTGTCACTTGAATAAAATTATTCAAGTGGTTTGATCTGAGAATCTTTCTGCACACTGTACCTGCCAGACCAGTCTTGGATGGACATGCATTGTCTGCTTTTAATTAAAAATTACTCATTAACTTTCAGCATCTCCTCTTTCGCTCCTTGGGATTAAACTTGGCATTGGCTGATCCTCCTGAAAACGATCGCCTTCAGATATTAAATGAAGCCTGGAAGGTTATAACAAAGCTGAAGAACCCACAGGTGAGTTACTGTCCATTCTGTTTCACTGCTGACTCTTGTGTTCAGAGCAAAGTTGTAGCCAGTTGTTCAGGCATGGCATTTTGTTTACCTTTGCTAAATACACACAGTTGCAAAAAAATAAGTGATGGCTGTAATATCTTTGGATAATTCCTGCTTTTCTTAGCTCTGCTGAAGCATAACTTAATTTTACATAACATTATTACACAATTGCAGCTTTTGGGTTCTAGATCTTTAGGTCTGCATGAATCATACCTCAGAAGTTAATTCTTAGAAGTGGAATTTTTGCAAGTGTATTTCTCACAGTGTCTTCCAAATACTGGTAGTCATGAGACATGTGTGTTTCTAGGATTATATCAACTGTGCTGAAGTGTGGGTGGAGTATACCTGCAGGCATTTTACGGTAGGTGGAAATTACTTTGTTTCCTTTGAATTTCTCTGATACAGACTAAGTGGCTGTGTTAGCAGTCTGGTATTAAAGATGGAAAGGCTTTGACTATTCAGTATATTCATTCAGTAGGAATGAAAAAATGTGTTTCATGAAAGATGAATGGGGACAAAAGATCCTGGTTTGAAACTTTACTACCCCACAGCACTGAACATTTCTTGTCCTTTTGTTTTAATGGCAGATGGATCAGTTTAAGTAAGGATTTACTGGAGCTATGGTTAAAGTTCCTGGTTTAACTAGAGCTCTGTAAAAAGCTGATGCTTTGGCAAATGGAAATAAATTAACCTGCTCAGCTGGTGCTTAGTGACTTGATTTATGTGCCAGTTTCATTTTGTAACCTTGTTTTTTGCTGCACAGAAGCGAGAGGTCAATACAGTTCTGGCTGACGTTATCAAACACATGACTCCTGACAGAGCATTTGAAGATGCTTACCCACAGGTAAAGAGTTTATTTTGCCAAACCTGTAAAAATCTGATGTGCATTTTCTTAAATGGAATAAATTCTTAAATATTACCGATAACTCTTATAATAAAATAATTATTTTTAAACACTGGCTGATAGTTTGGGAAGCCTCTTGGAACATTGTAATGCTGTGATTTATTCCTCCTTTTTTTTCCATGCACATCAGTCTTTTAATTCTGAGAAATGCTAAACTTGAATAATTTATGTATTTAGAAGTAGCAAGAGTTAACTCCTACATCAACAGTGGTGTTTGCTGAAGGAAATTAGCAATCATGATAGGCTGTTCAAATAGAAATAAACCATAAAATAATCTATCTCTATTTGGCATTGTTAAGGCTTCAGTGAATTACTGTGTCTAGTTCTTGAGACTGAATGCCAAATGAGAGATGGATTAGTTGAGAAGGTTTTTGTGGTTACATTTAGGGTAGAAAAAGTGCCTACAAAAGAAGGTTTAACAGACTGGTTTGAGTTTTTTTTTCTTTATTTGGCTGAGATTTTTAGTGCAGAGAGCTGGAGGACCTGGAGACTCTAAAAAAATGTGCCCAACTGTGGAAGTGAAGGGCAAATAAAGCCTGGGCAGGCTGGTCAGCCTCTGTTCAACAGGGGATCTGAAGGGGATGTAGGAGAAGTGGGGAGGGACAGCATAGCTATAGTTCATCCCACTTTGGGGAAAGAAATTATGTTGATCAATGCTTGAAGCATCTTTCAAAAGAGTCTTCTATGAATAACTAAAGAAGAATAATCTCTGGTGTGGATAGTCTTAATTTAACTTATATTACAATAATTTTCCCCTTTTTTGAACTTTTCCTTTTTCTCCCTTTTAGCTGCAGTCAATTATCCAGAAAGTTATTACCTATATCTATGACTTTGCTCTGCTTTTTTCAGTGGTAAGTGATATTCTGTTTAATAAATTTTTTAAAAGAACTGTTTGGCAGTTTTTCTGCAAGAGAATTTACCTTGACTAGAATATTTAGACTGTTTACAAGTTCACAGAATGCAAGGACTTTTTGTCAAGTAACTAAGTGCAGAAATATTTTGTGAGCTTTCTGCTGCTTACCACTTAAGTACTTATTATTCCAGTTCCAATTTTTTATATTTTTTTCGTTAGGCTGTTAAATTCTCTAAGTTTGTTTGTTACTGTGGCATAAGTAGCAATCAATGGAAGATGAAATACTATTTATTTATGTGTGTGTTAATGTAATTGCTGGTAGCTGTTTCTGTGTTATGACACATACTTATCATACCCTCTCATAGCACTTGCACTTGGCACTGGAACAAAGTGGAACTCAGGGAGGTCACAGACTCTGTATGAGGGAGAAAAATAGAAACAAAGACAGCACGTGTGTGTCACAGTACAGAAACCATTTGAAGGGTGAAACTCAAGACTGATGCTGTGGATTTGGAATCAAGTCTTGTTCACAAATTGCTTAGATAATTCTGAAAAACTTACCCTTGCTATATTCTGGAGATGATACAGAAATGAAGTATTTTAGTATGTTAGACCCTTGTTTTTTGAAGGAAATTTGTGTGTCTTAGACCTTCTTAACTTGCTCTGGATAGATGTGAAATTGTTGATGATGTGTGGACTATTTTAATTGTATATAGTATCTTACATTTTTTCCCCATAGATACCTGAATTTGTGATGACCCTAAGCTGTTTGAAGCATATGATTGCTTTTCAAAATAAAGTGCAACATTTGATTCAAACAGTTCTGTATTTTGTGTTCCCTTTTGCATCTCTGCAATCAATAAATTGATACATCTTTCAGCCATCAGTCCTTTCCCATTAGTTCCACTTTTTCATCCTTTGAGATTAATTGCTGTTATGAAAACAGATGAAAATAGTTTTACCTAAATAGCTTTGCTTACAAAACTTATCCAAAATATTTATTGTTTCAGTGTGTTGTTTGTAACACACCTAATTTTACTTGTTTATGTGTTTGTACTTTCAGGAGAAATTCTTGCCATTTCTGGATATGTTCCAGAAGGAAAGTGTGAGAGTGGAGGTTTGCAAGTGCATTATGGAATCTTTTATTAAGTAAGTGGAGGCTGTTGAAGTGAAATGCACTCTGGAGGCTCTGGGAAACTTACTGAAAGATGGCTAGGGAAGAGGTGGCAGTATATTGGGTATTTAATTCAAGAAGGTGTTCCAGGCTATGGGAAAGAAAAATGAAAATGTGTCAGTTCTGTTAATCTATTGATGGACTGTTTGACTGTTCACAAAGAAAGCTGAAGTAATTATATTGATGCTGACTTGCTGTGGGTTAGCAGAATAGTTGTTCTCTGAGGTTTTTTTTTGTGTGTTGCCTTAGTTGGTTTGTGACATTTATTTCACATTCCAGTTGGTGTGACAGCACAGAATAGAGTATTGCTACAGTTGAAAATGAACTTAGAAAATCAACATACTTTCAACTGTTCTGAAAGTCAATCAGTCTTTTTCTTTTCAAATAATTAACAAATTTCTTGAAACATTTTTCTCATTTCCACCTTCCCTTCAGGTATTTATATTCACTGCTGGGCCTCCCAAGCCTTCTCTCCCCTAGGGCACATGGGGCCAGCTCTCTTGGCTTTACTGCCAAGAAATGAGAGATGCTGTGGCCCCTTAATCATCTTAGTGGAGCTGCACTGCACATGTGCCTCTGTACCTAAACCTGACACTGATCCTTCCTGCCTGTCCCTGAGTAGCTGAGAAATTAAAATATATCTTGGTAAATCCAGGATTGTTTTATTTTAATGTTCTTAGATTGCCTCAGTGTATCACATGTCCACCTTACTGTGTCCCTTAAGGAGTCAGAGTCTGTGCCTTGGCAATGCAAATGTGTATATTAAGATAATATTTCTTGGCTGGCATTTATTGCAATTCTACCCATATTAACCATGTGATCATTGATGTTCATTGGTTCACTGTTGGGAAGGGTGGAAGTTTGACAAGAAAGTCTCACAGATATTTATGTTTGGCAGAAAGATTTTTGAATGTGGAGTCTGATGAAGGAATAGAGTTGGAAGCAAGTTTTGATATAGAAGAAAAGAATTGCTGACCCAGTCTTACTGGATAACCAAGGAGGCAAAGGGTGTGTTAGTTAGAAGGGGTTTTTATGACTTAGAGCAAAGGATAAACCCACCTCAAACAAGAAGATGTTTTTACCAAGCAGGAAGATAGCACAGGCAAACAAGCCTGCCAATGTTGCAAGTAGAAAAAAGGTCTCAGAATTTTCCACTGCAAGAAAACTGAAAAACAACTTCTAGCTTAAACTGTAATGTACTAACTTTTAGTGATTGGAGAACAGTAACATGAATGTGGTAATTATAGTAGTTATGATAGGCTATAGATAATAGTTAAGGTATAGATTGGTTCTACTGTATTAAGGTGCTCAGCAAAGAAAAGTATAAAATGCAAAGTAACCAAAATCAAAGGATCTCTAGGCCTGCCTGCAGCTGGAGCTGGCAGCTGTAGGCACAGGCTCTGTCACCCACGACCCTGGACTGCTGTAATGTCTTGGATGGAATAAACTGCATTTTGGAGAGCCCCTGGAGTCCTGCATCCCTCATTTCAGCTCTTACAGTTCACAAATGAACTCAAAACTTGTGCAGTGTCATACGGTGCTGGTGATTGAAATGATGCATTAAATGGGTGTCATTCTAGTCATTGTTTCCCATTTTGACAGAGCAGGATTGTTGATCACTTTTTCTGAAACCTTTGTAGGCACCAGCAGGAGCCGACGAAGGACCCCGTTATACTCAATGCCCTGCTGCACGTCTGTAAGACAATGCACGATTCTGTGAAGTAAGATCAACTTCTCCTGAGCTCTCATTTATTCACAGTGAGGCTGCCTGATGTGGTTTCATGTTTCTGGGGCTGTTTGTTTCAAGGTGGATTAAGACATGAATCCAATTAGTGCTGAGGGAAGAGCTGTGCAGTGAAGTGGCAGCATGTACCATTTGCTCTTTAATTACTGCTGTATTTTGAATACTGAAGCAGAATTTTAAAAAGGAAGTAGCAGCGGTTTGGTAGTTTTCCAGTGAAGCAGAGACACTTTACAATCCAATCTTCAAAACACTTTGAGGGTGAAACCAATGTAATCTTTGAGTTATAGTGAATAATAAGCTATTTCTGAGATTCAAGTGAATGTGTAGTTACTAAAGCACAGATTGCCATACTCAATTAGACCTTTTTGTGGGTCAGTGTTTTCAGCCATTACAAAGGGTGTGAAATTTTTAAAAGGATACCTGGAAGATCTCTAGGAACTTCAATGGGGAAGCTAGAACTGAGAAGCTGTTGAGCCATCTATATCTTTCCCCTAATTCCTCCTCTTCTATTTTGCTCTTGGCTTTGAGAGCTGAGCTTGTGTGGGATCCCCTGTGCCCTGTTGCACCCTCACTGTAGTGCAGTGTGGAAAGTATTGTGGTTTGTAGGTAACTTGCATAAATCACACCAAAATCTGTGTCTGATTGAAAACAGAGCCAGCATCACAATGTGCAAGTTCTAGCTCACAAGAGGACAAACCTTTTCCTCCTGCTGGTTTGGGTTGAATTGTGAGGGCACAATCTCTTTTGGCACTCTGAGCCCAGAGCCTCTTAGTATGGCAGATGCTGCAAAGGAACTTAAAACTTTCTCATCCTCGATGGGCCATGAATGCAGGATTTATTGTCAATAAAGAGGTCAGATTTAGCATATAATTCAAATTTATACCAGCTAGAGTGCTTTATTTTGGGTTAGAGCACCTTATTTGGCTGTGTGTTTCACTAAAAGCCACTTCAGCCTTTAAATAGAACAATATATTGTACCTAAACCAGCTTATTAAAAAAAGTAAAGCTTATAGCAATCCATATTGGTGCTTCCTCTGACACTTTGCCAAAACAATTTGATAGTTTACTGGGACATTTAAAATCCCTTAAACCAGCAGTTCCTTGAGCTAAAATGGTTGTACAACTCTTGGTAAATCATTCTAAATTCCAGTTATTTTTAAGAAACTCCTGTATCTGTTTTTGCATGCTGGTTGAGGAAACTCCCAGCCCATTGTGTGGGAGCTGACCCCTGTAACAGCTGTTGGGGGATAACAGCCTTTGACTGGTAGGGGTCTGATGCACAATTGAACTGGAAACCTATTACTGACCTGGAGATCTCATTACGAGCCTCCTGAGCCTTTCAGAGCCCATCAGTTGACTCTTTTGATTGGCAATGCACTAATGAGCTAATCATGCTGAGGTTTCCTTTCCTCCCTTACTGAATTTGTATAGTAAAACTATTGTTCTCTTCCCATCTGGTGTCTGAGCTGGAAATTGGTAACTGATACACTAAAGGTCAAAGCTGGAGCCAAACATATAATAGTCAAGGCATTAAATTGTATTAGTTAATTGTAATTTAACTTTTTGTTCATCCATTTTCAGTGAAACAGGTTTGACTGACTGGATTTTAATGTGATGTAAATTAGTTTCAAATCAGATTTTGGACTCTTGGTGTAGAATAGGTATTTGTGATAGTTTTGAAAAGAAACTCCTTTTTTACATATCAGTTTGGTTCAGTTCTTACAAAAACATAAAGAAAACCAGCACTGTAGCAAGGTGAAGTTAATGAGTTTTTAAATTCTGAGGCAAGGTTAGTTAAAACAAAAAACCTTAAACAAAACAAACCCCAAACTAAACAGTAAACTAATGTTATACAGTGCATAATATTGAAAGGGTATTTCAAAAGCTTTATTCCTTAAATAGGATAACTTTCTTGTAAGAATAGACTTAGTAATTTCTTTAGGTTTTTAGACCTAATTCTTACTCAAGTTCTCATGTTGCAATACAAGACTGAAGCCATTTGTTTGCTACAATAAAAAACAGTAGTGTAGCTTTTTAAAAATCCGTTATTTAGATTGGTTCATAGCTGACTTGGTGATATTAATATAAAAATTTGTTTTATATAGAAAAATTTATAAAATATTATGTATCATTTTAACCATTATAGATAAATAGGATAAACAATATTCTGAAATTTACCAAATAATTTTTTTTTCTAGTGCACTAACACTTGAGGATGAGAAAAGAATGTTAGCAGCTCTGATAAATGGATTCATAAAAATGGTGAGTGACAATTGTGTGCAAGTGTTGGGTGCACCTTAGAGCTGGGATTTTGGTGAGATGCCCATGAGGAGCAGGTGCCTCTGTGGCTGAGACCACTGAAACCACAGGCAGTGCATTTCAGTGAAACAAGTGTGTCTGTGTTCAAAGAAATCTCTCAACACAGTGCCGAAGCTGACTGGGGCAAGATGCAAGTTTAAAGTACACATGTTGTTTATTTAATACTATTCTCTGCTAGTTTTGTAAATCTCCTGTAAAACAGAGCACACATTTAAAAGTTAAACAGCAACTGAAGCATCAGAGAGGTCGCTGGTTTATGTGAAGGAAGTTCCACTACTTGACTCTAAATTGAACCAATACCAGCTTTCAAAAATATAAAATAAGTGTAACTTTTTGTTATTCTATCTTGTTTATCTTAATTTATAAATAAGACAATTTGTATCATTAAATTAGTAGTCCCAGGAGAACCCCAGCTGTTCTGTTTTAAAATTAGTCTTTAACCCATCCCTCACTCTTATTCCAATAAATCTTCTGTTGGTCTCTGTTGGTTTTGAGATGTTAGGGTGTTTTAGGGAGACTTTCTCAAGCTTTCTGTGTTCTCTAACCACATACTGTCAATGCCTGGTTTTTCTTTCACACAGAGCTGTCAGACTCCATGCCTACTTGTCCTCTTTGTTCTTTGTTGCAGTTCTGTGGATTTACTCTAGATGGTTGCTTTTTCTTCAACTATAATAATTTGCTAATTAATGTTCTAATATAGTTTTGCTTTATTAAGCTTTACATGCAGTATAATTTCCTTTAGGAGGATTTCTTGCATTGAAGAAAATTCGATGTGTCTTGATCATCCTGGCTTGCAGATAAAAAAATCCCATAGCAGCAAAATGACTATTTAGGAATTTAAACCAGCACACATTAGGTTGTGGAGGGAAAAGCAATTGTTACAGTCATTCCTACAGACAGTCTTTTTGGTGAAAAAATGTTATATTTTTGGGCACATTTTCTTGAGACTAGGACTCAAGAATCAGCAGTTGTACGAACACAGGAAAAGCAAAGACAGTTGTCTGTAATGTGAGAAGCAATCCTTTGTTTCCTGGTGCAGTTGCTTTGATCTTTCACTGTATGGATTAAATGTAAATTTTATTCTAATGTTGTAAAAAATTCTTTTGCATGTGACTTGAGAAATAATAAATAATGCAACCTTGGCTTCTATTAGAAAAAAAAAATTGCAATAGAATACAAAAATGTAGACTGCCTGGAGACTGTTCCTCATGCTCTGCTTTTAATTGACAGCTGAGACACTCCAGCTGACAGCACTTGGGTGTTTTTAAATCTACAGGGTTGGAAGAGGGTTGTTCTCACACAAAGGTTGTTTTTTGACTTCTTTCTGCCATAATGCAAGGTTACAGGCTTTTGCCATACTATGTAAGCATGTATTAATTAACCAAACTCAAGGCAAACCTGCTTTTCTTACTGGTGTTCTAATTAGGATAAATGCTGTTTTCTGTTGAAGGCCCTTTATCAAGTAGAAATTAGAAGAATCTGAATACAGATTCACAGATCTATTATTCTGGGTTTTTTTTTTTTTGTCTTGCTTTCTAAGTATGATCAAAACCAAGCCTTTGTCTCTCCCATAAAGGATCAAGAGTTGTGCTAGGTTTGAAAGCACTTCACAAACAGGATTTAAATTTTGTTTTCTTGCAAAATACTCCATCTGTAAAGTAGACTGTCATGTGGAGTGTAGACAAAAAAAAAAAAACCTAAAAACCAAACCAGTAAAACTTTAATGTTTCCCTGAAGCTCAAGTATTGCAAACGGTTAAAAGAACAGAGATTCTCTGACTGCTGTTTGTTGTTACTGCTGGGTTTTCTCCTTAGCAATATATTGGGGATTTTGACTTTCGAATATCTGTGGTTTATCTGCATGCAGTTTTACAGATATTTAAGGGCTACACTGGTAAAGTCTGGGGCCTTTTTTCTTTTACAGGTTTCATTTGGCCGTGACTTTGAACAACAACTGAGTTTCTATGTTGAAGCCAGGTCAATGTTTTGCAATCTGGAGCCTGTTCTAGTCCAGCTGATTCATGTAAGCCACAGTATATCTACATTTCCTTAATAAATGGGGATATATTTGCATTTCTCCCATTCCCTGCTCAGATTATTGGTCTATGGCAAAATAAATCTGAAGTATTTTAATCAGGTGTTTATAAAGTGAACTTTGATCTCATCTCTGGTTTTATCCCCCTAAACACTCTGAAGTTCTTGCTTGACAGGCATGCATGGTATCATTGCAACAAAGAAAATTAGCTACCTTGCAAGAGATTTCATGTATAATAAAATAAATGACACTTTTGTGCATTCAGAATTTGGGTTGCCTCTTCTGTAATCCTCCATCTAGGAAAGATTAGACTGTGTCTGGCTGCAGATCCAGGCAGAGTCCTGCTGTGCTTGGGAAGGTTAATCTCTTCTCTGTACTGAGTCACAGGTGTGCATTAGCTGCCTCTGATTCCTTTGGAACGTTGTATCTTCCCTTAAATCCTTTTGTTATTTTGGTTTATGGTTTTTTAATCTGTGTTAGCTAGAAATTGTGATTGTTATGGTAGCAAGGAGGTGACAGCACTATAGCTGGGAAGGAAGTGATAAGCCAAAGGCTTGAATAAAACAAGTCTACTTTCACGAATTGAGTCGTGTTTGCTTTAAGGAAGTCACTAAAATTCTCCCAATAATACGAAAACAGTACAGTGGGGACACACTGTATCAGGGTTCCTTTGGACACTGGCTATTCTCTAAATGCATGCAGTAAAACATGCAGGTTGTTATTTGCCACTGAGGCTGTGCATTTTCTTAATGGTTTGCTTTTGTATTGTGTGTGTAGTCTGTGAACCAGCTAGCAATGGAAACCAGAAGGGTGATGAAAGGAAATCATTCCAGAAAGACTGCTGCATTTGTCAGGGTAGGTCTGACTAATAAACTCTGAGCCTGCTTTCTTTGCAGATAATACTGTCTGCTGCCACCTAAGTTTATCATGTTTGCAAAACCACTATGTTAGTATTTTTTGACACTGTTTGTAGTCCCATTTTCTCTTGTTAAGAGCAGTCTTTCCTCTCTGAAGCCAAATGTTGCTGTTTAAGGAAAAAAAAGACCCAAACCTTCTAATAGCAGCTTTGTGTTGAAAAGAGCAGCAAGATTGACTCCCTCTCCAAAGGAAGGTTCACCAGAGAAGTGTTTGTGTGAATTCTGGAAATCTCAGCTTTTCAAATTATTTTTGAAATAAAATACCAAATTTCTGTGTAACTCAGTCACAGAGAGAATGGGAGATGAATATATAAAATATATTCAAACTTCTGTCTCATAATATCAGTGCTGATATGCTGAAATCAGGATTTGAATTTCAAATAAGGTGCTCCTTTCAGCTTTAGTGCCTCTGAGTCTATATAGACATGGTCAAATGTGCCTTGAACTGTGCACAGGCCATCACAGAATATCCAGGTTGCTTGTGTCCCTTCTTCTAACCTGAAACATGCAACCAGGATGTGTCCATCTGCAGGTGGGAAGCTGTTTGTGTGTGCTCCAGGTCCTGGCAGCTGTGTGCTGTCCTGGGCAGAGGCAGAGGCTGCCCGAGCTGGCACTGGGCAGCTTCTCTCTGCCTGGGGCTCCTGCTCTGGCCAGGGCTTTGGGTTTGGGCTGTGCCCACAGCTCTGCAGCTGCAGCACCTGGGCTACCTCTGCTTCCTCCCTGTACACTCAGGCACCTGCTCTGACCACTTTGGCACATGGCTTGCCCATGAGGACACTAATCTTTTCTAGTTAGCTTTGCTCTTGAGCTGCAAGGAGAGAGGAACTCTTTGAGCTACAGTCATAGAGAGTCAGTTTTGAGCTTATCTAGTACTAGCAACAATTTAAAAAAAAAAATAATTGAAATACTCATTAGAAATATAAAATGGCTGATTTTGAGCTTCACATAATATTTGCTTTGTATTGAAAATCTTTCCCAAAACTGATGTACAGATTTTGATTCCTAATTGTGTACTAAATCAGGAAAGATTGTTATAACTCTGAGATAGGAATTTCATTCAATTTTTTAAATTTACTTTAGGCTTGTGTTGCCTTCTGCTTCATCACAATTCCATCTCTGAGCAGCATCTTCACACGTCTCAATCTGTATCTACACTCGGGACAGGTTGCTCTGGCAAATCAGTGCCTTTCACAAGGTAAGGCATCAATTTGGCTACTTAAAGGTTCTCTTATTTCAGAAACATTTCTAACTGAATAATAACTTGGTTGATATCCTCAGTCATATGTATATTTATGATGCAATTAAAATCCAGCTCTGTTTCAAACACTATTAAAGCAAAACCTTGTCACATTAAAGCAGCTCTTCAGTGTGATCTCAGCAGCCAGGACAGCTGACTGTAGCTGTCATAGTCCTGGCCATGAGGTAGGTTGTCCTAAATTACTTAGGTATTATGGAAAGCATGGAAAGCTTTTCTCCTGCATAATTATGCAAGCACTCTAATCACAAATAATGTGCTTTATTATAACTGAAAAAAGAAATAAAAACATCTGTGTAGTAGTTCACAGACTGACAAAATTCAGCAATGAGCTGGGAAAGAATTCCAGGTTAGGTCAGTGACAGCAGAAACTTGCTATCAAAGCACCTGCTTGACAAATGCTTAGCCAGGAAAATGTGCCACTATATCAGAGTGAAACAATGGTGTAGTATCAGATCCCATGAAGACTGAAAAATATATTTTCTTTTTTTGATCTGAATTATTGATTGAAATGCACCTGAGCATTTTCAGCCATCCTGTTAGTTCAGTGTTAAGTAGTAGTAGATTCTGACAAAAAGTGATTTGGGGAGAAAAAAGGGAGCTATTCTGGCATTAGAATGAACATTAAATCTGTGTCACCATTTAATATGATCTCATTCATGTTACAAATGGAAGTCAGTTATCTATTCCAAAAGTCTTCACGTACTTTTAACTGTTTGCAGTATTTTCCTTTTCCTTCTTGAAGTGATATCATTCTACTTTATTTTGCAGTTTTAATCCTGATTTTAAATGTCTGCTCTCCAATAGTAAATGCTTTTCCTTTACATGTTTCCAGTGGACCTGTGAGAGTAATAAATTGGATTACTTTGCAACATCTTTTGTTGTGGCTGTTAGTTCTTTGTGTTAGCTCTGTGCTTCTTCACGAGAGTTTGTTTTCCCAGCTCTGCATTTACCAGCAAGTTCCAGCTGCACAAACAAGCTGACTTAGGATGCTGATTAAGACTTTTAGTGCATGGTGACTGTTGCATTTCTTTGTTTTGAATCTGATGTTGCCCATACAGCAAAGCAGAGGGATTTAGAGTAAAGCTGACTGTTGTGTCCAAGTTTGTTGTGCAAATAAAAGATCTGCAAAGTCTGTTGTTGTGCCATTAGCATTGTGCAGTTGCTTTCAGAGTTTACATAAAATGAGCTCACCTTTTCTCTCTGTGATGTTTTATTTAACTGACCAGCTTACCTTGTCCTGTATGTCAATTTTCATTATTATTGCTGTGTTGCAGAGCTTCTCTTATTGGATGCAAATCCAGTTTTTTTGTAATATTTGGTCTTTGAGAATTATTCCTTGACCATGTTGGGACCCACTCTGTGATTTAATATCTTTCAACTTATAAACTGCTTTCCCGCTATTTTTGTGATCCAGTTCTTCTCTGAGTGAGACTCCTGGGCCCCAACAATTGTCCAGAGTTTTCAGTGTGGGGGTTTACAAATGTGCACAGCTGTTGTTTGATACATGAATACAGTGCACTCACTAAACAATTTACAGGATCTTCATCCTGAAATCTTTTAAGAGAGCAGATATAAGCAAAGTATTATGAACTCAGTCTCTGAAATGCATGTTCATTAACCACACTCTCCTGAATTTTAGATTCATGAGCTAGAGAGAGGAGCATTTGGTCCATCTCTGCTTTTGTTAAAATGAAGCAAGAGCAAAACTGATGTTCACTAACTCACTTCATTTACCAAGGTTTTGTAGTTATTCACTTTTCTGCTCCCCTTGCAAAGCTGTTTTGGGTATAATTTGTACTCAGAAACATGTCACTTGCATGAGTAATTTAGCATGTGTTAAACAGAAACTGTCTTGGGACATTTTTTGTGAACTGTCTTTCCGTATGTTGATGCACTGAAGTCACATAATGTGTCCTTGAAAGTCACTTCTCACTGAGTTTAATCTGTAGCTCAACTGAATGAGTAAGAAGTAAGAAGTACTGATTAATTCATAACAGCAAATTTCACTCCAGTCAGTTAACTGGTGCCAATTAGACTCTGATCTACTAAAACCAATGCAGCATGAAGTGAAGATTTAAGAGTGTGCCATTAATGACAGCATTAGGCCAGGAAGGGAAACTGAGCCTTGTCTATAACCTTTCTTTCATGCTGATTTGAATTAGTTTAATTGGTTTAAAATTGTGAAGAGAAATAAAGCTGAAAGGTAATGTACCTGATCTGATAGCTCAGTCAGCAGTGGTGCATGCCTGAGTTTTGTGCATGCACTTCCTCCTTGAAGATTCCAGCTGGTGTTTGTAGCAGGGTAAAGTCTTGGATTTTTCTCAATTTTAAGTTTCTATTGAGAGTCTAACTGTTTATGAGTTGACTTTTCACTTAAACACGTGACAAGATTGAGTTCCACAACTTCCGTTGGCAATAGGAAGATTTCTCTAAATTGCCAATGTATCTATCTTGAAAAAGAAGGATGTGCAGGTCATAACAAAAAATGGATTTATGAGTCTGAGGATTGCTTTGATAAACTGTCAGCAATTGCAGAGGCACAGTTAATCTGCTCATAGCTGGGTAAGTTTGGGGTTTGCCTCATTCCCAGTTTCAGTAGTAACCATCAGTCCTTGTGTCTCACTGCTCCCATTTCCTCTGTCCCAGCCTTGCTTGCTTGGATTTCCCACACTGTTAATCAAATCAAGTGTTTGGACTCATCCAAATACTTCAGCATTAGAAAATTGTAATTTTTTGTGGAATAGATTTTCTTTAAGACAATTAATTGAGGCAGAGGTGTAAATTTATAGGCTCATGAAACTCCAGCAGTAATACACTGATGGATGTCTGTCTGGGAATGTTCAGAATGGATTAAAATGACTGTTGTCTCTTTCATCTGCAGATCCTAAGACCTGCTTTAAATGAAATGAATCTGTAATTATGTTTAAAAGGTTTTTGGTGAATTTGCCCTGGATGCATAGTTTGTACCTCTGGAGAGGCTATTAAGAGCCCACCTTTGAAGGGAAGATGCTAGATTTTACAGAGATGAGCTTTTCATTTCTCTTAGCTGAGCCACTGAGCACTGCATGCTGCCAGCAGGAATAATAAATTCTCATTGGCCATGCTTTCTGTCATGGGGGTGCCTGGACTAAATTGAGATTAAATGCATGCTCCATTGTGTCACTCTTCTGGACTTGTGAGATATAGGTATGATTTTCATTGCACACATTTCCTCCCTGTGGAAATGCTGCTTTTGTCTGTCAAAAAAAATGAGACAGCATGAGTTTTTAATGTTTGGTCACAGCATTCAGCAGGTGGTAGAGATGACATAACTTGTGGTAATGTGTGTTAAGCAGCATTTTGTTTTAAAGGCTGTGAAATCTTTGCCTCATTTGAGAAATAACATGCTGAGTGAATAAGGTAATTCAGCTGATTCTGTCTGACTGATTTCACTGGGATATTGTTAAACATTAAACTTTATAAAAATGGAGAGCCTGTCCCTCAGATCAACTGTTGCAGACCTTTTCGCTTAACAAATGCAGATTTTAATTCTGAAGCATATAGTGCTTAATGCACTTCTAGGTATTTGTTTTGTTTTCCAATTGTGGCTAAAACACAGTTACACCTAGGAGATTGGAAAATAATTTCGTTTCTACTGCAGAAAATGTTACTTTTCCATGAGTATTCTCTAAATGCTTCAGTCACACTCTGGAGACAGTATTGTATGAAATATCTAATAAGTAATTTTAAATCATAGTCTAATAATGGTTTAGAGTATTTTCTTAGTACCATTAGATAACAATTTTTTGTATTTCTTCTTAATCTCCTGAAATCTTTATAGCTCTGAAGACTATAAATAGAGAGAATTTGAGATGATGAATTTAGAGAAATAGGAACATGAAGAGATTTTCCTAGTTACAGATACTAAGATTCTTGGCTCACGTTTCCCTGGTGAGAATGGTATATGGTGACTGTGTTATCTTGTTAAATACTGCTTTCCTTGAAGGCAGTAAAAGAGCTTTGGGAAAAGCATGATGTCATACTGTTTTCCTTACTAGCAATGCTGAGTGTTTCTTCCTTTGGACACAGCTGTGACCTCTTCTGTTACCTGGGACTCCCACAGCTGGAGACTTCTCCCATTCCCTGAGCTTTTTCTTGTTCCTCTCTTTATCCCAGCTAATCACTTTTCTGTATGATGTGAGAGAGGTGACATCTCTGTCTCTGTAAGCTTTTCAGACTAGTACTTTATATCAGTTTGTCAGTTCTTCAAGTCTGTCTAGCCCATGACCTGTTTTTGAAAGTGTCTTGTAGCATCTCCTAGGGAAACAATAATGTAGAATGATGCTTCTTGGCTTTCAGGTGCAGGGGGTTTAATACATCTTCCACAAAGCTTGTGTATGGACTAGACTGTGGTACTTAATAAAATAGATGGACCAGTCCTTGGGAATTTAATATTTTTAATCAATCTTTACTTTTTGGTCTTTGTAACTTCATGGGATGATGAGTTCCACAGTGACCTGCTACTTGGAAGCCTGATGTTTAGGGGCTGATTTATGTTAAATGTTAGGTGAGTGCTCAGAGCATGCAGCTGATCTGCTGGAGCAGAATTCAGTCACTCCTGATTCATTTTCTTCTTGCTGTCTATGAGATTATGTAGTCTGTAAGTTCCTGAAGAAGTTGTTGTCAGTATTACTTTTTCTAATAAGGAAACAGTTCCATGCCCTAGCACCTTTTTTTATCTTTTTGTGCTTTTGTAAATGGAAAGATTGGAACTAGATTAGATTATTCCAGGTATAAATGCTCAACAGCAATCTAAATGATACAATGGCACCTCAGTTTTCCATTACTCTCCTAGTGATTCTTATAATTGCCTTGCCTTTTCAACAGCTGTTTAGGATGTAGTTTTCAGGAAACCATCTATAATGACTCCAAAATCTTTCATGAGTGTAAATAGCCTATTTAGACCTTCTCTTTCTATAGTTACAACAAGGGCTGTTTCTTTCCCCACATGCCACACTAATATTAGAGTTCATCTGCTGCTTTATTGCTCAGAATCATGACATCCATCTGTGATGCTCTGCAGCCACATTCCAGACCAGTCTGCAGACATTGTCACCTCCCAGCTCCTCCTCAGGACATGTCTCTGCAAAACCTTAAGGAATGCAGTAGTTATTTTGCTCCACTGTGAAAACTTCTTCTTCCCTTTCCTTCCCCCATCCACCCCACCCTTTATTAAGTTATGTACCCTCATGAGGACCTTTTTCCTTATCTTCTTTCAGCTTAGTTGTTTGAAGAGCCATTTCTATAAGGATAAATATTAAAAGGTTTTTTTTTTTAATTTAAGTATTTATAAAGGGAATTTCTTTTAAACACAATCTTGCTGATCCTTTTTATCTGCAGCTAATTCATGGTATGAATGAACATAGTACATTCCAGCTCACCAAGCAGCAGTGCATTCTTTTTCTAATTTCAGGCTTTTTCCTTCGAAGAATTCTTGGTTGTTTCTGGAGTGGAAGTGATGTGTAGAGGTCTTTAAGATGGAGAACAATTAGCAGTAGTTCTAGGGAAAACCATGTTTCAACAATGTGGCAAAACTCTCACAGTGACCCCACCAATGTGAGAAGAAGGAGATTCAAATGTTTACAATGCTTGGTTGTCAAAACAGCAATGGATTAATTTATTTAACAGAAAAAATAGAATAACAAAACCCCCACGCTTGCTTCCCAATAATTTTTTGCACTGGAGGACAAGCTTCATTAAATTTCCAACATCTGTTGGACGTGGAAGCAAAATCTTCAGAGTATTAAATTAGATTTGACAGTGCTGTAAGACAGAGAAGTGGTGTGGAATGCAGAAGATGTGCATGGTGCCTGGTTTTGTCCTTTGGATGGACTTAGCCTGGTGTAATTGTAGCTGTGACTAAAAATACTTTGGGTAGGTATGTTCAACTCGCTCCCTTTTGCTCTTTGAAGGTGCACTTAAGGAGTTTAATTGTTTCCCCATCTGACTTTGTTCCTCCTTATTTTTGCCTGCCTGAAGTCTTGAATTTGTGCAGTTTATTTAGCTGTCAGAGATATAGAAAATACAATACAAGCTGAATTTTTATATAGAGAGAGATTGGTATATAGAACTATATGGAGGTACATATAGTTGTGTGTGGGTATAATTAAATGTTTACATGTGTCATAGTGAATATTGTCAATAGTAGAACATTCAACACCAATTTCACTTGTTTTTTCTTCTGTAGGAGGGTAATTCTGGAAGTGCTGACTTGGATATCCAAGACTGTTAGTTTTTGTAGCCTGAAGGTCAGCATGTATGCTTGGGGGAAAGATTTATAGGATTATGGTCAACCAGAATGAAGGAGCTGCTGTGAAAGGATGAATGTAGTGAAGCATGAAGTATGATATGTTCAGAGCACTGCACAAGATATTAACAGCAGCTGGGGAAGGCTCCATCATGGTGATTTGTTGTAATGCACAGGCTGCTCTCCCCTCATCCACTTTAACAGTGGTTCACTTAAGAAGCAGTATTGTACTTTAGGCAGATAAGAAAACAGCATCCTTCATCAGAAGAAGCCTTTTTATCTTCTTTCTGGTTTTTCAGTCAAGAATATAAGATTGTTGTGGTTTTCAGTGCTTTCTAAGTGGTTCCTTATATCTTTTGGAAGCAAGGAAAAGTGATGTATGGTTTTGTTTTAAAACATCTCTACAGTAATAGTTGTAAAAATTGACTTTTAAAGATACAGAGAAACCATCATTGCATAACCTCATAATTAATGTAACTCAGAATTAAACACTGATGCTCATTTCATACTTGAAAAAACAGCAGGTCTGTGACAACCTTTTAGTGAGCCTTTTCTCCAAACTCAGAGCATGTACTGCATTCTCTGACACCTCTCTGCCAGGATGGTAATGTTTAGAGGACAGGTCATTTTCTGCAGTCTGTAATAAAAACCTTTCCATTGATATGCATTTATTTTTGCTTCTTATGAAGCACATATATCTTGGATAAATGTGCTTTTAGTGTTCCAGCATAAAATGGTTAGCACAGATTGGCAGGGCTTCCTGCAAAAGGAACACATTCTCCTTTGCCAGTTCTGGCTGTACCAGCAACAGCAGGAGGCAGGAAGAGTAAATTGAATCAATTTCAGGTTTTCAAATTGAAGATAAGAGGTTTTGGGTTTGCACTATGGCGGAGGTTTAGAGGAGAATGTGAAGGATTGTGATTGCTGGGAGAGCAGGCAGTAAATCAGGGTGAGGCACTTTGCAGCTCTTTTTCACTGTGGGTGCTGATTGCTGCACAGGTCATTCTCATCCTGTTATGAAATAACTTCAGAAGGCAGGAGCATTCCCTGCACAGACATGGGTACTTTGGTATGCAGACTATTCTCTAAGGTACATTTTTTCATCTGTCTGGTCACATGTTTTTATTGTATGGTGATGTGGGACATGCACTTTTATTTTTTTTCTGCTGAGACAACTGTGGAAGTGACAGCAATTCACTTACTTGTGCTAGAATGAACATCTGCTGCTGCCTTCCTTCCTCAAATAAAGCAGAGAAAGAGTACTTACCTTCCTTTGGGTTGGCTGTCTAAACTTATAAGTTGTTTGAAATAAACCTTCTTTCACCTCAAAACAAATGTGCAGAATAAAAGGAAGGACTGTTTGATGGAAGGGGTCTGTGTTCTAAGAACTAAAAAGTCCTTCAGCACTTGTGTGCTGAGAAAACAAGAGTGAGAAGAACTACAGTTTTTCCAAAGCACATGTTTCTCTGGTATTCCTCATAAGCTTAAATTAGATATCACTTGGTACTATATTTAGCAAATTTGCTTGGAGTCTCAAATGAATTTTTCCAGAGCAAGCTGTGCTCCTGGAAATGCCCATGCCTGCCTGTCAGTGGTATCTCCATCCCAGCCACGTAACACCTCTTGGCTTTCACCAAGGATTCTCCTTTTGCTTTTGATGGCCTGAGTCTCTGTTCCTTTAAAATAAAGATACAATAATAATTCTGAAGGATGCTTTGAAGTATATGGCTCAACAACTTGAATGGGATGTGGATACTTGGATATTCTGAAATGTTGCCAAGAAAGTGCAAAACAATGTTGCTGTCAGAAATTTTTTTGTGAACTCAGCGGATATAGGAGGGAAAATATTGTTGCTTTTAATTTGTGAATATTAATCAACTGAGGAATAGATGTTCTAGTGTTTGGCATTTACGTTTTTGTAAGATTAGAGACATAATAAAGAGTTATGACAAACCTCTTAATAGCTATTTTGCCAAGGCTGTAATGGTGGATGGTTTCTCTAATTCCTGTATTGTGATTCTTGGAAAATATTCTTTTATCTAGGTAACCAGCAATATCCCAGGTTCTGGTACTGTATTAATATTTTACTTTAAGGGATTATTAATAATTAGAAATATTGAGTTGTTGATACTTCCTTAGAACTTAACATCCTTTTGTGAATGAATTGGTGAGCAAGATAGCATGAACCTTTTCCCCCCACTTTGGATTCCTCATTCTCCTGGCATAAGCATTTCTTTGCTAAGTCAGTTTTGAATCCTGTGCTAATTTCTTATTATATATGCAATGTATATGAAATGATGGTGTCTCCATGTTATGCAAAGGAGAAGAGTTACACTTCCAGAAGTTTTGAATGATGTGGGAGCTTCCTTTGGAGAAACAGCGTCATTCAAATTAGCAGATTCTCAAGAATCAGACCACTGCTGAGTTTTGGGTTTCTTTGCAGTTCAGCACATTCATTTTCTGTAGTTTCTTTGAATTTTGAAACAAATTCAAAGCAACCATTGGGTCGCAGGCATGGCTGCCATCACAGCTGGAGTGATATAACAGCAACTCTATTTTTATTTTGTAGCTGATGCTTTTTTCAAAGCTGCAGTGAGCCTTGTTCCTGAAGTGCCAAAAATGATCAGTGTAGATGGAAAGATGCGACCTTCTGATGCCTTCCTCCTGGAATTCCTGTGTAATTTCTTTTCCACATTATTAGTTGTTCCGGTAAGTGGAGTGTGTGTGAGTAGCACACAGGTTACTATAGACTATTTTGACTTTCCTGTTTAAAAATTTAGGATAGATTGGGCTTCTGGAGTGGGAAATGCAGAGATTAGTTTTCTGTGACAAGATGAACTGTTCTGCAAAATCACTCACCCCAATGCAAAATGGGGAGGCAGAACAACTGTGTGGAGGTGGAGGTACAGCACTGCACTCTCAGCAACACCTCTCACTACAGGTGGATTTGGGGTAGAGTGAAATCTCACCATCATTTAATTATGTAAACATCATTTACTGGTGTATTAGCTAAGTATTCAAAAAACACTAATATGTGAGGAGGGGAAAATATAGAGCTCTAGTTCCTATTAGTTTCAGTTACTTTGGTTTAGGTTGCTTAATCATTGGAGTGAAAACAATAATTAGAAGATGTGTTTTGGCATAACTTTCCTCTTCAAATGAATATTTCACAAAGTACTACCATTCTACACCCTTCCCGTTTTTAACTAACTGTCGCATTTAGAGAGAGATGTAATTTTCTCTCCAATATTTTCAGTTATATCTAAAAGACTAGGGGAAATTGTAAATTACCTGTATATTCATTTGTTCTTGGAGTGAGTGGGTTTTTCCTCCTCACTGAAACCTCCCTTATGGTTTTCTCCTTCCTTTTTCCTTTGCCTGTTTGGTGAAGCAGCACTCAGTGTGGTGCTGTTCCCATCCTTGCTGTCAGAGCTGTTGCAGTGGCAGGGTGTCCCCTGTTCAGACACGTGGATGGAAGGGGAAGCTGTCCCTGGGATGTCACTGCTGTCACTGACTGCAGGGGAAGGCTGTGCAGTGACTGGGATCATTAGCAGGTGATGGAAGAAGGGAATGAAACAACCTCTCAGATTCACTAATGAAAAATAACTTGCAACAAGATGCCAGCATTCAGAAATTAGCTTCCCTAACTCTGTTCCCTATTTACAGAAGATCCAAAGGAAGTGTCCCCAGTGGGCTGTGATTTGTCCTGTGTGTGTTGGTGCCACTGCTCCAACTGCCAGCTGGAATTAGCCTGGTGCAGTATAAAGCTGCTTGTAACAACTCCCAGCTTATGTAAAGCAAAGTCTTTCTTTTCATTTCATGTGAAAAGATTGTTGATTGTCTGTAACTGACTTCCCAGTGTAGGAGTTCTTCTGAAACTCATAATTATATGAGTAATACACTACAGCTTACTGATACCATTTTAATAATGAAATCTACCCAGTGTTTAATTTTAGAGGCTTAGCTGTTAAGAAGCTGACAATTAATTTTGTACTGCTCCCCCATGACTACAAAACAAAGCATTTCAAAGTTTGTCTGTGGAGGCTGCCTGGATCGTGTTCTGCTTATGGGTCAAATGGGCATTTTAGATGGAAACTGGAAAAAAATTCAAAGGATTTGCAGGAAGCACACTTAAGAAAAGTAGCTGTCAGCTTTAATTATATTGTAGGTCTGCTTTTATAGAGCTCAAACTGTGACTCTCCACCACTGAATGACTGCAAACAATCCTATTTTTGTTCAGGGGTTGTGCTGTTGGTTTTGACCTGTCTTTTTTCTTCTCTGTAGGACCATCCAGAACAAGGAGTGTTGTTCCTTGTGCGAGGATTACTAAATGTGATCCAGGATTACACTTGGGAGGATAACAGTGATGACAAAATCAGGATTTATACCAATGTTTTGCATCTGCTGTCTGCAATGACTCAAGAAGCATTTATCTACCATGTAGATAAAGGTAATACCTTAGGGGGTTCTGGCTCCTTGCATTCCACCAGGGCTTCTGTAGTATTATCTTATTACCACAGCCAGTTAATGAAGACCAGTGGTAATCAGTCTCACAGGATGGATTATTTGTCTATCCAGTTCCAGGTATTGTAACTTAGAATAATCCAGGAGTTGGCTTCTGGACAGGTGCAGTCTGTTCTTTAAAGTGAATCTGGGCAGAGTGGGTTACTTAATTTGCTTCTGGTGGTGTTGGTGCAAATGCTTATAAATGTGAACTTTTCAAGTAAAGATTATGCATATGAAGGGTTTTAAGTCTAAAGCATCAACTTGATTTATACTTATCGTTGGTGTTTATCCACATTTATTAACAACTCCAGTTTTCAGAATGTAAAGCCTAGTCTTCATTATTTAAATGATGTATTTGCTGCTTTGAAGGCAGGCTTTGAGTTCTGGAAATTGCAGTAACTTACAAAAATATTCAGAATAGCTAGAAAATTCTAAAGATTTTACATTTTGAAGAATAGCTGTCATCTTTTTTTGTAATAATTTTTTGAATATTTTGATATATGCTATAAAATTTGCATATTTTCCTTCTGATTATAGATTACTAAATTAAGGTAGAGTAATAAATTAAAATTCTTTAAAGCATCCTGAAGATTAATGAGTCAGAGAGGCCTGATGGTTTGACTTTGTTGCACACTTTCACAGAGGGGAAGGCTGGAAAGTGTTCTGCAGTTCTGGTGAATAGTCTGTCAGATTTACCACCCATGACAAAACACCTCTTGCAGTTATTGCACAGAAAACAGCTGTCAGTGGAAGTGCTACTCTGTAGTAAATCTGCTGTTCAAATTCTGTAAGGAAGTGTGCTTTAGCTTTTTCTTTCACTCCATTTTCTAGATGACCAAAATAGCTGCATAATCCCAAGATGAGAAGTCTAAATAAATTAGATTTTAATGGAGAGAAGCATGGAAATATAAATTAGTCATTTTCCCCCTGTAGTAGGGCAATGGGAGTTTTTTTCCAGGTGGACCTTGTACCTTAGCTTATTGAAATGAAGTTTACTTGGAAGCAGGGGATTATCTTTTATCTTTAGTGCTTTCTGATTTACCTAGAATATATTTAAGCCTAAAAATTTCTTTTACCCTACTTCTTAATAGAACATAAATAAATTAGGGCAGAAGACATGTTTAAAATCACAATTATATAAGCTGTAAAAACTTGAGCTCTCTCCCTCCTGAGAATCCTTTAAGGTCTTTGAAACTAAAAATACACTTCTTGAATTTCTATCCATCACTTTGAGGTAATAATGGGTTTATTTTAAAGGGGAAAAAAAGGCAGTTCTTTTGAAAATCTGGTTATTTTTACTAAATAAAACACAAATTGTTTGGCCCACTGCTGCTGCCATTGTAGATGATGGCCATACTCTTCTAAAGTGATGGAAGCAGGGAATCTGTCTGTGGAAAACCTGAAAATTGACATAATCTGTTGCTTCACATTGAGTCTAGGAGATATTTGTGAGCCTGGCTGCATCCAGGAATACAAGACTGGCTTTAAGCTAAAAGATTCTTCTCAGTGTTTTGCTCTTAAAATCAAAAGGACATGGTAGGCAACCAAGTGGTAGGCACTTAAAAACAGTTCTGTGTGTGTTTCATGGAGGAGGGTCATTTTATGACTTCCAAATGCGGTCTCCTATCGATATATGATGTTTCCAATAGCAAATAAATGTACAGCTCTTTAGCCAGACCTAAGCTTGAATTCATCTCTGCAGTTGATTCCAATGATGCTCTCTATGGTGGAGACTCCAAGTTCCTGGCTGAAATTAATAAACTGAGTGAGACAGTGGTGTCACAGATCCTGGATCACCTGAAAACCCTGGGAAAGGAGGAGGTATGTTCTCACTCAGCTTGAGTCAATACAAAACCAAAAGTAATTTGGGGTTGAAGCGACAGAACAGCTTTGACCAGGACTTGGTCTTTTCAAAAGCTTCAGGAACCTCATAAAAAAAGGAAATTGGATATTTTAACTTGTTTAGAAAGTGAGACCATCACATAGGCAGGCTTGTGGTGGACACCTAATGATGTCCAATTCTGTAATGAGCAAAGTGAAAATTCACAGTTAGTTTATTACAGGGGAAAATACAATGAAAGCCACCTATAATTATAAAAGTGTCAGATCCCAGGCACTGAGATGATGTCAGGAGAGAGGTACAGAGGGAGGAAATAGTTGTTTTGTCTTTACTCTGAGTTTAGTATATCTGTTCAATATAAAATAAAGAAAACTCTAGGCTGCTTATTGGATTTCTTGATTGGAATTCAGAGGCTCTGAGGGATCAAATCTAGCTTAATGGATTGTATGTGAAAGGCAGGTGACTGATGTTTGCTGAAATAATGAGAACTCACTGTTCTGTTAATGTACCTGTTTCTGAGAATGGACAGCTTCCCAGGCAGCCCTTACTGGATGGCTGCTATTGATAGCAACCCTGTGGCTGCTGGCCTGGCATGGGAGGGCAGGGTGTGATTGATTGGATGGAATTTTTTAGATGGGCTATTTGCACAGTAGCCCAGAGTGTTTGCCAATACAGAATGTGTTAAGTGATACATATTGGGAGGACACTGTGCTAAGTTTAGCCTTTTCTCTGCTTTTGCTATCCTGTTTGTCCTTCCTTGAGCAATGGCAGAGATGGAAGATGAAATTATCCTTTGCTCAGATCCTCTACATCTGAGGTGATTGTACACATCACCTCAGGGAACAGCAGTTCTTTTTCAGAACAGCAGCAGCAGAAACAACCATTCTAGCACAGCTAAGAATGTCCAGTGTTCCAGGTTTTGGAAGGAAATTTAAACAGTTTTCAGGAATGTGGGTTGTATATTAGGGATTTTTTTGCATCTGACTCCTGTATGGAATTTGTGGGTAGGAATGTTTGTAGTGCTTGGAATCCATGGTTTCTGAAAGGCCTTTTTTTGTTTGTTTTCTCTTTTCAAGCATGCTTTGAGTAGGGAGACCCTGTGTTACTTCACTGAGGCTGTTGTTGCACAGACAACTGGATTTAAGGCTAAGCAGCATAGATACAGGTGCTTGGCCTGCCTTTGCCTCTGCAGCCTTGGATTTGCTTCTCTGTCCATCCTTATTTACAAAGAGGGACCATTTGTTTTGCTTTGTTGAGTCCAAGTCATGGAGAGATTTAGATAAAAATTGCTTTGTAAGAATAGTTGTTTGAGGAAGCTGTTGTTGCTGAGGAAATAGAAGTGATGAGAATATTGTCAGAGATCTCTAATTGTGCTAAAGTAAAGCTGGTCATAAAATCACTGTGGTATTTGGATTGCTTCAGTGTTGGTGACCTTTTATTATTCATCTTCTTGGCTGCTCATTTAAATGAACAAGGCTCTAATGATTTTGTGTTTTTATTGGTTCATTTCCTTTAAAAGCTATAAAGGAAAATAAATTTTTCTCACAATAAAATCCTTTCACCAAAATGGCAACTTGGAAGAGAACAATGCATCTTATTGTTAACACAGTGTGGTCTTTTCACAATATTAGAGAATGCTTCATTTGTGTGACAGTGCTGGAATGGAAATTTTTAGTTCTGGACAGTTCTGTAAAGTTCAAGCTGTTTCTGGTCAAGAGAACAGTGAATCCTCTCTGCTTTGTGTGAGGGGAAAACTGCTCTTATGCTCCTTAAGGTCCTTCCTCAGCAAATTTAGGGGAAGTAGCTACAAAAATGGTGCAAATGTGTTCATATCACGAGAGTTTCAGTGAAAGAATTGCAGGGAAAAAACATCTTTGGTTAAAGAAATAAATAAAAGTAGAATAGACTGGGGGGGAATAAAGCCTGAAGTTGCATTAATTTAGATTAATGACAGTGGTCTCTAAAAATTTATAGATAGGGTGCTCTAAGTGCAAGGTTGGTTGGTGGGAGGGTGATTTCTATGCAGTTGTAGGGAGTCTGGAGTTATGAGTGTGTCAGACCTACATTCTGTGCTGTGCAAAAGTGGGATGAGATGTAGGAGTCCTGAGTAATTATTTTATTTACAGCAGCTTATGTTGATTTACAGCTAGTGCTGTTTGCTGCATTTTGAATGGAGAATGAAAACCCTGACTGTATCTTTATGTCTGCAACTCTTGCTGTGTGTCACAAAGGGACACCCTTTGAACTCCTGAGGGTTCAGAGAGGCTGGTGAGGTTAAGCTGGGTATTTTGGGATGAGTGTACATGAACATGGGAATATTTTTGTTTTCATGCTAGACCCTGAAGAGGCAGAGCCAGCTGGCTCTCTATTTCTTTAACACCATTCTGGCTCATGGGGACCTACGGAACAACAGACTGAACCAGCTCTCAGTCAATCTCTGGAATCTTGCTCAGAAGCATGGCTTTGCTGACACCAAGACTATGGTAAGGGAAGGAGACAGAAAATGCAGAGAGTTTTTTAGTTCTTAATATCTTTTCCAATCTTTATTTGGGAAAAGGCAACATTTCAACATTTTCTCGAACTGAATAAACCTCATCTCTTCACAAGCTACTATTTAAAAAAATAAAATTATCTTAAAATGCCAACAAGTTATTTTTCTAAATGCTTCTTAATGAACAGGCAACTTGTCTTATTTCAAGTGGTCTGTATATTTCTAGAATTTTAATAGTATGACAAGCATTAAGGAACCTGAAAGTGTTGGTTGTTCTTAACTACTAGAAAACTAGCTTTAAGAGAAATACTGCATTTTCATTTTGTGGAGGAACTGTTTGGTGAAAGCTTGTAAAGTGGCATTTGAGAGCCTTTAAGAAACATGTACATGATAATGAGCATGATGTAAAACATCTTCACAAAGATGAACTGATGGCTGTGAAATGAGACACTGAAAATCTCCAAATACCTTTCTTTTCAAATCTAGGTGAAAACCCTGGAATACATCAAGAGGAGGAGCAAACAACCTGAAATGAGTCATTTCACAGACTTGGCCCTCCGGCTTCCTCTGCAGTCCAGGACCTGATGGGTGCCTCTTCCAGGGAGTCACCTGCACAAGGGAGCAGGGAAGCAAGGCCAGAAATCACTGATCCACACTCACTGCAGGAGCTCAGTGTATTGTGACTTTCCTTGGTGAGACACATTTACTTGGGCACAGCAAAGGTAAAACTGTTCTGAGTGCAATAATTTAACCTGAGTAGCTGTATCCAGTTTTACCATAGCATTGTTTTTTTAAATGCTGATTTACATTCAGTAAACAGTTATCTTGAACCTCTATGGTTGCAAAAGCCTTTTGAGATCTAATCTGTTGTAACTTTAACAAAAAAGGAAGATAATCTGTAGAAATGAGTTCACAGCCTCAAAACTTCATCCCTCTTGCAGAATACTCATTCTCCTCTGCAGAAAGCAGCATTTCAATAGAACACCGAGTTGTCTCTCTGCTTTGGGATGCTGCCAGTATTTGCCTGGCTGGTTCCAGTAGCAGAGAACAATGGCTGAGGTGTTACTGCTCTAATTTCTACTATACATTTACACAGACATGTTTATGTTTTCATTTTAGTCCAGTGGTGTTTTGTAAAATGGAAGGAATCTAAGTGTTGCAAAGGAAAATGGAAATTATGCAAAGTCCTCTGTATTTGCAAAGTACTATCACTGAATAAAACAACTTGCAGTTCATCTGTGTGTTCTGGGGGAGTTTGTGTATACAAATCTATCACCTTACCCTTCTGGAATTTAGTCACACATACTGTTATTATTTCTAATAAAATTTCACTCTCACCCCTTATACCCCATGGTAAGAAGCCATGTTGAGATCTAATATTTCTACTTTTGTTTAGTGGGTTTTTTCCCTCCTTGCCAGACAAATAGCTGAGGGCTTGAATTCAGCATTTGTTTCAAACCAGAAGAGAAAACAGAACCTTAACTACCTGAATTCCAGTAAAACAAGAGCTAAAACCTAGAGGGGCTGGTGGGAGCTGGTGCTGAACACTGAGAGCACTGATGCAGATCAGCCTCATGTTGAGGTAGGGGTGATTTAAATGCACTTTAAAGGAGAAGGTTTTCTCCAAGAAGTTTAGATCCTGCAGGAGGAGCATCTCCCTCTTCCCAGATACAGGAATGGATTCATGGCAACTCCTTAAGATGGAGTCTCAGCATAATTTTTACTTCCTCTCAAGAGTTGCCCAAAATGCATCAGAACCCAGTGCTGTTAAGTGTGTTTTCTGCTGGAGGCAGATGCTTTCAGGTAGAGCAGTCCATTACAGGAAACTCTTGTGGAAAAGTGAAGCTGTCTTAAAAGATAAAGAAATGTAGTAGTTCTATTGTTGCTACTCTCCAAAATGCTTATACTTCCATTTTTAGGTAACAGCTGCTGATTGAAAATCCAATTGCGAGAGCATAGATCAAATATAGAGGATGTTCAATGCTATCTGTTATTATAAGGAAGATGTCAGATTTTTAAGAATTACTTTCTGAGTTAAAGTTTGCCCTCATCAAATTTGAGAGCACACCACTAATGTGTTTTCAAAGTAAAGCACCATCATTTTGTACCACTGAGTGTAAAAAATGTGAAGATTTTACAGAACAATAAAATCCTTTGGAATCACTTATGATATAGATAAAAGTAAGTTTATTAAATCAGCATTTTTTTAAAAATTACTGAATTTCAACTAATTGCAGGCATGGCGCACATCTTCAGTCTTTGAAGGAGGCTGTCTCTTGCCTTGCAGAACTTAATAAAGGTTTCAAAAACTTACTGTTTGGATGAAGTGAGGACTCAGCTCCACTGGTAAATGTAGCTGAAAACTTGAACTTCAAGGACTTCATAAACGAAATTTCATCGGCATTTTGATATTTTATTTCAAGTAAAAAAATGTAGAAGGCAAAAAGAAATTTTCCTCTCTTTATTACTTCTGAGTTTTAATCTTCAAATTTTATAGATCTAGATGCATGTTTGTCTATGTATCCTTTTTTGTTGGCATTAGGCTGAAATCCAAGACCAATTCCTCTGTGTTGCTTGAAGTCCATTGCTTTATCAAACTCCATCTTCAGAGCCTGCTGTAACTTCTCCTCCCCTTGCTGGTTCAGAGCCATGTTTGGTTTGTTTGGAGTTGCTGAAGAACTTTGGATAGGCACAGAACCCTTTTTAAAACCACCCAACAGTCTAAAAAACTTATTTTGTTCCTCAGAACTTTTAAAAGTAGCTGTACTCCACTGTCCAAGGTTCATTTCCTGTGAGGCAAAACAAAGTTAACACTAAAATTAGGAGATAGCAAGACCAAGGAAGACAATTTCCGGCTGTGTACCATGAGAACAGAACACAGAAGCCTGACAGGGGCACAGAGCTGGGAGCTGTTATTCCATGGGCAGAACCTCTCCAGGGATGTGGTACCAGACTGACCTGACTCTGCCTCAGTGCACCTTCAGCATTTCAGCCATTTCACCTGGAACCAGGGGTTAATGCCCTTGGAGAAGCTCCTTTCCCTCTGTCCCTGGCTTTCTGCTCTCTCTTTACCCAGCTCCAAGAGCCAGACAGCATCTCTTATTCTAGGAAAACTGTCAGACTTACTCCTCTTACACTGTCACTTTGTAGGGTTATCTTTTCATTCTCCCACTGCCTGGTTAGGGAGCTGCTGTTTTCAGCAGTGTTTGTTAGTTGTGGACACTGTTCAATCTGGCTTATAAGCTTTAAGTAATATTTACATTCTCATCCTACTAATTACAATTAATATTACAAGGGTGCACAACCAGAGGGCCTCCCCTGTCAACAGGACCAAGTCTAATTCTCTTAAAGCCTCCCCTCCCCTGCAGTTTGCTGGGTTCTTTGTATTTACTGTATTTGCATTTAACTGCCCTCTCTAAACTACTTCACCCCTTCAGGATTTTTCTTCTGGCTGTAGATTCTGGCCCCTTTCTGAGGAGGCAATATCCAGCTAAAATGAGATTTCAGCTGTTTGTGGAAAACCCCAGATACACCATAGGATTTACAGAGTTCATGAACTTTTGGCTTACCTAAGAACAGGCTTCATTATTCAAGACTGTATTTGACTCCTGAGCTATAGCTATGCAGTCACTTATAAATATTTTTGGCAGTTTACTCAGATTTTTTTCTTTAAAATTGGGCATGATATTAAATGGCAGAATGTCTGATTATTAATTAAACAGATTAAGCTGGCTACATCAAACGAAAAAAATGTGAATTCAGTGGTATGTTTATGTCAGCCTGAAATCCTTCCAACAGAACAGTTGCATGAAACAGTCCTTCTCCAGCAGACAGCCAACATCACACACAGCATGCTACACAACTGCAGGAAAGCTACAGCAGGGGTTTGAGGTAAAAAAAAAGCAAGGCTGGAGTATCATTCACTATCACAGGCCAGAATACCTGGTATGAAAGAAAGCTACCCATAATACTTCAGCCTTTTGACCTTGCAAGTTAGTGCACAAGCCAGTCTGTGACACAGACATATGCACACACATCCAGATACACACAAGACACAGATAAATAAATATAAGTCCTCCCTTTGCAATGGGAGACATCTGCACTGATGCAGATATAATTATGGCTTGTCAAAACTCTGTTTTTAAGTGAGCTGCTGGCAGGCACTACACACAGCTTCTGCTGAAGCATTTCCAGCTCACTTTGTGGAGCTGATGAATTAGTTTTCACAGCTTCTATTCTTCTGCATACTACTAAACAGAAACAGATCAGTGCCAAAGAACTGAGATCTCCTGCCAAGGATGTCATTTTTCTCAATGACTCCCGAGACTATTAGACAGTTGTAGTTCCAGAGCTATGAGACTCCCTCCCACTATGTTAGATCTACAGGAGCTGTTTCTGCCATTTGTTTGAGGCATATTCCAGCTTTCTAGGCATTCTGGCAGTCCTGCAAAACAACAGAAGCCTGAATTACTTAGCAAAGCTTTCTCTCCACCTCAGTCTTCTTACCCCTGGCTAAACACTGCAGCAAGCTTCAACAACCTTACTGGGAATGTGTCAGGAGCCAGATGAGTAGGATACAAAAGCAAAGAATCAGGAATCACCCTCCAAAGAGGTGGGGGAAGATGCAGAAGCCATGAGAGGACTGACTCTGAACATCACACACCTGTGTTAACAGCTGCCATCCCTTTACCTTTCCATGTGTGTTCCTGTTGCTGAAAGTGTTCAAAGTCTTGCAGGTAAGAAATCAGAAACACTTCAGTGACTGCTGCCCAAAAATCTATTTCACAGTAAGCAGAAAATGCTTCTGTAGCAATTTCTGATGGCTCATTCTCCAGAGGAACCAGAGAAAATGTTCTTTTTGAGGAGTGATGATGGGAACTGGAGCACTGTGCAGTGGCAAGGAGTTCAGTGCTCAGCTCTCAGACTCTGGGCACTGAACCAAGCTGTTCTATAGCATGACCTGCAATCTGCAGTAGAAGGAACACTGCTGTACACGAGCCACATACAAAAGGAGCACAGTGGTTTTTACAGGAACCTGCCCTGGAACACAGTATTTCCATGAGGCTGAGGTCTAAACTCATACATCACCTGTCCCACTTTGGAACTGAGAGCCTTGGTTTTGCCAGATTCTCTGTCAATTTCTTCTTGCAGGGCCTGCCGCCTCACCTAGTGTGCAGAAAATGACACATGCAGCATAAGACTCTGTGTCCAGTGTGTTAAATAACAGTTAATTCACAATGAAATAGTAAGAGAAAAACAGAATAATTCGTTATCTTCAGAATTTTGCAAGGAAAATTAAAAGGTGCGTGGGATCCTTTCATACACTCAACATGAGAACTGCAATTTTTAGTGTCTGTTAAATGAGTGCTTTGCTGTATCAAGTAAGTCTAATTTTCTAACTGCCTGCATTGATGAGAGGCAAAGAAATGTCTTTAACTTAGTAAGTTAATTAGTTCTGACATTGACTGTACATTTTGGACTTAACCCACATGTAAAGCACATTTTAAGCAGAGCTTTATTGAGGGAAATTTAGGCAAAGATAAGCAACAAAGCATTTTTTTTGTATCAATTCCTATGCATATTTTAAATGCTGATTTGCTATAGATCTTACTCGGTTAGGACAAAGCATACCTTGTCTATGTTAATTTCATCACAGTTTCCTTTCTTTTCCTTCACAATAATTACACCATCTAGATGTTCCTGTAAAACAGGAAAAAAGCTTGTATGAATTTTATCCATTCTGATTAATTAGAATTTACACAGCTCTTACCACAAAAGTAGTTTAAAAAGTAAGCAATCAGTAGTACTGTTCAGGGGCAAGAAGAAATAGTCAGCTCTAAGATGAAAATGCCAATTAAATCTGTGTATTCCTATGGAAAAACCTCACAGAGATTTTTTTTCTTTTAATCAAGAGAAATGATTTTTGGATTTACACATTATTAGGGACCTGCCAACAACACTGGCATGCACAGTAATGTTTGCAGGCAGAGTAATTTCAAATTAAACCACTCTGTGAAAGCTTAAATTTATACTTGAAGAAAGGCACAGAGACAGTGAAAGTTAAACAAAAATCGAAATTGGAGGTAAAATAACTAAAGGTCTCTCTGACACAAATGCACAAAAGCCAATCAAGAGCAGCTGCACTGTGCTCCCTTGTGGATGAAGGTGCCAGGAGAGGCAGAGCTCACACAGGAACTGTCCCCTGCAATGGCAGCCAGCAGCACCTGATGCCAAATCTGAGAGCAAGGAACAGGGAGCTGATGGAAGAGACAGCAGCTCCAGAAGGAATGGATGTCTGGATGGCAGGAGGTAAATCTGGGCAGAGCCACGCACAGCCAGATCCTGATCACATCTCCAAAGTGCAGCCCTTCTGCAGCCTCTGCTCCCAGTGAGTGGCATCCCTAAACCAGTGCCCCCAGCCTTTCTCTCCCAAATTTGTAATCAGGAGAAGCTTTTTGGGCATCCAGTACAACAGGGTAAGTCATAAGTACAGGATAATGGTAAATGAGAGCCATAAGCTTTAGACCAGCCTGGAAAAAGTGGCCAAAGGGGAGATTTATTGATACAGCTAACATAATAAACCAAGCATGAAACAGCCAGGGAAATGACAAGGAAAAGATTTGTAACATACTTCTGTCAGCAGAACCTGCTGTTACTTTTTTGAGGCTTTAGTTCTATTAAAAGCTATCAGTGATTTACCTCATTTTCCAAAGCTACCTTTCATACCCTGCTTTCACACACACACAAGTACATGCACTATTAAAAATGGGAGAACACTGTCTGCAGGAGGGAGAGCTTGTGCTCTTGGAAGAAAAGAAGAAACCAAAACCAACCCTCAATTTACTTCTAGATGGCCTGGTACTGTCTTTTCAGATCTATTAAAACAAGCAGGTAAACGGTCCTGACAAGACTCTGCAAACAACTGCAGCAGATTTTTTTCCTTTTAGCTGGAAGGAGGGAGCAGCCCCATCCCTGCTCACTCCCAGCACGGTGCTGACCTGCTGAGGGCTACTGAGTGGAAAAAACTACCCCATGGAGGGCTGCCAAGCTGCCTCCAACTTCATGGAAAAGGAGCACACTCACATGTGGTGGGGTTCTGCTGTCTGCTGGCAAGCAACATCAAAGCAGTGAACTGAGTGCTCATCCTCCTCACTGCCCCAGCTGACTGCAATGGCATCCCACCAGAAAAACACCAAGCACTGATATTAACTGGGTATCACTCCACATTGTCTTTAAAACCTGCTCTTTTACTTGCAGGGCAAGCCCATGATTTTTAAGGCATGCAGAGCCTTGTGTGACATGCTGTAAATTAAAACATTTCAGGACTGTGGCACAGTTAAATGCAAGACCACATTATCAGCCACATTATTATTATTAGTGCAGTGTCTTTTGGCCTGGCAGGAACTAGGAACTCACTAGAACTGATTAACCCAGACCTCTCAATCGTCAGATTTTCTTTTGAGTAGTTTCTTATTATTAAAGGAGCTGCCTATGGGAAAGAGGAACAAAACATGCATCACACTACTCCCTTCTCCTCAAGTTTGCAAGGTATTTGCTGTGGTTTCCATATTAACTGGTCATGAAAGTTTACATGTCATTGTAGGGCTTATCTTGCCCTTACACAATATAAGCAGCTGCAAAATCCAAATAATGTCCAACAATCTCAAAAAGGCAATGCCAATTTAATTAGAAAATATATCCTGCAATAAAACCGCCCTGTCCTTTTGAAAGGTCAGAAGGAGAAATCCAACTTGAAAGCTCCAAACATCTGCTCACCTCATGACTGATAAGCACACACACTCCCCTCACAAACCCCTGTGAAAAAAAGCTGTATCTGGGTCTCCACATGCATCTAAATTCAATTATTAGCACTAGACACCAGGCAGCTGCCAGGTTTCCATAGAACTTGAGGAAACCACATCTGAGTGCATGACAAAGCAAACGTGCAAAAATCTCCAGTGATACCTTCTTAACTAGTGCTTGACATTTTAATAAGCCAAATATTCCAAATTCTTGATAGAAAGCAACTGGAGGGCAGCTTCCCATCACCCACAGAAATAAAAACAACCTCCCAGGAACTTGCAATGTGCTGGTTTCAAAGTTAAGTTTAAGCAGCTACATATACAGATAGATACCTATTGATTTTCTGAGCATCTCACAGCTTAACTCCCAATGATAACAACAGAAGTTGGGCATTTAGGTACTAACTTTTGACACCCTTAGCTTTAAAATATAACTTTGATCAGATAAAGAAAAAAAATCTGTATTTCAAATATTTCATCATGATCATTTTACCTCAGAAATGGCAAGTACTGCAAGTTTCAGGGATGGGATTTCCTGACCAGTCAGTCAGGATACAATCCCAGTTACCCTCAGTTATAATTTACACAGTTCTTACATCTACTTATTTTCCTGCATAGATTTATTGTTTTAATTAAAACTGCCTCTTTAGGTCTTTAGTACCTTTCTATCAGAATTTGTATTTCAATGCTCTTGGCCCAGTCTACACTTAGCATTCCTAGGATTTTCTCTGAAGTTTTGTTGGAATTAGTCAACAGGTTTTAGCTAACTTTCCCCTTTATTCCTAACATTACATAACTCCAGCAGTGACAGCAGCAAAGCTTGAGGAAACTCTAACAGTCAGATGAACTCCTGCTGCCAGGGTAAATGACAAGGTATTCAGCTCCTGTTTTATGGAGAGTGTTGCCACTTTGCTAAGAGCAACTGAGCATTTATGACTGTACAAACCCACTCTATTTTGGGGCCAATACTTGCTGCTAGCTGTAGTATTTACATTTTCACAGCTGAAACACTGTGTGATGACAGCAGCAGGCATCAGTGCCTCCCCAGGTGTCACAGGATCAGCTCAGCTGGACTTGGACCCCTCTATGGGCCCTTCCTTTAGGAGCTGGGCTGGCTGATCCCAGTGGGTCCCTCCCAGCTCAGGATGTCCTGTGAGCTGTGCCATGCACGGTGTGCCATCTGTGGGCTGTGCCATGCTGAATGTGCCACCCTGTGAGCTGTGCCATGCAGAGTGTGACACCCTGTGGGCTGTGCCACGCTGAATGTGAAACAGACCAGCTGATCCTGCCTCCCCACACCCAGGGGGACCCTCAGTGACCTCAATGTCACCAAGAGCAGAGTACCCTGCAAAGCAGGGAACTGCCCCAAAGGCTTCCAGTTCCTCAGCAGGAGGGTGCAAAGCTGCCCTCCTCTCCACAACTCACCACTGACTCGTTCCACGGGGATTCTGTCTTGATCTTTTTCGCATGTGCTTTTGAACCTGGCTCTTCAGCTGAGTCCTGCGGGGGCATTTTTTTCCTTTCTTTCCTTTTTCTGTCACACAGCACACGATTACTATTGCATAATGCCCCATCCACACACTCAGCTCGCTCCATTTCACTCTCTTTGTTCTTCCCATTGTTTTCTAGTAGTATTTTTTGGCTTTTAGAAGCACTGTCATTGTTTGAAGAAACTTCTGAGTATGTTGTTTCCTTTTCCTTTTTCTTAATCTTCTTCTTTTTCTTCTTACTGACTTCATTATTATACTTGAAATTCTTCCTGAGTTTCTTTCCAGACAGCTCTTCTTCCTCAAGCTCAACTTCTTGCTGCGCTGGGAGATGCTTATCAGGAATGCTGTGCCTGCAGTCTTGCTTATCTTCACAGGTTGAGGAAGAAACAGCTTTTTTTTTCTTCTTCTTCCTCTCTTTGATACACCCAAAGTTCTTAATTTTGTCCTCTTCCTCTCTGCTTGTCCATGTAAATTCCCAGGAATTATGTTTCTTCCTTTTTCTAGAGTCACTTAATGCAGTGGGGCTACCAGGAACTCGATGCATGTTGTCCTCATTATCTGCCTGTGGTAAAAAGCAGTCAGACTTATCTTTCTTTTTATTTTTCTTCTTTCTTACATAACTCTCCCCACCATTCTGGGCATTATCTGTGTCATAGTCCTCACCCATAAAAACTGCTTTCTGTGAAGTGTATTTGTGGGTGTTTTTACAGACTTTTGCAGACTGCCTTTGTTCACTGTCCTGGATGTCCTCTAATGAAAAACTGCACTTCCTCTTTTTTTTCTTTGTTACCTCACCATCCAATTCCAAATCCAAAGCAGTATTCTTCCTCTTTTTTTTAAAAGATAATTCATTTTTCTTAGTACCATCTGTGTGATGATTTGAAATCTCCACATCACTACTCTCATTATTCTCCAAGGAGAAATGACAATGGACTTTTTTTTTCTTCTTTTTGAAGATTTTAATTTGTTCCTCTGATTCCTCTTGAAGCTGTAAATCCAGATGACCTTTTCTATTCACAAAGCTTTCTAAATGATCTTCCCTGAGTAATTCAGAGCCATCTTTCTTCTTCTTGTTTTTCTTATTATTCTTTGGTTGCAGTTTGTGTAAGCACTCATCTTTTAAATTTTCCTTTTTCCTGCTCTTCTTTTTTTCCTTGAGACGGCCATTGTCCTCAGTTTTAATGACAGTTTTAACATCTTCCTCAATTTTAATGACAGTCTTCACCTTTTTCTTCTTCTGTACAGGCTCCTCATGAATGTCTTTTCTCTTTTTGTTTATTATCATTCTAAAAAAGGATATGAAGATGTTAGTGAACTGCTTCAAAGAGATGATGCAAGTCCTAATCTACTTGGTCCTCCTTTATTCTGAAACCATTCCTGATCCCCCGTCGTCCCTGACTCTCCAATTTCAGTCTGCTTTCCATGATGGGGAACCAGAACATACTGACATACAGAAAACACTGTTTATGGGGTGATTCTTTTTATGATGTTATTTAGCGTACCTTGTCTTAGCTAGTTTGCAAGGTTTTATTTGTCTGTTTCACAGCAGCAGAGAATAACGTTCTCACAGAAATACCTACCCTCCAAATGTCCTTTCTAAACGGCAAAATATATCAGTGTGTACATAGAAATACAATTATTTTTCCAGATAGCTGTGACTTTTCACTTAACACTGAACTTCACACGGCTTTACGCCCACTCAGCATTACAAGACCCTTGCAAGGCACCTGATTTATTACCTTAAACTTGCTTCTATCTGATTTCCTATCCTTGCTCTCCGTTTCTTTTCTCAGGACATTTATGCCAACGAATTGGTCACAACAGAGCAGCCTTTAGCAGCCGCTTACTGAAAATCTCAATTATTCCTACTCGGTTTGCAGCAACATCACTAAGGCACGCTGTCAAACCGCGGAGAGAGCCCCGAGCCCAGCCCAGCCCCTCTCGCTGTGCGTCCGGGCCCACCGCGCCCACCCCGGCGAGGGGAGGGGGTGTCAGCCCGAGTCCCGCCCCGCTCCGGGCCCCGGCACGGCCCCGCCGCCACAGCATCCGTGCGGGCCGTGCCGTGCCGGTCCCTGTGCCGGCCATGCCGTGCCGTACCGTGCCGTGCCGTACCGGGCCGTGCGGCGCTCACCTCCCGCGCCACGTGCAGCGCCCGCCGCCGCTCCGGAAGCGATCGCGCCGTGCCCGCCCCGCCCCGCCCGGCCCCGCGCGGGCGCTGCCGGAGCCGTTGCCGCGGTGACGATCGGGACGCGGGCATGGCGGAGGGCGGGCACGGCGCAGGTGGGAGCCCCGGCCCCGGCTCCGCTCCGAGCCCCCGCGCCCTGCCCTGCCCGCTGCCCTGCCCGCCTCCCGGCCTGGGGCCGCCTGCTCCTCTCGCCGGGCGCGGGGCTGTGCCCGCCCCACAGAGCGCCCACAGCCACCCTGATCCACGCCGGCACCACGGCCACGAGCGGTTCTGCTCGTGGGCCTTATGGTGCTTTTATTGCCATATGCATTTATTGGTTTTATTGCCTTATGTTGCTTTTACTGCTTTCCCCACAGACGCCCTTGGTGTGTGTTTGTGCTGCAGTCAGGCTGCTGCGAGCCTGTGTCAGGGCCTCTGAGCCCGTAGCACGGCCTCTGCCCTGCCCTTGTGCCGTGTGGGTTGTCCTGCACCCACAGGAGCTGGGTCTTGCCTCGGGAAAGCAGAGAGGCGAATGTGTCAGTGCTGGTAAAACGTTAAATGAACACAGAATATCTGTTCTCAGAGCACTATCCCGAAGCAAAGCCCCTGGGCTTCTCCCAGAGTCTGGGAACACGGAGATTGCAAAGCCGGGGGAGCAGCGCTGCATTCTGCACTTTCCCAATGGGCTTATCTTCCCAAAGTACTTTATAATGCCCAAAGTAGGCATTTTGCATTAAAATGGCCATTTTTGGGTAGGAGTGAGGCTGATTATTCTAAGCCAGCACCTGCAGCACCCATGGGTTTGGTGGTGCCATTAAACCCCACTGCGACGGTGGGGCTGAACCTGCTGGGCCGGGCTCTCTGTGCTCTGCACTGGGGCATCTGTGGGTGTTCTCAGATCAAGCTCCTTCTCTTGGTCCTTTATTTTTCTCAGCCTGAGTCACTCAGTAATCCTTGAGGGTCATGTACAGCTTTTAGTTATTTTATTTTATTTTATTTTATTTTATTTTATTTTATTTTATTTTATTTTATTTTAATTTTGCAGACAGTCTGTGGGATTTAATTGCTCATAGAGGAATCCACTATGAAAAACGGATTGTCTACTAGAAAAGTATTGTCTACTAGTAAAAACAATGGTTAATTCAGTGCATTCTACCTATGTTGAAATATTTTTAATTATTATTCTGGTACCTTTTGCCCAATAAAGGGTTCTTTTGTCAGTGAGAACCTTGCACTTGACTTAAAGCTTGAGAGGACATGACAAGAGTGTCTAAAGTTCTTGCTTGTTTTAAAACGTTAGATTTCACGTTAAACAAATATTTATTGCATACTAACTTTTGTTTTTTCAAACCTAAATAAATACCTTTAAAAAGAATGTTGCTTTAGGAGGAAAAAAATATTTTTAGGATATCCTGGTAAATATTGTACTTTTTTTTAACTTTTAGAGCATGAAGAGGAACAGCCTCAATTTACAGATGATCCTCAGTCAAAAGAAGATCCTGAATCAAAAGAAGAATCAGTGAGTACAGTTCAAGTAAAAAATCTGCATAGAGATGGATTGAAAATATTTTAAACAAGGAGATGTGAAAATTAGGTACCCACGGGGTAGACTCATTCATAAAATAAAAAAACTATGATTTTTCAAACAGCTTATTTGAACCAACAAATGTAATATTCCAAAGAATTGCTGGTATTTAAAGCAACTTGGGTAATGCTAACATGAAAAGTTTATTTTCTTTAAAAGGTGAATGTCACGACTTCTGAACAATGTGAAAGAGATATTTAAGCTTCTGAGTGGAAAATATTTATTCAGAGAATGCTACCAGTATTAATTTACAAATAATTTCTATTTCTTACAATGGATAAAATATTTTAAAAATTGTGATATCTCACCATATTCTGTAAAAGGGAGTCATGTACCTTCTGTTAGGTTTGGATTATTTTATTGTGCTGAAAACTGCAGAAGTTTTTAAAGTGTAATTATATTTTTTCAAGTATTCAGAAAATAAATGATACAATATTTGAATTACAAATTATAATTCCATACTTTTAAACTGACCTTATAATTGTTTTTCTGTTTAATTGGTTTGTATGTTTTTGTCTAATCTATTGGGGTATTTAGACAGGATACATTTCTTTTGAGCAGGTGCCTTTGGAAGCAGAAATTTCTATGGAAAAACTTTTTTCTGCCCCTGCACCCCAATATCTGCCACCTGTACTTGGGGAAACTCCCCCTGGAGAACCCCCTGATCCAAAAAAATGTAAGTAGGAGTATATTATCTTGAACCCTGCTGTGATTATTTGTCTTGCATATGGCAAGGATTTGTAATTTATTTAATTTAGAGTGTTAAGAGCACCAACACCTTTGCTTGTGTGGAATTTTCACGGTTTGGCCTCTGGTCTGAAATCAGGGAGCCAGCTTGGTCACTTGGTCAATGGAAGAAATACCAAATTATGCATTACAAACCAATAGCTTTGGCCAGCTAAGGTACTTCTGTGCTCTTCAGAATAAGTGACTTTTTATTTAGGCACTTAAATCAGAAATGGCAGGCATTTCTTCCTCTGATTTAATAATGCAAAACTAGGATCAATAGACTAAGTAGACAATTGAATTTGAAAACTGCTGTCAAAATTCTGTCTTTTCCCATCTGATTGCAGACAAAAATGGAAGCAGCTCTGAAGTTTTGTTCTTCCACTTTTATAAATTCCTATACTTTATAATAAATTTACCAAGCAGCAGTGTGTTTTTATTATGCATTTTAGCCCCTCATTTTGTCTTCTCTTCCATTAATTCTTGCTCATTAGGAATTCCTGGTGCAAGTCAGAAGCAGTGTTACCCTTGCCTTCTATATAAATAGTGTCCTCCCAATTATGAGCATTTTCTGGCAGTATATTAACTAATGAAAGGTATAAAGCTGAGAATAAATTCAGTGTTTCAGCTGTGTTGCCAGAAGAGAGCATTTGTGTGATTTAATCTTTGCTGATCACACCAAAACCTGAATATTACCTGAATGGGGAGAGGTGCCAGCCCAGACAGCCCTCTGAGAGGGGAAAGGTTGGGTACATGGAGTCATGTTAAAATCTCTGAAGGACCTGGCAAGTATGAAGCAATTATGACAAAGAAATCACAGCACCACTAAAATATAACCTTTGGTTTTTCCTCTGTCTAGAAATTCAGTTTTATGACTAACTCTGCTAATGCAGATTGTAAAGGGCATGAGATACCAAAGTGGTCTAACTGCAGCAGCACTGAGTTCAGCACAGGCTAATTTCTTCTTGTCAGGGTAAATTAATTCACAGAGCTTTTCACTTCTGTGACTAAACTGCTTCTGGTGTCTGAGTTTCTTCACTTAAAACTGAATCTGACATCTCTGAGGCACACTGAGTTTCCAGTGGTGGTGCACATTTAGTTTGAAATTTACTCAAGTTTGTGTTATGTTTGTTGAAAAGTGAAGACAGACCAGTGGCTGTCTGTGAAGGGAATGAATCTGCTTTGTCCAAGCTGTGATGGTATTGAAAAAATGACTGGAACTGACTTTAAGATATTTAATGGTGGTGTTTTTGTGAGATCCAAGTGCTTAGCTGTGAGTGAAGGCTCTCCTGTTTTGCTCAGGTTCTCCTCGAGAATTCTTGGAGTTTTACATCTTCCCAGTGCTCCTGCCAGGACTGGCTGCACTTCTGCATGAAGTAGAGAAGGAGAAGTGTTTAGAGGTTAGTTTGTAGTTTTCATTTCAAATCACTGGCAGGAAGTTACAGCCTTTTATTTCATAGGCAGTATTTTTTAAATTTGGTCTTTTGCAAGAAAACCATCCATAATAATAGGATATAACATATCAGGGTTTTTTTTTGGATCTGGTTTTAAATGTTATTTTCTCCAGTAATTCAGAACAGATTACATTCTACATGAACTTGATCCTTATAGAAAACCCACTTATGTGAAGAGATGCCCTGCTGCTGGGGAGCCAAGCTCAGGAAAGCAAGCTGAGGTCAGGTGATAGTTTTCCACTGTGACCTCATTTCTTCCTCCTTTTGAACAATAACTAGGAAAACAATAGCTCTTCATGCTTGCCATATAATCGAATATTTATGGTATTTTCCATTGTTGTCCAGGTGCTTGAACTTGCACATTCTGTTTCCTTATCTGGCACAAATATGTGATTTTTAGTTGTCCTTTAATTTGGTAAGAAATTTGTTGTTCCATATGGATTTGGAGGGAAAAAACCCCAATTGTATAATTTGGGTTAAAATGGCTAAAGAAATAACTTGAACTGAATTTCAGGATCAAAAGCAGAGTCCTTACAAACCCAAAGTAAGAAGAGGGAGAAAGGAGCTTGTGATAAACACATTGGAATACAGCTTCCAAAAAAGAGAGGACAACAAAGATTCAAAAGATTCATGGATTTCATGAGACAACAGGACATGAAGAGGATTAATTGTGATGAAGCTAACTGAAATCTTGAAGGATGAGAAGAGAATACTGGGTTTGAATTCTGGCTAGACATGAGTCACTAAAGCCTGTAAAGGGCAGTGGTAGAGAATAAACCAGTGGAAGATAAATGGAAGAAGCACTGGAAGGAAGGGAGGAATGATTGCAATCAATGTTGAATGAGCCCTGGAAAAGAGAGAGGGAATGGTGAGAGACAATGAAGAGTGGGATTTTGATGAGAGGGACTAAAGGTTTTCATGTTTGGAAGGGAAATTAAGATGAATGAGAAGAGCAGGAAAAGTTAAATAGGAAAGCTTTTGAGCAATTGAAATTGTGTTAAGGAAATCAGATTCTGGGCCCAACAGGGGAATTCAAAGAGACCAGAGAAGGTGCATCCATGTCTGGAGAGGAAGGTTTGTACAATCACATGGGGAAGTCAGGAAAGGGAAATGGTTATGCTGGAAGCAGGGATTTGTGTAGGAAAGATCTTTTTTGAAAGGTGGTAAAGAAACATAACAATTTATACATTTAATTTAAAATAGGCTCTCTTGCATTATGTGATGCATACAAAAAATCTGAAAAACTAAAGCCTACAAAAACCACCAGCTGCTAGATATATGTGCAGACTTCAAACTGACATAAATATGACAGCAGTCTGCAGAAGCTTCATTTTTAAATTAGAGATGAAAGAAACCTATTAGGTTGCCCAGTGTATTCCCTCACTGATTTTTTTTTCCTACCATAAGTTCTCCTGTGTTTTATCCCATCTGCTGTAAAATGCCTACAGGGGAAAGACTATTTTCTTAAATCTTTTCTTTCATGAGAACCAACTAATGCATTCATTTTTCAACATTAAACTGAACAATGTATAAATGTTTTTATTAGAATAACTCTGACTTTTCTTTCTAGTTAGCTATCACAGAAGGAGGAAGCTGTTTCAGCCTCTGTAATGGAATATATTTAAAATTATGATAGATCAGGGAAAGTGAATGGAAGAAGGTTTCCTAATGACTTTGCCATCTTCTGATCACCAGTATATTTTCATGATTATTACCAAGCACATCATATCTAAACTGAAAAATGGAAAATGAATTCTGAATATAAACAGTTTATAAACACATCTGCAGGTTAACAATGCACATTGTACAGATATTTCCTGTTTTTTATCCGGATTCACGCAGCATAGGAGGAATGTGTCAAAGGCAGGTCAATTTATGTAATTTTTTTCCCTTTATAAATGTTGACTGCTGTGCAACTAATGATTTAATTCACTAGCAAAATAAACTGTTTCCTGGCAAAGATAATAAAATAAAAAATATTCAGCTTGATTGAATTCCTCTCGGCTAAGAAGGATAAAATAAGATGAATTTGATTCCTTTGACTGTTTTGAGAACCCTGTTCTGATAATTTTTTCCCATTGCAAAGGAAAAGCAATTTACTTAAAACAGATTAAATTACAACTGCTAGATTAAATCAAATTTTGTTGTCAAAGTGTAGAATTTATTCTCTGAAACAATTCCCTAAGTAATGGGACCCATTTTCATGCTGTGATTGAGAATAGCTGTACAGTCACAATCAGACTCTGCTGTTTGCCTACAGATTCTGTGCAAGTCAGGATTTGTCCATTTAACATTTGAAGTGACTCATAGAAAGCTCTGCAGTGAAGGTTTTGGTCTCGTAAAGTTTAGGTGCTGTGCTTCTTGGAACAGCATTTGGTATCAGCATAAGTGTGAAAATTGCATGAGGAGCTGTTTTTCTTCCCAGCCAAGCACTTAATGGAGCCCTACCTGAACCCCAAAGCTTTGGTTGTCACAAAACAGATAATAAAGGCATGTATGGCTCAGGATTAATAACTGTTTCATGATGATCTCATCTTCTGTTCTTCTGCTTTTTTTTTTTAAGCTCTCTTTTTTTTTCTTTTCTTTTTCTTTCCCTGTTGGAGTCAGACTATATTTCTACCAAGGGTAAGATTGTCTTAGAAAATTAAAAGCTTTCCTGGGTATCCTGTAGGACTGCCCTGCAGTCCAGCACTAAACTTCACACTTGTCATCCCCAGCTGTGCTCTTCCCTGAGCAGTCAGCACCTCACACCACGTTCCTCTTCCACTTCACCTGTGGCTGACCCCCAGATTATGACATATACCATGAACTGAAAGAATTATACTATGTAGAACATTTTTCCTGCCTCTCTGTTCACATCTGAGCATAATGCATAGAATAAAGTAATTTTTCAATTTTTATGTTTATTGTATTTTCCTTAGCAAGTTGCAGTAGTATCTTCACCTCTTACATTTTAATCAAGACTTCAGCCTCTTTTGTGACATTAAGCAGTTTCACAAAAGCTTTTGACCAGCGTGAATTTTTTTCCTAAGAAGCAATTATTACAGCTGAATTTCCTGTTTGATAGAGCAAGTGTTGGGATGGGAGCTCAGCTTGCTTTTTTAGCTCAGTGGCTGCTGTTGTGATGAAGCACTTGGTGCCCCAGGGCTGCAGGGCTCAGTGTCTTTTCGGGTTCACTGTGACTTTGTGCATCCAGAGCACATCTCGTGTCAGAGGGGTTCTGAAGGTACTGATCAAGCTCTTCTGTTATTCCACCCAGAACTCCATGTTCTGTTCTCCACATTATGGTTACTGTGGCTTGTGATATGCAGAATGAGCACCTGTATCATTTATCCATTCAATCTGTCAGGATAGAATGTCAGAGGAAATGCTTACAAAAAAAAGGATTTCCTGATCCATTCTGGGTTTATCAAAATTCAGGCTCTGATTGACTTGCTGTGGTACTGGCTGCATGAGTCCCCAAGGACAACCTGCTGCAAAACATTTTGCGAAATTCTCTTTGTTGGTTAAGATTGAGAACTGGGAGCAAAGGGCACAGATGTTTTGCTGTGAAGCTCCAGGTTTTGAACTTTTTACCTGGTTCTCTGTAATGCCCATGGTTTCTGTGGCTGTGGACAGACAAAAGCCTTCCTTTGGTTTTGCCTTCCTTCCTGGACCACCCAGCAGATGATTTGGTCAGAGCAGCCACTCAATACTCTGCTGTGTGTATTCACAACATCTTCAAGCTGGTTCCATGCAGGAGGAGCCAATATCCAATCAATGTTCCCTCTGTGTTGTGGAAGAAATGAAGTATTTTGAGTGTGATAATAGAACTTTAAACAAAATGGCAAGGAATTTACAACACATTTTCATGTATGAATAAGTTCTGTTAATTTCTTCACAATGACATTGCCACTTAGAGCACCATTCAGAGGTCTTTGTTCTAGATATACTGCAGTAAATATCAAGATAATATATGTAGAATTTTCTCACTCATAGTTTGTCTTGAAATCATTCCACAAAATTTCTAAAATTTTGGCTGAGCCACTGACTGTTGGCAGTAGCAATAAAGAGTAGACAGAGTAATGTACTCTATATTTTATTTAATAAAAAGCAGTCAATTTATCTTATACATCTGACCAATCCAAAAATAATAAATAATTTGAGACTGTCTTCTGTCTTTAGGAAAAAAGAACCAAATTTATTCCCACTGATTTCCTAACTGAATGGTTATACAAGTAAGTTATTCATGTTTCTTGCTACTAAGTATGTTCAGTGATTCCAAGGCACTAATTTGCAAATTGAGTAGCTGAAATTTAAATTAATATGAGTTGTTTTTCTTTTTCTTTAGCAATAATCCAAAGAGGAAAGATGAGTCATTCACAGAATTGTTTTCCATTCCTTTTGTTAAGGACTGGCTAAAGGACCAGTAAGTTATTGCAGTACTCAGAATAATTTTTTTTCCTTTTATTCTTTTGCTATCCCAAAGAAGTAATAGAGCCTCAATATGTTGCAGTTGTGCCCTCAAAAATGCCCTTTACTGTGTGCAGCAAAGAACTATGTGATAGTTTCAAACTGGCCAGGGTATTACTTACAAGGTATTTTGTACCAGAATTGTTCACAGATAAATTCATTTCAAATTCCTAAACATTTTAACTGTAGAATGAAGGACATTTGAATAGACTGGTAGTATTATGAACATCTTTGTACTAAGGAGTAAAACAATTTTTTCAGTGCTACTTCCTCCTATGGAAATCCTTGAGAGTATAGTCAAGAAATTCTTCTCTAACTGTAAGCAGCTGCTTTCGAAATACCTATAACAGTCCATGGCATCAGGATGCATTTCTGCAGACATTTATGACTTTGAGAATGAGCACTTGTTTTTGGCAGCCTCAATCATATATTCCTTGTTATTTTCTTAGAACCAAACAGCACAATAGTTATGAGAGAAATGCTAAAGTCCTTGAGACTGCATTTACTTTAAATACAGCTGCTGTGTGAGAAAAGCAAAGGATTGGTCCACAGTGAGGAAATTAGACACTAACAGGGGTCAGATTTTAAAGAAAAATTTCAATTTGAAAACTTAACTGGAATCTGGATTGGTAATTGGTGAAAACATAGGGATTAATATCTGTAGATACATTTACTTTGTCACATGATGTAAGTGGAAATTGAGCGTTTTTGAATTCTTGACGTGTGACACTTGGAACCTTGAGACACCAATGGAGCAAGAGGAAAGCTCCTTATCACAGACCTTTGTGGGTAAGCTGGCAATTATGTTAAAAAGGGTGAATTTTGATTCCCTGAGAGGTGGTCAGAGCTGTGTAGGACATTTCTGAGTACAAGATCCCTTTGGAGAGTGACCCCTTTCATCTCAGCTCTGGTACCTTCAGCCATCAACTTGCTGTTCAAACCTGCCTCTGCTGGGACACATCTGCCTCATTCTGTCAACCACAGTTCTTGCCAGCAAGATGCCCATCTAAGGTTGTGGTTTGGTGCTTTGTAAAGTGAGCATGAGCTGCAGCAAGGTTGTTGGACCCCTTTCTTCAGCACACAGAAGAGCCCTTGGTCAGTTTGGCCGTTTTGGTACCGTGGGTTTGTGAGGATGGATGGTTGTACCAAAGATAAAATCTTTAAGATCACAGTTTTAGAAACATTTCTCTTGGAGGTAAAGCTGAACAAAACATTCCCTGCTCTCTCCTGTTCACACCCCACCCTGCTTTAGGCACCCTAATACCACCTTGTCTGTTTGGTAGGATGCTTGATTATTCTGATCAGGGCCCTACTCTGAGCTAGGAATCTCTGCCAAAATGTGTGAGGAGGGTTTGTACAATTATTGAAAACAGATCATTTCTCCAGTCTGCTTCACCTTGAAGAGTGGCAAACCTGTGTATTGGCACAAACAAAGGATTAAAATGAAGGGCTCAGGGCAAGGTGAATAGAACAAATGAGCTGCTAAGATAGAGAGGTGGTGGCAGGAACTGCTTTAGTCAGCTTTGCCAACAAGAGAAACACACTGTGGAATCACAGCCTGGATGACTCATAGCTTCTGTTAGTGGTGCTGCTCCTAAATAACGTAGTGACAGCTCCACAAGGACACTGGAGTGTCAGAGTCCCACTTAAGTTGATACACTTCATCTTAAATCCTCTAAACAGCTAGGCTCTTAAAATAATAATTATTAAAATTATTATTAAATAACTACTTTTAGTGATCTTATCCTAAAATTACAGATTTAAAAAATGCTGCTTCTGAAGTAAATATTATTGGAGCAAAGTGAAAGGCTGCAATATTAAATAAGAATAAAAAAAGAGAATTTATTATTATGTCCTGGATGTGTCATAAATAGTTTATTATTATATCCTTCCAGCTATCACACTTAAAATGTAATTGATTCTATGCTTTTTATTGCCATTTCCATTTCTATTTTTAAAGGAGTTTTAATTTTTTTAACAGGATTAAGAATATAATAAAGACAATATACTAAAAAGTGCTGGTGAAATTTTGATGGGAAGCATCCTCATCCCAACTATTTAGATGGGTTTATCAGTGCCAAGCAGTCTTAAAGCTTAAAAAAACCCATCAAAACAAAAAACCCCCAGAGGACTATTGTTTTTGTTCTATCCGGGATCCAGCTTTTTTTAATATATTCCATACTAGAGTATGACTTTTTTGGCTCTCCTCCAGTGCCTCCAGTTTCTTCTTTGAAGCTCAATTTTTTAGAATACTCAAAGCCACAGTCTTATGAGCTTCACTTTCTGTGCAATGCATTCCTAAATGAGATCTTGCAGCCTACTTTTCCCTAATAAGGAGACCTAAATGCTGCATCAGTTTTCAGCATTTTAAATGCAAACCTTATCCCTTCCAAACATAGTTTTTGTAGGTGAAGGGACTTGTAAAATTTGAATTTGTTTCCAGCTTTAGTGTAATAATAGCTGTGACATCTTAGTATAGGTACCTTGTCTTGCACTGAGTTCTGCATGTTACCAGTAGTGCTGACAAAATATTCCATCCCTTGGGAGCCTTCAATTCCCCAGGCAGATTTCAAAAGCAGTAGAAGGAGCAGCTTCAGTGCTGACTGGTAATCTCCATATCACATGGCAGACATTTCTGTTGCCTCAAAGGACAGCTGCACCTTTCAGAGGGCAGGAAAGTGGAGTTTGAACTCAGAACCAGCCCACGTTTGGTGGGCACTTGCTGGGACACAAAGTGATGTACCCGCTCCTCCTTTTGAGGCTGCTGATAGAACCAGTGGAGAAACAGAATTAGAGCTGGGAATGTTTTGTAATCCTATAAATATGCTAATGAGCGCCACAGTTGCCTTTTGTCAGCATTTTCCAGTGTGTTTCTGGTTGAGCAGCACTGAAGCTCAGTTGCAAGTAACCAAACTCTGTGTACTGAATCAGGGCCAGGGAAAGTCAGTGAGCTCTGATTATACTCTGATCCCTCTGAAATTTTACTTTTCTGGCATAGACAGCCTGAGTAACATGGCAGCATCATTTTCCAGCCTTCTTTAGCATTTTAGTGAAAGAAATACGAAGAAACCAATCAAACACTGTTCCCCTGCTCTGAAAAACACTGATATCATAAAAGCCTGTCATGTAAATTTAATAATATGATAGCATTGTTCAACATAACCCTGAACCTTACATCCAACGAGAGAGAGTGGTGTATGGTATATGCACCTATCTTAGGAACAAGCATTTCCTGGCTTTTGAAGTTCAGATAAAAAATAATTCACAAGATTTTTTAAATCTACATTTTCTTCTTTTTTATTAGAGATATTTACTTGCTACTCAGTTCAGAAGGACACGTTTCCTGGTTTAATCTATCTGTGTGAACCAAAACAAGTGTACAGACACAGAGAAAATAACTTTATCATGGCTTTACTGAAGTGGGCAGCTAAGATATAAATGATGACTAAATTTGGAGTAGTGGCTTTTTGCCAAATATCTGTATACACATATATATACATTGATTATTTTGTTCTCCCTCCCCCAGATATTTTAATTGGGTGAAGTCTGCTGGTCTCAGCTGCCTTTACAGTTGACTTCATTGTCAGCTCTCAGATGGCCAATAGGGGTAATTTTGCACGGGTGACTGATTTTTTTTTCTTTCCATAATATGCCCAGTTTCTACAGGCTGTGCTTTCTGCACACTGCTATATTTCACTGCTTTGTGTCTAATCCAGCCATGTTTGGAGTGTGCTAGGTTTGCCTTATATGTTCTTCTTTAATTTTCTTTAGTAATTTGAGCTTTAAATAACATTTTATTGTAATAACAGGAAATCCAACAAATACATCTCTGTGGATGTTATTCTGTGTGTTTCCAAGTAAAAATTGCCATTCAAGTAATGTGGCAGAATTCAAGTTAACAAAGGAAAGATTTTTTACTTAAAAACTGTGTGTTGAAAGACTGCAGAAATTTTCTGTGTAAAGTATTTATATTTTGTAATGGTGCTTTATGGGGTTGAAGGTGTTATGGCTGTAATATCTGCTGCATTAAAAATGCTTTAATTTATGTAAAGGTTGTCAAAATGGCAATGAGAAAATGTAGAACTTATTAGTGCTTTGTGACATCTTCCTAATGCTGCTGTTGGAGCGCTAAGGGGAGTTTTTCATGTTTTCAGCATACAAAGCCTGACCTAAAGTACACAAACATAGATGGGAATTTTCCCATTGACATGAGTGGCCTTTGGAACAGGTCCATGTTTGGTTTCCTTCAGTCCAGGCCCACAGACACTCTCACAGACTGCATAAATATTGGTCCTAGGAGGGAGAAAGCTGAGGCAATGCTTTGTGACTTCCAAAATATGTGGCAAGTATGCAAGCACAGGAGAGCTGAGCTGGAGCACTAAAGTGGGCATGTCCTCCCAAGGAGAGCCTGCTGAGGCAAGAAACCCACTGTAAGTTTCAGACAGAACTGAAGACAAAAGATTCTTGCTCTGCTATTTTTTGGCATGTTCTCATTACAAAGATTTCTTGCTGTGCTTCCTCTAATTCCTCTGACATTCTGGTTACAAATCACCTGTTCTGCCTCAGTCTCCTGTTGGTTACATGACTCTGCCTCCCCACATAACAACTTGCTCATGTTAGCTCCACACTGTCTTGTCTTTTCTTCATTATAAATAGATAAGCAAGTATATAAATAGTTGGTATGTGTTAAACAGTTGAATGCATATTATCACTATGGTCACTTTGATAACACTCTCAAATGTATTTATAACATTTTAAAATTCAATTCACTATTGACAGTATAAAGGGGCTTTTATTTGGATGAAGAGTTCAGACTCCTGCAACTAGCAGGAGTCACACTTCAAGATGTCTACTTGGTTGCAGTTCCTTTTTTAAGAAGTTTAAATTTGGTTATTCCCACATTTACAATCCTTCAAAAATGTGCTCTCCCTATAATGCACTAAAATGTTTTCTTGTATATTGTAAGGATTTTTTCCCTCAAATACTAATAATCTTATTCTTGTGCATTTAGACTGTTGCAAAAGAAAATAAGTGATTAGGAATTTATTTCTGACTATGGAATATTTGTATTAATACTGAAAATGTTACAAAGAAAGGTCTCAGTTCACACTCTGTCTGACCTGTGAAAATGTTCCAGGGTATTTTTGTCAAGTGTCTGTGGGAATATTTCCCTGGAAATCTGAGAGGCTCATACAGTGCCTTTGTAATATTTGATCAATATATGTAATTGATTTTAAATACCAGGTCAGATGAATCAGTACTTCAGTGTCTGATTGCTTATGAACCACCATTTTCCTGCTTTTTGGGTAAATGACCTTAGTATTTATAAGCAGAGGTTTTTGAGACTTTTATTTTGAATCAAAACAATACATTTTCATTATTGCACACTTTTGGGGATTTGGATAGGCATGTAAGAAGAAAGACCTAAGGAAGGCAGCTGTTGCTGTAGTGTTTCTAGATTCTGTTATGAGGAATAAGAAATTTTGACTGTTTTGGAGACAAGAAAATGGAAGGACTCTTTTCCTCCCTTTTCGGAATTCTTTATGAACCCCATCTTCTGTCCATGGGGAAATCAGATACATGTATTCATTAAGAACTTTTTTCAATGCCTCCTACATTTATTTAATGCAAGTCTGTTTTGTATCTTCTGGATGTGAAATTCCACTTTCCTAATGTCATATGAATAGTGAATATCTCACAGAATCAAGATCTGTACCAGTCTGCTCAGAAAGCAAGAAACATGTTTCTGGAATTTAACTTTGGTCAGTGTCTGCTTTATGCAGATTTGGTAAAATAAAACACTTAAGAAAAATCTTTTTTTAATGCTCTTTTACAGGTGCAACTTGTGTTAAACAATACATGTATATCTCAATACATATCATAATAATGTTTCATAATAGTGTTTCATATGTGGGTTTTTAAGATTGTGCATGATCAAGGACTAAATAAGCAGAATGCAGTGTACATTGTACTGTCAGTTTGCATCTTGCAGGCATCCAGCTGTCTTCTGCCACAAATGACAGACTCCTCTTCCCCTCCTTGGCTGCTGAGGGGTGATTGCCTCTGCTCAGATCCTATTTTTATTTGACCTGCAGACAATTGTGTATATTCTCCATTTATTCCCTTAGACCAAACCGGACCTGGCATGACATCTGGTCTTTAAAGCTGTGCCATTGAAAGGATTGATATCTGCCAGTGACTGTCATACTAAAAAGGAAATCCTGTTCTTGCTTGATTTTTTATATTGCTTTCTCAGTTTTAGTGTTGGATTATAAGCTAGACATTTTTATATTTTGAAAATGAAAGCAAAGAAATGCTAGAGTTGACCTTGCAGGCTAGGAGAAATCTCAAGTTGTTCTTTGGAGATGTACTTGTTCCTAGAGAAAGTTCAGTGCTTTGATATAACTGCTGTAAAATATGTAGGTCTTCCTGTGATTTTTCCTAAGTTTTGGTTTTCAAAAAGATCTAAAATAGAACAGAGGATGAAAGCCTATCAGGGAAACCAGCACAGTCCAGCTTCAGATTTTTAAGTCTGATTATAAGAAGCTGTTATCTCAGAAGCCTTGGTTGTGCAGCACTTATGATTTCCCCTGAGCAGGAGAAATGCTAATTAATATTCACAGGGCTAAGACAGTTTAGCTCAATGGAGAGACTGCTTTTTATTTTTGCCTTATTTCGACTTTTCCAAACAGACCAAGGTTTTACTTCACATTAAAATAAATGTAGGCCAAAACCCAGCTGACATGATGATGAGACCAATTTAGCTGAGTACACAGGCTGAGCCAGTGGAGTCAGTGTAGCATTAGATAAGAGCTGAGGCTGTGCTCCAAGTTGAAATGCTCCTGCAGTGAAGACAAGCCCTAAGAGAAAGATGTCAGAGAGCATAGGAAGCTTACTAGGGCAGAGACTAATATGAATGAAATTAAGTGAAAGGAAAATGTGAGCTGTCAAGCCTCCTAGCTTGGCCTGTAATATGCCATAAATAAATTTTCAAAAGATATTGCAGCCTTTTTGCCAGAAAATGTAAGACTGCATAAATAAATGGCTTGTTATTGATGGGCTTCACAGTGTCTTTATAATATAAATACTATAGATCATGTTCCTGCCTGGGCTCTGTGTGTCTGTAGGTGGGTGCTGCATCCAAATCCATCGTGTTGTGCTCTTCCAAGTCAAGGCTGTGTTCAGTCTGTTCCCCATGCAGGGAGAGTGGCTCTTGGCAGCCATTCTAATGCTGTGCCAAGGCTTCTCTTTAGAACTGGTATTTTCATGAGCTGCAGGGTTATTACACTGTAGTTCTTTGGCTGCAAATTACATTTCTCATAAAAAACCGTATAGAAGTAAATTTTGTTTTGTCCTTTCCAAGGGATGATTTTTATTTTATCATTGTGTCTGAGAAATAAATCAACACCCATAGAAAATGGCTTTTGGGAAGCAAAGTTTGATATAGTCATTTGAGGTTTTGCTAGTGATGGCTGAATTTAATTACTAGCTTGTTCCCATTAAAATTGGTAGCAACAGAATCACCAAATGTGCTTTCAAGCTACCATATATTTTGGCTGAAAATGGTTGAGTTCAGAAATGTATTACATTCTTTTATCACCAAAAGAAAGTATACATGGTATCAAAAGTAAAATTTCAGCACTTTAAGAACTTGTTTAGACCTTTCTAAACACAGATTCATGCTATGCAGATAGGATAATCATTATTTTTCAGCCCCTTTTAATTTAAAGTGAGGCCATAATGTAAATGAATGTGCTAAGATATGTTTATATTCTGTGTATTTCATGTAATAAACATTTACATATAAGTCTGTTCAGTGTGGCAGACACACACTAAAACCTTCCCTGCTTTACAAATGGCAGAGTGCTTCCCTTGCCCACCTCCCACTGCCACCCCAAACCTTACCATAATAGGGGGGTTTGAAGCACATGTAGAAGAGTAAGAAAGATGACTGTGCTTGATGTGCCATTTGTACATTATTGTTTTAAGAAGGAATTCTTGTAGTGTATATAACAATATATTTGTAAAGGAGACATTCTTTGTGGATTTTGTTTTCAGAACAATAAGAATTTGTGTCTTTCAGGCTCCTGAACAGCATTTCCCTTTTTGATAAAATATACTGTTAGGGAAGAAAGTGTTTTACATTTATAGACTGTCTGTTAAATTTATTTTTTTTAAGTCCTAGACCACCAGTTCCTCTGTCTCTGCTTCTATCAGAAGAAGAAGCAAGCATACTAATCCAGTCCTTCTGGAGAGGTTATCGGGTAAGAGGAATCTATAATTATTGTGCTTGATGTTGAAAACTGTAGGACTGTGAAGGCCCCAGGGAAAATCCTTACATAAATTTTAAGTAGGGGATACTATAAATAGCTGCTGAGACCCCTATGGTTCATTGGCTTTGGATGTTGCTCTGCCTTATGCCTAGTGACTTCAATTTTTTCACAGGCATTTATGCTGATGTAATCTCACTGTTTTCCTCAACAACAAAAAAATCCACAGAAATTCGATTTTCCAATGTACAATTAACACTGAACAATTTTCTTTCTTTAACTGAAAGTTGCTTTGGGTAGCTCTCAAGGATGGAGAGTTATTTTGCTTCATGCAGGGATATGTGAGTGTGTGTGGAGATGTATGAGGAGGATTGGTGAGGTTTGTTGGGAAATAAAAGCATCCAGAAAGAAAGGACAAGGAATTGAGACCAAGAATGAGAGATTTATGAGAGACATGAAGTCTGTTGTTCAAGGAAACTGGAAACAAAATGACAAGCAGATGTTGTAAGGCTCACTAGTAACACAGCACTAGTGCCATTCCAGTTTAAGGGGGAAAAGCAAGGTGCATAAAATAAATACAAAGAAAATTGTCCAGTGCTATTATTTTGGAGGGTAACAACCATGCTAACCCTAGGATACTAAATAAATTATTTTGAAAATCCTGAAGAAGTTCTGTCAAATATATATTTTTTTAAGCTCTAATACCTTCACACTTCAGGAAGAAATGGACTTGAAATTCAGGTGACTTTGGTGATGAAGAAATGTCTTTGACTTCCTTTATCAAAACTTAAGCTTCTAAGTAGCCTCCAGATATAGCAGCAATTTTGTTGTGATGGACAGTGAGACATCTCTGGATGTCAGGTGTTCTTTAAATAACAATCAGTTTAAAACACTCTCTGTTAAGTTCTCTACTATTTTTAACAAGCATGTATATATAAGTGGCTCCTATAATGTGCTGTGCAGCCAAAGACAATGAAATACCTTGAAATGTTCTTCTTGACTTATGGATTTTTGTGTCTTTCTGCTTGTTTGTTTCCCATTATTTTTCTTTTTTTAAACAGAGACAGCATTGACACTAACGTTAATTAGCACTGACAGTATCCCTGCAGGCATCCTTACAGTGGGGGCAGCCATTATCCAATAACAGTTCTGTTTGCTGAACACTGCAAGGTTGCTCAGATATCTTCTGCTGCTCTGAAGGCTTCTGAAGGGCACAATCCTTCTTTGCATAGATGAACTTCAGGGTTTTCACACTGGTATTTATCACTCTAAACCAATTCCCAGAAATGAGAGAGAAATTCTAGCTATAAAAGGTAGGAGACATAAAAAATAATTCAGGCTATAAAATTAGCTATTAATGTTTTACCTTATTTGAGGTGAAAGAACATGGGGTTTTAAAAATTAAAAATTGTAATCAGAATATAAAATAAAAACCATTTGTAACAAATTACTACATAGGGCAATGTGTTATCCTTGGGCTTGCAGATTAAGAGAACACTAAGTTTAAATGGGATTTCATCACATTAATGATAAGTATATTATGAAAAATTGCCAAAGAATTCAGATTTTTTGCTTTTAAAATAAATAGCTCAGTCAGCTAACACTGATTTAATGTTAATAGCTGGTAATAACTGAATACTTACAAATAATGCCTTTTTGCATTCTAAAGATATTTTTGTGTCAAAATTTTAAACTATTTTCTGAAGTTTTTCATTAAACCTTGTTTTATAATTCAGAGGATTTAGAATTTTGAAATACTGCTTTTGAAATAAAAATTGCTACAGTGTGATAATACTGGATAATTAAACATGAGCACACAGACAACATGACAATGTGATGGGGAGACAGGTACTTCATCCTTGGTCTTCTAAGATACATCTTCTATGGACTCAGACCATTTTTTGAGGTATTTTCTTGATAATATTGATTCAGGCAGTAGAGTTTTTTAGTTATATAACTGACTGAGTATCAGTCTTCTCTTGATACTTCACTTGTTTCTGCTACCTCCAGCTGTTTGCCAGTATCAAAAACACATGGCAAAAAATGCAAAAATGGATCAGGCAATAAAGGTTTTCTATGTAAAGGGGGAAAAAGCTACAGAATCTTGAGAACTCTGATAAATAAAGCAGGATCAAAATGGTAAATTCATCCTTATCTGCAGCACATTTCAGAAAAACACTTGTTTAACTGTTGTAGTAATAATTAATGGCTGCCATCAACCAAGTCCTTGCTACAATCTTTCATACAAAGACATTGATGGGCACTCTGACAATTATTTCAAGTTTAATCAAGAACTGAATTCCAGAACAAATAGCAGTGGAAAATAGAGCTGCTGAGTTCTCTGAGGGGGTTACAGAAAGGAGGACACCATCTTGGGAGGGCTCCGTGAGGGCCAGGAGGAGCACTCATGTAAGACTTGAGCAGCTCTGTCATCAGAATTCTTCCTTTTCACTTTCCACCATCGGTTTTTATTGAGGTTCCATTCATCTGTCACAGGCCAAGGCAGTATTCAGCTTGGTGTCAATTTTCCAGGCTCTTTTCCAGCAAAATATGATATATTCCTTCACCCCTCTACTGCAGAATCTCTGCTTAGTGCCTTTTTTTAAAATGGGCTCTTTTTAATCTTTAAAATTTGCATAACTATTCCAGACTAACAGAAATTTTTCATTAATAGAATTTCCTCTGATGTCTGTGAGTGAACCTTCAGTGTTATCCTTATCTGCTGTGCTACATGTTCTCACCTAGCACTGAAAGCATGGGGGTTTGGACTAAATCTTGTAATATCTCAGAGTTGAAATTGAACAGCACTATGTAAATATTCAGTGCTATTTTATACACATCCTTTGAGCAAAAGCTCAAGATAAAAATGCTCCAATTTTGTTTTGTATCTTGCAAGGCATAGTTGTACTTTTGCTATCACAATATAAAATAAAAACCATTTCAGTTTATATCTGTTTATATAAAGTTTATATCACAGTTTATCTTGCTTTCCAGCAAGCTATGGCTACCAGCAAAGGCTTAAACCCAGAAGGTCACACAAATATTCCCTGTTTTTTACAGCAAGTGTAGGAGTGAACTCTCCCTTCAGAGCTAAGAGCCCTCCAGGGCTTCAGGCAGTGCTGGGCTGCAGGAGACACATGTCAGTTGCTTGGACAAGATTCTTGACTCTGTCTTTATTTGCCTGGAGATTTTGCTGCTAAGTCATGGCTTTTTCATCATGCTAGCATTGCACTCTGGTTTCAAAGCAGAAGAACTTTCTAAGGCATTATCAGTAGGCTAAACTGCATTATAACTGTGCTGAACTATAATCTATTAAGCATATTTGGAACTTTTAATGTATTTTGTAACATTCCTGTCGCCTGTTTTACTGCAGGTGGCAAATCTGTGTTTTTCCTTTTTTGGTCACTTTTCTAAAAAGACACTTTGTTCTGGAAGCTCATTTTGCTGCTTGGATTTAATGCTGACTTTGGAGTATTTGAGCGTCTGACTCTGCCTTTATCTCAGAACTCTGTATTTCCCTGGGTATTTCACTGCACTGCCGCTGTTTTATTTGCTTAGGGAGACTATACAGAAGCTACTATACTTGCCTTTTATCTCTTAACTGTTAGGAATTATTGTCTTTATGTTCAATATACAGAGACAGCTGTGGCCCTGTCACGGGCCAAAATACAGGTCTTACACAGCTGAAGTTGTAAATGGACACATCATGTTTTCAGAAATTTTATATTTAGATATAGAGGTAGTAGTTTCTCTATCTCCCTGCCTCTTGCACTTCTGTCATTTATATGCTTGTGTCCCATAAGCATTTCCTTAACCCTTTCCTGTGCAGACAAACTGACTCCATGTAATAAGGAATTATTTGGCTTATAAAAGCATATATGGCAGCATAAAAGAAAAAATGTCTCTTGCAAGCCTAAAGAAATTATCCTGTGTTTGGATTATATTTTATGTTTGAAAATAGTATTTGATAGATTTAATAGAACATTATCTCTTTTTTTTTTGGTATAGCTGAAGATGCCACTTGTAGCTGTAACTTCTTTAAATTTCAAAATTTCATAGAAACCTTGTAAGAAGCCCTTATAAGTTTTATAGAAGATACAACAGAACTATATCAGTATAATGGAATATTATTGGAGCTCTAAGGTGTATCTGATCTTGAGTCACTGAGCAAAAGTCTGTTTTTATTGATCAAGTAACCTTGTATTGTATTTCTGCCCTGCCAGTGCACTGTCTGAAACATAGCAAGTTATCTTCTCCTAAGTGGATTGAAAAGTGCTATGGGAGTTCATCTACTGTTTATTGCATTCTTAGCTGCAGCACAGAGGAGAAATCCTGGGAGGAAAGAATACTTTTGATAAATAATTTAAACTGTTTTTCTTTAAGGTTTGGGGTTTTCTATAACTAGTGGAAAACTAAGTTGTGCTCTTTTGCTCTGTATGTGTCTCAGTAAAGTGGAAGAAAAGCAGAGTGTAATGGAGAAGAGCATTTAATAGAGTTCAGGTCACAGAGCAAACTCTTCACCATATCCTGTAAGAATACAAGATACACAATTCTATTTAGAAATTTTTTAGGGAACTAAGTCATTATCTTCCTGCAAGCAAAAATGTGTCCAGGAGAAACTGAACTCATTGCTGCTTGTTTTTACCACGTTTTTTCACTTCAGACTGAATTACTAGGACATTGAACCTTAGAATCATGGAATGGTTTGGGTTGGAAGGAACCTTAAGGATCATTCATTTCCAGCCCTGCTGCCATGGGCAGGGACACTTTCCCCCAGAGCAGATGCTCAGAGCCCCATCCAACCTGGCCTTGGACACTGCCAGGGATGGGGCAGCCACAGCTTCTCTGAATGTAGTCCTGAAACAGAATGACATTTTTATATGTAACATTTAGGAAAAAAACCCCAAACCTAAGAAACTGCATTTTAAAAATAATTCTTTACAATTTGAGTATGACTACAAGAATAATCCCCAGTGTCCAAGGTAATGCTGGCCTGTCCCTTTCCACTGCTGTTCAGGACAGGATCTCGTGCACTAGAGGCAGTAATTGTGTGAATGCCAGCCATGGGCAACGCACTTCTAATTAATCAAATCCTGCTACAACAAGTGGAAGTAGCAGAGTGGTAAAAGCTGTTGATGGAGCTAGTTCACTTCTATGTTAGTGGGAGCTACACCAGTACAGAAACAATACTAGAAAAATTCAGCTTACATCTAAATCAAATCAAAGCCTTTGACTGCTGTATTTTTTTTTTTTTGTGGAAGCAGAATTATTCCTTTCACGGGGTGATTGACTGACAAAGAATAGGTACCATGTAATGCAGTCCAATTACTTTAAATAACAGATTAATGGCTCTCCTGTTTGTGAAAATTGTGTGGGTGGGATTGCCAGTCAGCCTATTTGCAGCTGATGGCAGGTGTGAATCAGGTTGATGGAATAAATTTTCTTCTGCATGACCCTTCATGCTCCTCTTCTGCTCCATTATTTTGGTCAGTGCGTTGGTTTTATAGTGTTATGCTTTTCTAAAGGCACTAACTCCCTTCAGCATAAGGCTTTAAATTTTAATTAACTCAGAGAATTAGCATCTCACTGCAATCTCATTCCCAGGAGTCCTTGGTAATCAAAGTGATCCCCTAATAGACATATTTATGTTTTCAATTGGATTTGCCAATTATGTGGATTTTATTTCTGTGTAAGCTGAAAACTGTAAACCTCTGGGATTTTGCTTGTACCTCAGGCCCAGCAAAGAGGATGGCTGTCACATATTTTCCCTGCCACAGCCTTGTGAAAAAAATTGTATCCTCATCCTGAAAACACAAAGGTATATAATTTTAGTTTTCTTTTCTGATTCCCCTTTCCCAGGTTCGTTGTGATAGCGAAATACAAGAGCTCCGTCAGTGGCAAAAGAAGCTGAGAGAGGAGAGGTACATTCATGAGGTGGTGAGAAAATTCTGGGCTAAACAAGAAGCCAAAGGTTAGTGAATTAAATTGTGGGGTTTTTGGTTGGTTTGTTTGGTTTTTTTTTTACATTGTGTTGAATTTTTATACTTTGAGTTGTCTAAAAAATAGGCCACACAGTAGGACACTGATCCCGAGAGAGAAGGTAATGTCTGGTGGAAACACTGGGCTGTTTCTTCATAGTCAATACTTACTCTACTTGAGTTGCCTGTGCAGCTGAAAGTGGCAATGAAAAATACAATACAGGGTCTAAATTCAATATTTTTGGAAAACTATGATAATTTGCTGGCACAGTATTTTCTAGGGCAGGATTAGACACTTACCAGCTACTCATCATGTAAAGCTGATTTTTACCAGATGGGCTGTAGTACAGTTTTTCTGGACTGTGGAATTTCTATCTGGTAAATATTCTATTGGCATTTTCCTGTAGTTATTTACAGCAGAATTTGGTCTGTACAGTTCTAAAAGAAAAAATAGAAAACAAACTCAAACAACCTAAAAAATTGCCAAGGGAAATAAAGCCAGATTGCTTCTGGCACTGTAATGTATTATTTTTTTGTCCTGTTTGTGGACAAAGCTTTACTGACAGAGCCAAGTTACCATTCACTTAAGCACACAAATAATCATCATCATCTTTGCCCTGAACTACAGGAGAGTGACAAGTTTTGGTGGTAGGAATTTGTTACAAAGGCTCTGTAGATTCTCCAAACATTTATTTATATTTATATTGCAGTTTTAATCTATGAAATACCAGGTTTTATTTACCAATCTTTGAAATTGCCTAAGGGATATTTTATAGGCTCTTTTATAGGATATTTTAATGAAAATAATTAATTTTGAGGAACAAAATCATACATCACAACAAGGCAAAACTGTGTTTATATGTGTTTGTACATATGGGGTGCTCATATGCAGTAAGGAAAGCAGAATTCCTGGTTTCAGTAGCTTAGACCTAGAAGATTAAATCATGTAATAACAGAGCACAAAAATGATGAAAAGGCAAAATCAGTGAGACATTGTCTTCCAGCAGACTTGACTGACAGAAAGAAAATTTTGGCAGAGCAACCAGTTTTCTTCAAGTGGGATTTCATAGCCTCTCTACTACAGTTTATTATGAGTTGACTTGGTGAAAAAATGTGGGCATCTTTTATTTTTAAAAGAAAACATAGATATACCTGGCTTTAAGTATCTGAAAACAGTGAATTCAAATTTCCTATCATAAAATTATTTTCATTATAAATTTAAAACATAAAAGATGGATTTTTCTTTTTGTAATACATGGTTAATTCTGTCAGTGTTAATTGTTGGAAAATTGCATTTCTGGGAAGAATGATAGAGGTTGACCTCACAGGCTTGCTAATGCCTTTTAAGTGATTGCAATTTAATGTTTGTGGCTTGGACTCTGTTTTCAATTTGTTAATATTTTTATCATTTCATCAAGGCATTTTTTTTCACACATTCCATTGTCCATGATACCAGTAAAAGTTAGATATGCATGTTTCCCACTTCTAAGAAACAAACCTATATATTCACAACACAGCAGTGTGGAAAAGGATGAATATGATATTAGGTGATTACAGAGTCATAGTTTGCAGTCTTCATGCATGTAAAATCTTAAAGGGGAAAATTACAAGTTGATTTTCAGAGGACAAGGTGAACCATTCTCAGAATGCTGCAATGAAGAAAAATAGGGGCTAAGGGTGGACTGTTCATTTGACAGTTGAATTAATTAAAAATCTCCTGTGTCTGAAGAAATTTAATCTTCCTGTAAACTATACTTAAGTTGTTTTGGAGACTTATGTAGTGGAAAGACTTCCTTTGCCAATTGTTTCAAAAGGAAAAACAAATTTCCTTTTAATCACTCTCACAGAGCTTTCCTGTCATCAAATCATTTATTTTAGGACTCTAGGACACACAGCTGTTTCATCACATCAAAGAGAGTTGCAAAATTACCCCTTTTCAATTTTTTTTTCTTCAACTATTGTAAGTTTATATTGCTAATATCACATCAGCTTTCAGTATTATCACAATGTTTCTGTAATTTCTTAACTGAGCTCTGCTAAGTTCATTTAAGAGTATCCCCACATCAAATAGCCTTGGGGCCCAGGCAGATGGCTATTTGGAAACAGCTGTACTAGTTGGAGAAGTTACTGTCCAGGGGTTTTCATTATCAATCTCAGCTGTGATGCCATAATTCATTTTGTTAGTGCTCCAGCTGCTCTTTTTTCTGCTCTCATTATCCTGCTGTTTATTAGTGTCATTAAACCCTATTTCAGTGTAAAGTCAGCAAGGTTAGTTTAACTGCTTTCACCAGTGATTCCATCCAACCCAGCTGACTTTGTGCTGGAGTGGATTGTGAACACACACAATAATGAATAGCAGAACACAACTACTTTTTAACCTTGTCTTTCTAAGCATTTGGTTTAACTGAATTAATTAATTTGGTTAATTCAATTAATCTCCTTTAATTAAACCACTGAACTCTTTGTATCAAGCAGACAAAGCATTTATTGTTACTAAAACCTCAGCTATCACAAATAAAACATTAAGATTCATGGTCAAAAAAGAAAAAGTTGCATTTTTAATTAGATACAGCATATTATTATGAAATTAACCACATTAGGAAAATAATGATCTCTTTAATTTGTATATAACTAACTCTGTTTATTAGATCTGTAAACAGTGTTGAATCTAACTGTAGGGGATGAATGGTGAGCTGCCAAATAGCTTTTAGAAAATGATGACTCGAGCAGTAATGTGATTCTATTGACACTACTAGAAAGATCAGCATACCTTCCATGGAAATATCAGCCAAAGACTCAGTTAATGTGAGCTAATGTGAGCAGAGTCTGCTTTGTTGGGATTTCAGCACAATGAAACCTTATTGCAAGGGTCTGTTCTAGGTAAAAACATAATTTTATGAAAATGTGTTTGTATGTGATACTTTAAAAAAGATAGTAAGAAGATACTTCCCTGTTTGCTCCTGTGAAGTTCTTTAGTCTTCCCTCAGTCCATCTTTTATACTCTTTATTATTAGTTTTGCAAAGTGCTTTAGGATAGAAAGTGTGAAACTGCATGAAAATTACTTTATGCATTAATAGCACCTTGCAGGCCTGTTGACCTCTTTTAATGCATATGCTGGCAAAATTTCTTTTTGAGTGCAAAGAAAAAAGTGTGTTTCCTTCAGCATGTATCCAGGATCATAAAGCCAGAGCATTCTTGGCTGACATTTTATTTGCTATACTGCTCCACTGCTGTGTAAAATTACATTCCACAAAATGATCTATATTTAAGGTATGACAGTCCTTACTCTGAACAATTTCAGACTGAAAATGCAGAGATAAGTGTAACACTTAAGACTCAGTTTAGTGACTCACAGCTTTAGACTTGAAGGGAGAAGGAATTTTCTCTAATATAGCACAGCTGATGGGATAAATTTGTTCCACAATTTTTTACAGAATTAAAAAAATTGTTTGCTTTCTACAGAAAATACAGTTAATTAAAATTCAATCTCCAGGGAACGTGAGTGAAAAACCGATCTAGGTTCTGAGCACCATTTTGTGCAGATTTAGTACTGATGGGACAGCACTGGAAATGAAAGTGTCTGTCCTACAATGAAAGGAATTTGAAAAATATTTAAACTTTTTAATGAAAATACCAAAATCTTCATCACTTATGTGACCAAACACTGCTGACACTCTATTGCAGGGGTTACTTCTCTGCTGTTGGAAAGAGCATTGCTGCTGTTGCACAGACATTACTTTCAGCTATGTTATGTCCTGAGGGAATTTTTTCTTGTTCTTACCTGCATAAAATTTGTGAAATTTTACTTTTAAAAATCAGTATTCTTAAGGAAAATAGTAAAAGAAAAAATAGTCCTGGGTTTATGGCAATACCAATTGTGACCCTATTAGCTGGCAGGTCTTACAAATCAACCATAGCCTGGGCTTTGCAAGGCTCTTGTGTAACAGAGAGGGCACAGTGTGTGGAAAATGTACTTAAATCAAAATAAGACAGAAAGTAATCTTCACAGCAGGTGAGGAGGGTGATTTCCAGATACAGGAGGGAATTTTCTTTTGCATTCTGTTCAATTTCCAAGCTGTATTTTTCCTTTGGCAGTAGGAGTTATTACTTACCTATCTGGAGAGATTTAAAAAATACTTCTTTCATGGCAATAATCTTTTCCCTTGGGAAGATGCATCCAGCAATACTCTGAGGAACTCAACATGGAGGTGGTCTGGAAAATCCTTGCAAATATGAATGAGCTACAAGGGAGAACAGGCTGCATATTTCTGGTGCTAGGGCAGGAACAGATGCACAGTGTCAAGAAGTAAAGAAATGCAGTCACTCACTCCTGCTGCAGCTGTGATGCCTCCACCTGAACCATGAGGAAGGATTCCAAAGCTTAGTTAAACTGGAGTTAAACTGAACAGGAGAAATCCAGTCTGCATTCTTTTGAAGGATGCCTGTATGCAATCCTATCACATCAAATCAGAATTAATTGGAGAAGAGAAAAATGCTAAATTCAGAACCCCAAAAAAATGGCTACACTGTGAAATTTCTTTAAATTCATTCCATAAACATCCTTATGAAGTTACAGTCACATGCATGTTTGTAGGACTGAGCTGTTTCCCAAAGAAAATATTGAAAAGAGGATATATTTATAAATGGGAAATCTTACACTAGGCTTAAGAGAATATTTAAAATTACTGCAGGTAATAATGTTGGATTAGGAAAAGGCATAGTCTGAATAGCTAATGGATTTCATAAAGACTGCATCTCTGTGGTTTATTTAGGAAAATTCAGTCCTGTAAAATGTAAGGAATTAATCAGTTTCATGTGAGAATTTCTTTTTTCCCTTGCCACTTTCACCAAGTGTGGTTGAAATAATTGAGGAAGATTTTAAACAAAATAATTTGTTTCTAATTTCATCTGCCCTCCTTTTACTGCAGCTGTAATTCTTTAATTAATCTCATAACGGAATTCTTGTAAGTGATCACCTCCTCATATTCTATGGTTTTACACTTTGAATCTGTTTTATTATCTAACAGATTTATACACACACACACACACATATATATATATATATATATATAAAGATCTTATATGTTGAATGTATTTTTCTAATAATTTGGTTTCAAACTAAGCTTTATAAACAGGTTAAAAGTGGAAGGCTGCTTGCTGTCACTAGGACACTGCACTTAAAATAATTTCACTCTCCTTTTTTTTTAAACATGACTGTACTTACAGGTATTTGGTTTTTTCTTTCTGAAAGCAAAAGTGCTGCAGTCAAAATGGTTTTAAATGGGGGCATATATATGATTGCTTTTGATTTAAAAGCACATGTATAAAATTTGACTTACATAGAACAAGACCTTAAATTTTCTTTTAAGAGAAAAAGAAAATCAAAGAACAAAGCAGTACCAAAGGCAGAGTATGTGCTGGTGGTTTTCATCAAGCTTAATTCAAAATGCTTGAGATGTTTCTGAAAGTTTAATCTTGGCACTAACAGCTGAGAATGTAGTGATAAAAGTCATAAGACTCATGATACTGAATCCAATTTATTGGTCCACACCCTGGACTCAGACATCTTTGAAAATTTATAAAGATTACAGTAACATTTAATTCCTGAAACTACGTTGGGAATGTTTGAAAAAATAAAAAGGAAAGATGATCATTTAGATAAACTGCAGCACATGGTCTTCTGAACTGTGCTTACACAGGCACAGCAGTGGGCCTGTGAGCACAAGTCTGAACTAATCCTCCAGTACCAAAGCTGTATTTTCACTCATCACTCTGCACTTGTTAATAATCATTTGTAATGGGAAAAAAGGAAAATTGCAATTTAGTGATTTTTCTGTAATTATAGAAACATATTTTTTGTTTTTTTTTTTTTTTTTTTTAAGAGAGGAGGAATTCTTCATGGGTTCTGCAATCTTCTTCCTTTTTCTGCTTTTAACCTTAAAAGTGAAAAACATTGGAGCATTTTTATTGAAAACGCTGCTGGTGTTTTTTGTAAGCCATTTAGATAAGCAAACCCCAAATTTCTATTTTTAACTATGGGATGTGGAGCTTTTCTCCAGAAGCCTGGATAAAAGGCTGTCACCAGCTGAAAAATAAAGCCTCCAAATAGTCCTGCAGCAAAACAAGACTTGAAACTCTTGGTTAAAAAAAAAAAAAAAAAAAGAAGGGAGGAAGTGGAGCAGGGAGAGAAAGAGCATGAGCTGTAGTGGAGTGCTGAAATGGGACTCAGGGGGTACAAAAAGTGTCTGACAGACTGCAGAACCGAGGAGCTGCTTGCCGTGGCTTCCCAGGAGCCCTCCCTGTGGCATCAGTCTTTCTTACCTCATGCTTTGTTTTAGTCTGCACAAGAGTTTAAATTCGGTAACTTCACAGAACCTATCACATTTGGCAAGTTGGAATCATGTCAGAAATAAGAGGGGCTAATGGGGATAAATGCAGTTTTCATGAAGCTGCCCAGCAAATCTGGAGTTCTGGGTTTCTGCCCATGTTGGTTTCTGCCTGTAAATCCCCAAATGCTTTTAGCTGAGGACCTGCCACTCTGGGATAATTTCTATTCCTGGTCAGATCTTTGTGGTTTCATCTTTTTTTTTCTATCTTGAGTATTTACATTGAAAAAAAACTACATTAATCAGATACTCTGGAATTGCACTGGTTGCCTTTGTTCTGGATTTTCTTCTCAGTCCAGGGTTGTGTTCCATCAACTGTTGTGTTTCTGTGGCTGTCTCTTCACAAACCTCAGGTCATTGAATGATTTGGAGGGCACTTGGATACTTTTAAATAATACTCTCCAGTACATCTAATTCTCTGTAGTTTTTTCTCTCCTAGCTCAGGTGTTCATGGCTGTTGTTCATTTACTCCAATACTTGTATCTCCCCATATTTCTCTTCTTTTTGTACACCTTGAATTGTAAAAATGCCATTCAAATGTATTCTAATGAATTCTGAGTATTCCTGTCAAAATATGAGAAAAGCAATGATGCATTGCACAAACAATTTCTGCTAGAGATATTCCAGCCCTTATTTCCCATATGCATCTCTGAATGTTGGTGTTTGGAAGTCCCCTGTATTTCAGCCCTTGCTTTTTGAATCTGATCCTAAGTGAATTAAAAAATGCCCTGAAACTTTTTGTCCTCGACATTCATGAAAGCAAGTTTGTCATTTGGCAAACTCTGCTCCTGATTTGGAGAATTAGGTTTGTCTTGTCACTTTTAAAAATCCATTTTGCAGAAGCCTCTTCCTCTGAGTGATCCTCTAACAGTTCCATTTCAGATTCATGACTTACAGGAGTATCTATGGGTAGGAATAATTTCCATTTTAACATTTGTTTGGTTAATATATCTGTATTCAATAGATTATTTCCCTATCACTAGTGACTGAATATTTCCTGGAGTGAAAGGTTTCACTAATAATTGTATACAGGCAGACTTCCAATAGTAAGAGGCTAAAATTATAAACACTTTATAAAAAAACTTTCTCTTTAAAAGTCAGGTCTTATTTCAGCAAGATTGCTGGTGGCTCCAATTTCATGTTCAGGCTTCTTTGGCATTTCATTGGGAGGCTAGGGTGAAACTCCTTTCTATATATATATTTTACTCTAAGCCCCTGCTAATAAGTTATTCCAATAGATTTTCTTTAATGGATTTTCATCTTCTTATAGTCTGAGTCTGTAGTATTTTTCATTACTGTTTTCAACTGTTTAAATTACTGAATGTAGTTCTTAGACTTCTACGAAGAAGAAATGCACTCTTTATAGAGTGTGGGAGCATAAACCTTTCCTAATTTCCTGTCACAAGCCAGTTGTGTTATCCAGTAGTGCACAAAGTAGGTCATAGTTTATTCCCTGTTATGCTGAAACAACCAAGTGTCAAAACAAAACATCAGTCCTGTACATTAAGATGAGGAAAAATGATGTCTGCCATCCAAATTAGATGGTAAGGATGTTTGAACTTATTCCTTAAATAAATAGGACAAAAGCTCCAAGTTTTTTTGAATTTTCCCTTCCCAGATACATTCCAGTGCTTCCTTTAGCCATCATCTGTGTCTCAGCATTGCAGCACAGACATGACAAACTATGTCAAATGAGCTGCATTCCCCAGGAACATGGCAGACCAAGTAGTAGATGACTTTATTGTAGTAGGAGTAGAGGTCAAAAATAGCAGATAACAGTTGTGCTCCTCAAGAACACCCCCAGCTCACCTCCAAAGAAATTAATCACCCACTGGTGCTCACTATTGCAGTGGTTGCTGTAGTGTCCTATGATTTAGAATGTGCATGTGACTAAAGCAAAGTTTAATCAGGTTTTCTCACTGAAAAAATAAGAGTAAGGAGTAAAAAGTCTGAAAAATATAGTAAAGAGACTGAAACATAGTGCTAAAAAATTAAACTCTTCTGATAGGAGAAACCATATGACCTATTCAGGTAGAAATACCAGTACTAGAAGAAATAAGTGAGATGTGAGATTTTATTTTTTCTTAACCTACACTGTTACAGCACTTAAGGGCCTCAGTTCCTCTGTGTCTCAGGACTTCAAACAGGAGCTGATGTTCTAAAAGCATTCAAAATACTGATCATGCTGCCACTGAGCATGATTGTGTTATTTAATTCTAATATTGTGCCTCTTTAAATTAGGCATTCTCTGTAGATAAATTTCATACATTCAGTCACACAAACATCTTGGGATTGAAGTGCTTGTAATTTTCCTGCATCCAGCTTTCTATGAGAACAATTTTCTTGGCATTGCCCTGAGACTGGCAGCAGAGCACAGTTGCAAGCCGTGCTGTGTAAATGGCATCCTGGGGCACTTTGTTCTGCCCAGTTCTGTCCCTGTGCCTTCCCCCAGGGCAGGAACTCTTCCAGAGCACAGGGAAAGGTTTCCACTGCAGCAGAACCAGAGCTGGCATTGCCACACTGGGGGAGCTGCACGGTGACTGCAGGGATGGAATGGGAAGGGGGCTACTCACGTGCAGATTTTCACACTTTTTAAAGTGCACTGGAAACTGAAATAAACTTTCTGAGAGGTTTCTCACTCATTAAAAGAATGATAGGACTTCTAGGACTGAAATGGCTAAAATTCAGCATAAGGAATGGTCCAGTTGTAAGCCAGGTTGTTGATGTTGACATTTACACTGTTCGTTGTGTTGTCTGAAAGATTATCAGGTGGTGTAAGTTGTTCTAAACATCTTCCTTAGGCATTTCAAAATATTTTAAGTGAGCTAGTTCAGTTTGAGGTGTCACAGCCTGAAAAATACATTTCTCCAATGGAAATTTCTAGCAAAAAAAAGGTAGCCAGACAGCTTCTTTCTCCATCTTTCCAGCTTATCTGAATCCTGAGGACATCTTACTTTTCTATCTACACAGGAAGCAAGTATATGTCAAAAACTATTTAAATAACTGCCTGAAATCCAGATTTATGCTGACAGCCTGTGCTTCCTGCTTGGTGTGATGTGATTGGAAATTGTTATGCTTAAGTAACACAGGTTATGATAAGACAAGGACACTATTGACTAAAAGCACTGCTAGCAGATACCTAAAACACCTGCTCATTTTAATGTGAAAGTGTGTGAGCCCTAATTTTTATTAAAGATTTGCAAATTTCAGCCTCATCACATCAAGGAACATTAGCTAAAATTCAACACAATAGAATTTTTTTTGTTTACAGGACATTCATAGTCATATGGGATATTAAATCCACTCTCAATTTTTCTCCTTAACTGTACAAACAGAAACCCTAAAATCCAGAAAGGTCTTGTTCCATTGAGGCACTGGGTATGTATTGCCTTTACCATTGTAAAACAGGGTTTCTCCTGCTGCTGCAGTCTCATTTTGGGTTTCTAAGGGATTGCTGTGTCCCTCCTCATGCAGCACTTTTCCTGCATGCTTTCTATGAGCTGACATTCTCCAGGTTGGGAGCACACTGAGCACCTTAAATTAGCACATGGGCCTGCTGCAGCCCAGCATCCCTGGTATGTACCAAGAGGATTTTGTCTGCTGGTTTTCAGTTGCATGCCTTGGAAGGGTAACTAAGCTCTCCTGAAACTCTATGTTCAAAAGGGAATTTTTTGGGGGCTTATTTGGCTTTCTTTACCTCTAGCATAGCTTTTATATATAAATCTCCTAACAAACTTGTTCAATGTAAAAGGTGTATAGTACAGACACATCTTGAAATAGAAAAGCAGATTTTTTTAAGTTGAAAGGAAGTTTGTAAAATTTTAAAGTATCAAAACCAGAATAAGATAGCTGAAATCACACAAGTAGAATGAGGAACCAGACTGTTGTATCAGCAGAAGAAAAACATTAGGTTAATCTGTATTACAACATTCTGAAAGAATACAGAGCTTTGAAAACAGCTTTCACCAGGGGGTGGGACATTTTACTTTTATGTAGAGCTTTTGTTCATTTAGAATTGTTTACTCCAGCAAGCAATCCTGTGCTCTTTGTTTGACTGATTTTTCCCATTTGGCAGACCCTTAGCAATCACATGGATAACATTCTTCTTTCCACTGAGACACAGAGAAACTATTCTTTATTGACCTTGCTTGTTGTCCTAAGTGACAAAAATATATTTATATGCTAGGTGAACTGTATGACTTCATCACTGACTTTTAATTGAAAAATTCTTCAAAGCAAAAACCTCAAAGAGCTGCTCTCAATTTTTTTTTAATCCAGTGACTTCTTACTAGCAAACAGCTCTGCCCTCAGCTACACATGCACAACTCCCACAGCTGCACAAAGAACTGTGTGCAAGTATCTGAGTGCTGAAGCTGTGTCAAAACATGAAAAAAATACCATGCAAAGAAGAAATACACATTTTGGGTCTAGCAGGGGATTTTTATTTATTTATTGAGTAAGAGTATTTGCTGAGGAAGTATGGATGGTTTCTTTTCTGTTTCTGTGCCTGTTAATTTTTTTTTTTTTAATGGTTGCAGTGGGAAGCAAATCAGAAGAGCTGGACTAACGTACACAAAATCCTTCATCATCTCAATTTTAGTTTCCTTACTAAAATTGCAAAGCACAGAGCTCATGGACTTTGTGATACTGATTTAGAAACCCTTTTAGCATTAAAGTTTTACATGTGGGGTATTGTAAATCAAGGGCAGGTTATGTAAGGACCCAGCATGCCAGGACAAAATTCAGTTGTAGTCTAAGTGAGCACAATTCCGTTAAAACAGATGGAATGGTGCACATCTAGCCAAAAATGTTGAATCTCTATTTATCTTGTGTTCCTGAATGCTCACTTAAACCCTTTTCTGACAGGAACAAAACTCTGGATGAAATGAAAAGGGGTTTTATCCACATGTAGGCAAGTGTTAAATCTTCATTTATCATAAACTGGAGTTCTCTGACTCCTGCAGAGCTATGACAATTTACAAATCCAGGCTCTGCTCAGAATGGTCTAATTTGCAGAAATGCTGTGCCCCTGCAATTCCAATGGAAGGCAATGAGAGCTGGGGTTGCTCTGCATTTCTGCAGGGGAGAAAAAAGTCAAAGGCCCTTTTGTTACCACTTAGCACATGTGCTGGGAAAGTGTAGAATTAAGATCCCAGTGTCAGCATTTTCAGCAATCTTATGCAGGCTACTTACTTTTATCAGGTCCAAGCACAGTAAAAATCAGATTGGGCTCCTTGCTAAGGAATCTTTATTGTTTTTTTAACTTAGTCCTGTCAAGAACAGTCCTATTTATGCCTTTATAATTTCACAGTTAGAGAAGATAGTAGAACTACAAATAATTCCATGTAAGTCAAAGGTGTAGTTGTTTTGACTGAACACCTAATAAAACCTCTTGCTGTGGGTCCACATGGATTTCTTCCTTCACTTGCACAGACCTTGTCTTCACTCTTACACCAGTACCCACCCTTGGGGTTGCTCCTGGTTGGTGATGATGGTTCTTACACCAGCTCTGGAAAATCAAACTATTTGAAGAAAAAACTCTCATTCTGCACTCTTCAAACCCAGCTGAATTCTTCTGTCCTCTCCTTTTCACAAGCAATTGAACCAGAACAGGAAACTGCTGAGCCAACAGGGGAAAAAGCATCTCTTTTGTGTTAAGAGTTTGGCTGCTGAGCTCCTTGACTGGCTCATGGGTTTGATAGGTGCCAGAGCCAGGGGTAGGTGTGGGAATGTGGCCAGAGGTGGAGGAATGTGCTTTAGGAGCCCTTTCCTTCAGTTTAACACTGAGGAACTGCACCAAGGAGCAATTCTCTGTGTAGCAGTGCTCACTGCAATGGAAAAAAAAATCTGTGTGGATTTTAAAACCAAGAGGACACAAACATTGTAAGTAAATAGTAAAGCCTTTATTCTCGTTAAGAACAGCATTTTGAAAATAAAACATTTGCCCATGCTTTACAACCTTTGTAGTTTTGTATACTTATGTACAGTCATCATGGTACGCATTGATTGTCTTGAAAACCCTTGAAAGATGTACTTAATAAGATACCAGTATGCAACAATCAGCAGGAAAAAGGGTACGTTATAAAACACACGTTAATACATTTAATAAATATATATTATCTATCAAAAATGAGCTTTAGCTCTCATCAATTAATAAAAAGCACCTGCTTTGTAATCCTGTAAGTTGGTAGAATAATCCAATTGTTTTGTTATAAAAGCTACAATGCTCCCTTTTGTATGGCCTTTGGTTAGACCCAAGGCATCAAGCTCAGACAAAGCCAAGCAAGATGCCTGTGTTTAGAATAAAAGCAGAAACAGCTAATTCTAAAGTATTTCATGTACCTTGTTTATAGAAGCAGCTGGATGTATTGAGAGTGTTCTTCTGAAGATGCTACATATTTTCTGGCAAGTGTCAAAATCAAACACCCTCAACCCATCTGAAAGCTGGACAGGATCTGTAGGACTTTGAACTCTTTTCCTGCCATTGATCAAAAGCTGGTCATTTTAAATCTTGTTTTGCTAATAGATACTTTTGTCAGATGCTTTTTGATTTCATTTTTCTGCATGGAAACACCATGAGCACATAACCATCAAGGGACAACATAGTAGCTTTTATAGTATAAAAGCTAATTATAATCAGGAGAACTGTGAAAGGCTTGTGCTTAGTTCCTTATTCATGTTGTTCACAGATGCTCTACATTCTAGAAAACTTTCAAAAAAGGCAAAAGTAAATACTGTAACAAAAATATAAGTTAACAGAAAGGTGCCTTTCTTCAATTACAGTTTTATTTTGGGGCATTTTACATCACAGACTAGTGACTTACAAAAAAAAGTTGCTCATCACTAATTGTAAAAAGTTGGAAAATAAAGACCCTCCTAAATCTATTGCCACACATTCACCACCACACATTAAACCCAATCCTGCTAATTTTTTATTCAGTGAATAGTCCACATGACTAAGCCAGTGAGACTCGTCATGTGAATTGCAGTTTGTAAGGTCTGGCCATATCTTTGCAAAAGCCCTGAAATCCCAAACAACTTCATCAGAAGCAGGATTGAGAACTCTATTTATCAATTCAGTCACATCTAGAAAAAGAAAGTTTCTTAAGATAACTATGTCTTGTATAGTTTTTGTCAAAGGTCTGTAAGATGTGTATTATAATTCATAAATCTTGGTTGTAGCATGATAAACTCTTTAAAAGAAACCTGTCCTACCATTTATGCCATGGTCATCTTATATGTTTTTATGCTAAGAGTTTTATAAGGGATTTTTTTTCTAACTGGTTTTTAAAAGCAAAAGTCTGCAGGCAAGTGATGGTAATAGTTTTTTTATTGTTCCAAATTACGTGTCTTCTGGGTGGCTATCATTATCTTAAATATTATCTTATTTGATCAAAGCTCCGCTCATAACAAGCAAAATGTATTTCTAAGTCACTGGATAGCATGCAATATCCACCCCTACCCTACTTGGTTACTAAGGCCATCTAGTTACATACAAAATGAAATAAAGGATCCCTAAAACAAGCACATGCTTCCTTTGCCTCGAGGAGGGAGGGCAGGGGGGAGCTGACATACTCCTTCACTCATGCATGACAGAAAAACATTGCTTCTGGAGGAGAAGGGCTTTGAAATAAAACCCCATAAGATGATCATGGCAAGAATGGCAATAGATATTTTTCCATATATATATATACATATATCTGTGTGCAACACTTAGGGACTGGTCTTGCAGCCTCTGTACCTTGTGTAGACCTACTGGTGTCGATGGGACTACTCGTGGGAGTACAGGTCTGCAGGACTAGGCTCCTAATTCAGTAGAAATGGAGGTACATGAGGAATCAGGAAGACTCTTGAAAAATAAAAAGCTTGTCTTTCTTCTGCAGTATACAGCAAGTAACTTCTCTCTATGAAGCTACTAAGCTATTCAGTTATTTGTACTTTTTCTTTTTAGTTTGAAAATATATATTTTTATTACAGCATATGCAAAGTTTAATTGTTAGATGTTTCCTATGCCTTCAAGTAAAAACAATTAGCTTTTAGTATTGAGGAAAGCTAAGATTAACATTGGCCAAACAGTGAGGATACAGTGATGTTTTCAATGTCCGATATGTATTAAATGTTAAAGAAAGGAATGATTGCTTGAACATAATGAGAAACCATGGCACAACAAATGGGCAATGGGAACCGTTTAAATAACCTGGAGAAAACAAAGATGAACAGCCTTGAAAACTCTGCCTTATATCAACTCAAGAAACTGGATGGGGAGAGGAGGACTAGGGAAGAAACCACCTTAAATAGAAACAAAAACAACAACAAACCACCTCCAGCACAGAGATTCTACTCTCTAGGCACTAAAATGCACAACCACATTGAAATGCACGAACAGCTGCGGCCGAGGGGAGCGGAGCGCTCGGCTTCCAACCACGGGGGCTCGGCCTCTGACCCTCCGCACCCCGGCGGCTCCGCAGCGCCTCTGCCAGCCCAGCCTGGCCAGAACAGCCCTCCCAGGGACGGCTTCGCCTGTGGGCTCGCTCTACTCACAGCCGGCCGGGGCTGCTGTCACCGAATCCATCCCTGGGGCCGGGGAGAGCCGCCCTGCCGGGGCCGCGCTTCTCTCTCTGCCCCAGGAAGCTCCACAAGGCGCCCGGAACATGCACAGAGCTCCGAACTGCACCTCCAGGGCAGCTGAGCTCCTGACAGAGCAGAGCTCCTGAGAGAACAGAGCATCAGCCTGCAGAGCCACAGGGACCGGTCTGCCACCGAGGGACCGTGTCTGACCACACACGGTGCTGCGTGACCGTACAGCACAGCCAGGGAGGGAGCAAACGGGGCTTCTCGTGACCTTGGACATGACAGGAAAAGGAGAAAAATGGAAAGAAATCCCGCGTGTTTTCGCACTGTAGTGGCAATCTCTTGTGGCAACATGAATTAAGTTTAGGTGAGAGGAAGGGATTTTGCAAGCAACTGGCAACCACCAAAACCAGGCTTGCCTGGCACACAAGTTACAGACAAGAGAATATCTTACACTTCAGGATACAGTATCTCCTCTGCCAATTTAAGGTGTGCCTACTTCTGTTTTAAATTAGATTCAGCTTCAGTTTCACAATTTTGCTTTTGCAATTCTCCATTCAATGGTGTTCACATTTAAGCAAAATCCTCTGTAGGATTTAGAAAGATCCTGGATGTTTTGTTGCTTTGTTCTGGTACTGTTATGGATTCCTTCCCTCAAAGACACACTGCCAGGGAACAACATCTGAACAAGGATTCTTATTCTCTACAGCCTACAGCCTTTCACCAGAGGTGTCGTCCAGTGTAACTTGGCGGAGCAGTTGGTATCTGGAAATAAGGATAATAAACCGGTAACTGAGAGATCTAGACTGTTCAAAAATCAGTGTTAGCACGCTACACGTACAGGACAGCTTTCCAGATGGCAGTTCTAGAGCAAATTGATACAAAGAAACTCATCTTCCACCCATACAGTGCATTTATCTCTGTAAAACCATGACTATATATACACATGAGCTTTGTATCCAACTCAGAAAAAAGCAAAACAAACAAAAAAACCAAATTCTCAAGCTTCTCATCCTTTAACTGCCTTCTCCCTGAGCTGCACATTCTGCTATCAGAAAACAGGCAGAGATTAATTAAAACATCAGAAGGATGCAATCCATTACTGACAGCAAAGCCAAACCTTTTCATTTTACTCAAGTTGACATGTTTCACACGGTCTTACCCACGGAGGAGAATTCTTGTATCTACTCCCTCTTGTCCACTAAAATCAGCCAAAACTTTACTTACTTAAAATCAAAACTAGACCTGCAATCAGTTCATTTTAAACTGGCTTTAAATGTAGAGGTTGAGTTATGGAATCAGCTCATGATTCAAAAGAAAGAAAACCCAACTCACATGAGTACAAACTGGCTCATGAGTAGATTTTTAAGAAGCATGTAGATATGCATGAAAAATGTGAGGATGAAAATTTTTCTTTTTCAACAGTATGCCTGCTATATGAAATGTCTTTAGTGAAAATTAGACATAAGTGAAAAACATTTGTAAAGTCCGTTTGGCATCGCTAAACCAATCTTACAAAAACCAGACTGCAAAAATACAGGTCTATCAAAGATATGCCAAACCATTCTACAAGGAAGAAAAATTGATGCTATTAACATGAAAATATTCTATATTCCTCTTTTATGAATCCCTCCTCAAAATATGTACAAATCTGTAAGTTACAAAGAATTACATGTATTTTACAAGTAAATGGAATATATGTGAGACAACCATTATCTGCAACAATTATTTAAAGTAACATACTGCCTGAAAACATCTGTGTGACTCACACCATCTTGAAAAAAATCAGATTAGAAATGGTGTCACTTAATAGTTATGTTAAATACCTTAACACAAATTTAATTTGTAAGGGCCATTGAATACGTTGTCTTACAAAAAAAACTTGGTTCACTGAAGCTGCACTGCAAACTGTGAATAGCCAAGTAAACAAATGCAAAATACTTGTTAACTACATATGTTCTAGAGGGAAGGGAAGCATTACATGCATACTTGCTGCCTTAAATTTTCATTTATAGCTTTCCCCCTGCTGTGAATAAGCTAAAGCAGGTTTTTCAATTAGTAATGGTTGTATATATCAGTGCATTTCAAAGATTTCTTAAATGATCACATTTTGATACTTACAGTCCCACCATTTAGCACAACTGCCATCTCAGTTGGCTGATAAACATTGCTTCTAAAAGGAGCACTGGGCCGGCTGCCCAAGCTGCCGTTCCGAAATCCTGCCGTCCTCAGCGCTGCGTTTGGAAAAGAGACATCACATTAGAGCACAACTAAAGCTGTGCAGTCACAGAGCCTCTTCCTTCCAGTTTGGTTATTGGGAACTTTGCCACTGATTTTAACTTCCACGTTGCTTTTGAACAGCTGTTTCCCTTACACGTTGGGAACAGATTTCAGAAGAATCAGATTTACATTAAATTAATTGTTTGCTAGGGTGGGGGAAAAAGGAACTAGATTTTTGAAGCTTGCTTAATCTCATTTGAGTGGGAGCTCAGTGTCTTTAGTCACCAAATCTGTGATGTATCTTGCACAATGCCTTTTGCAAAGTGCTCCCTGTGTTGGTCTGGATACTGTGGGGTTAAGTGAAATGTGCTACATTTTGCTTTCTATCAAGCTCAGTGGACAGGGATCCAAAGCCTTGCTCAAGCCAGTAAGCAATGCTCACAACCCCCTGAGCATTACTTCAGCATGACTAGCAAATAAGGATTTTCCAGATGTTTCAGATTATATTTACTCTGAGAAACTAGAAAGATGGAGTAAATATTGCTTTTGAATAGCTTAAACCTGGCAAATCACTGAAGGCAAAGAGAAGACACTGAGTGTCCTTTTGGATGTTTATACCAGGAATAAAACAGTCTCCCCATTAATTTTAGTACAAGTTTGGGTTCAAGATGTAAATTCTGAGTGAGATATGCATAATGAGGGATATGCTGCTCTCTGTAAAGCAGGCTGGGGATTGGCACATACAAACTCCCTCTTTAATTTTGAGGCTAAATAATGACTTCAGTGCACTCAGACGTGGCCAGGGAACAGAGCTCATTTATCACACAACGGGCAAAACTCATCTGTTAGCTGCTAAACAGAAACATGCCCAGTTCAGGCACCTAGGGCAAGAACTTCTCTTAGATTTAATTCAAATTACAATTCTACAGTCTCTGGCTGAAATCATGAATGAGCTGAAGTTTGTGAGAATTTTAGCCCAGACTTTAATGAAGCCAGGATTTATCTCCAATGTAGTTGCTCTGTGTAGAAGAAGATTTAAATGGATCCTACTGCCATATGCTGTCCTCTATCCACTGCTACTCCTCTCTTTGGGAGTTGTGCACCAAGATGAAGAACAGTACTGATTTAGCATGGAAATTTAGAAATTCCACCCTGCAAATGCTCAGCTGTTGACTTCAGATACATATAGACCCTCACTTGCTCTATTTGGAAATGACATATTTTTGCAGAACACTGGGAGAAAAAATTATGAAAATGCCTAAACTGGAATGAAGTATTTTCTATTAGATATTTAACCATCCCAAGGTCAGTAACCTTTTTTTTGCTATTTGACTACTTTTTGTGTGATAAACACACATGGTATTTGCTATTACACACAGACACAAAAATCTTTATAATGCACACCATCATTAAAATATTTATACAGAATATTTACACAAAATATACACAGTCATTTCAAAGC